>NC_043006.1:63968435-64023435 GCF_006345805.1 Octopus sinensis
TGGTGGAAGATTTTAATTCAAAACTTATGAAAACAAGACATTTGTACTACAGAGCCAGAGGTGGTTTCAGTCGGGTTGATAATGAAATGATGGGTTTTACTCTGACACTCCATCACTACCATCTTACCTTTTTCCAGGTACACCCATTCACCCTTATATAAATTAAGGTTAGTCATGTATCTTCCCTATAGCAAGACACCTCTATCTCTGCTTGTTCCTAGCATATAATCATCTTTCCACCTTCACAAATACTTACTCCTCCTGTGAACTGACCTCCTAAATGATACACTGATTCCTATACTTGCAACACACAAGATCAACCCGTGCCAGTATGAGGAGCAGATATTAAATGGTGATAATTATGATGACGCATAAAGGTCTCTTGACGGAACACTTAAGACACACACAAAAAAAAGCCTCATGATAGCAAAGGAGAATGGGCACCAGCCAGCCTAAAGGTTGGGGTGTGCTGCACCTGCCTACCTTGGTTGCTATGACATTGAGGCAGATCTGGCTACCCCCGTTAACAGGGACAAAACTTGGATTTAAAACACTGGAAACACACACACACACATACTTGCACCCCACCTCTTTCTCTCACATACACATACTGTCTGCTATACTGACTAGTATCATGTGATTATTATTAGATCCAGCGACGACTAAAGCTTATTCAGAAGGAGGTGCCAGTCATACCTGAGCCGGAAACAGAACTGGCACCTGAGCCGGAGCCACAATCAGAATGCGAACTAAAGCCTGAGAAAGCTTTAGTGCCAAGTAAGTTATTTTACTCTTTGATTCTTCTTGAGCTTATCTGGTCCTCACTGTGACACCTGTCACACATTTGGTCACCCATGTTACACTTATTGGTTTCATGCATCTAGTCACTTTGTGTTAAACATGTCACTCTGCTATCAGTGTCACATATCTAGTCACGCTTACTGGTGATACACATTTGATCATACTGTGTAACATCTCTGGATGTACTGTATTACATATCTGGTAACACTTTGCAGATCTGGTCATCTTGTGTATTACCTGTACCACACTTTTTCTTTGTGTCACTTCTGTCACACCACTATTCTATGTTACTCCTGTCTTCAAATACTTATACTTATACACACATTTATACTTTCTGTTACATAAGGTTCTTTTTCATGCATTACTCCTGTCACATATCTATACTCTGTGTTACACATGCTACATTGCTACTGTTTTACACATGTTTAGACTCAACACAGTTCTTACCATGTTGCACATTTCACAAAACTGCCACCTGCAACTTCAGTTGTGCAAATTCAAAACTGCCCTTACTTTCATTATTTACATTATTTACATTTGACGGATATTTACCCTCATCTTGTTTCTTGTTATCACGTTTTGGCTGATATATCCTCCAGCCTTCATCAGGTCTCTTGGGGAAATTTCGAACCTGGGTTCTCATTCCTAAGTTATTTTTTGATATTATTATTTTATGCACTGGAGTAGATGTAAACGACTTAATCTGTTTGTCTGTCCTTGTTCATCCCCTCTGTGTTTAGCCCCTTGTGGGTAGTAAAGAAATATATTATTATTATTATTAAGGTCACTGTCTGGAATCGAACTTGGAATCTTGGTGTTAGTAGCCCGTGCTCTAAACCACTACACCATATACCCAATGAAGGCTGGAGGGTATATCAGTGGAAACGTCTTAACAACAAAGATGAATAATATAAATAATGTACATAATTCCTCATCTCTTAAATATAGGGCCGCCCTTACTTTCTATTTTTTCTGCTAAAATCTATTTGTTGCAACTGTAGTGTATCACTGCATGCACCAATGCTAGTGATGCACAGCATTTGCAAACAGACACCATGCACTACAACTTCACACTTGATTAACTTTCCTTTTACAGGGATTGATGAATTGATGCAGCGTGACATTGATGCTGCACTGCGACCATATCCTGCAGATGATGTCTTGGTCGACGCTTTCCGCATCCAGCTGAAACGACAGGACATGGCCACTCTTTCTCGTCTGAACTGGCTCAATGATGCTGTAAGGGTTTGATGTTCTAAACCCCTGTGATTGTTTGTGTGCAATGCCTTTATGCTAAACCGACTGATCTGTTTATTGTCTGGAACTGGCTCAATGAGGCAGTAGAGTTCTTACATGTGGGCCCCTTGCAAGTGTAGACTGGGTCATTGATATGATGTGTGTATAGTGACATGGGGTTTTTGAGTCTGTGTCAGTGTATGTGACATGATGTATGGGTATGTGTGTTTCTGAACACCTATATGTACTGTGTACATGGTTTGCATGTGTGTATGTGTGCACTTGTATCTCTATTTATATGGTGTGTGTATATGCACTTGTATCTATGGTGTGTGTGTGTGTGTGTGTGTGTGCGCGCGCGTATGTATATATATATATAATGTGCATGTGTGTGTATATGTTGGGTGGATTGGGTTGATGGAAACTACATGGTAGCCTGTCAGGTGGATTGGGTAGGTAGAAAGTACATGGTAGCCTGTCGGGTGGATTGAGTAGATAGAAAGTTCATGGTAGCCTGTCGGGTGGATAGAGTTTCTTATTCATATGTTCAACCTAGTCATACTGGGTCTGATTGGGAATTTTACATTAAGTGTGTGACCGAGTGGTAAAGGAACTTGCTTCCCAACTATTTGGTCTTAGGTTCAATCCCACTGTGTGGCACCTTGGGCAAGTCTCTTCTGCTATAATTGCAGGCCAACCAAAGCCTTGTGAATTTGGTAGGCAGGGCAGAAACTTATAAAAATCTGTCATGTGTGTTTGTGTGAACCCTTGACTAGACATCACGTGATGGTTGTGAAATAAACATCACCGTCATAATGGAGGCACATGGCCTAGTAGTTAGAGCAGCGGACTCGCGGTCGAGGGATTGCGGGTTTGAATCTCAGACTGGGCGATGTGTGTGTTTATGAGCGAAACACCTAAGCTCCACGCAGCTCCGGTAGAAGGTAATGGCAAACTTCTGCTGACTCTTTCACCACAACTTTCTCTCACTCTTTCCTCCTGCATCTTGCAGCTCACCTGCGACAGACCGGCGTCCCGTCCAGGTGGGGAACCTATACGCCAAGGAAACCGGGAAACTGGCCCTTATGAGCCAGGCATGGCTCGAGAAGGAACATCACCATCATACAAGTGATGTTGTTTCCAGTCTTCAATGAGAATATTAACTTAGAGATGCTTGAGGATTGGCGAGTGGAAAGGCATCTAACTGAAAAATCTGCTACAAGAAATTCTGCCTTGATTCATGCAAGCCTGGAAAATTGGATGTTAAATTATGATATCTGGAATACTCAGGCACATAATAACTCACTGAGTAGCTATTTTTGTTGCTTAAACAACCAAAAACTTATCGCAATCAACGGGACATTTATGTAACATTAATTGAATGTAAGGTGTTACTGTGGAGGTCTCTTTGTGTGTGTGTGTGGGTTTTTATATGAAAGAAGTTAACTCCCTTGCGTTATTTGGTACGCTTGACCTCTAATCTCTGACATTTCTTCTTGTTCAGGTCATCAACTTCTATATGTGTATGCTGATGGAACGCAGTAATGAACCTGGTTTCTCAAAAGTCTATGCATTCAACACGTTCTTTTACCCAAAACTGTTATCCAGCAAATATGAAGGTGTACGACGGTGGACGAGAAAAGTAGATATCTTTGCACACAAATACCTGATTATACCTATACACTTGGAGATGCACTGGTGTCTTGCTGTAAGTACACTTCTCGCGCTTACCTCCCTTTAAATACTTGTCTTCAATCTACATGATTGCTCGACCTGCTAGAAATAACAGCCAAATGAATCTCCCTCTGATAACATGCTACCATCTTAAAAAAAAGGAAGGATACTTCTCAAGACTGGAATGCCTTTACTCATTGGTCTGTTCGTTTAGGACTGATCTATGGCTACTGTGCCTCCCCTCCACTATTTTCTGAAAAAGTTTAATCTGCCTAAATCTTCTATTCCATTCTCATTCAAGATGAATATCTTCAGCAGTTACCTCTGAGGAACTTAACCTTTTTGTTAGGCCAGGAAGGGTCTCTATTCGTCTTCACCATCATTTTATGTTCATTTTAGCAATAGATGCAGGTATGGCTGTGTGGTAATAATTTTGAATTCCACTGAGGTCTCACTTTGCTCTGCATCCTTTCTGGATCGGTCAAACAAGTACCGGTTGAGTATTGGGCGATGGGGGCGATGAAAACATACCAAGACTGAGCCCAGAGCTCAGTGTAGCTTTGCAGTTTGCCAAACTATCTTACCCATGCCAGAAAACAGAAAACAAACATTAAATGGTGATTGCCTGTGAATAGATATATGAATGCTGAGTTGCTCAGACAACAGAGTACTCACCATTGAAACCAGCAGAGATCCATTTCATTTGGCGATGATGTAAGCTCAGTTTTACCAACATTCTCTTTAGCTGCAAATAGTTGCCTAGGTTTTCATCATCATTTGACGTGTGCTGAGCAGGGCTGGTAAGCTGAGGGGCTGCACCAGACTCCATTCTGATTTGGCATGGTTTCTACAGCTGGATGCCCTTCCTAATGCCAATCACTTCAAGAGTATAATGGGTGCTTTTATATGCCACCGGCACGGGTGCCAGTTACGTGAACTATACTTAATGTTAGCTCATCATATCATCTCTGAACAAGAATGTTAGCTTACTTTTTGTAATGTCTGTTCAGTTGTAGATATTTGTCTTGTTTTCAGCTATGCATAATGTTAAAACAGTCTTACTGACATCAATAATTATCTCCACAAACACCTATTAATGTTTCAGGTTGTGAACTTCTCTCAGAAGACCATTTGTTATTATGATTCTATTGGTGGCAAAAATACTCAGTGCCTAGAGACAATTAAGTAAGTCTGTCTCCTTTTCTTATCTTATGTTGCATGTGTTTTATCTGCAGGTGTGGGTGTACAAGGGAAGGGTTGAACCATCTACTTGTTTTCAGGAACAGGGTATCTAGGGCTACACAAATCAGTGTGTCTTCCTTATTTTTAAAATGAGCATTGGGCATTCCTTTCAAGCGTTGGACCTCACAGAGGCAAAGTGGCTGAGTTCCTTTTGGGCGTTGAGCATCATGGAGGCAAAGACCAAGGCCTTTGGCATTATGTCGTGCTTTGAGAAGACTCATCAAGCTGAGCAAAATCGCAGTCATGACAGGTACCGGTGTCATGCAAATGGCACCTGTGCTGGTGGCATGTAAAACCACATATCTACACTCTCAGAGTGGTTGGTGTTAGGAAGGGCATCCAGCTGTAGAAACTTTGCCAGATCAGACTAGAGTCTGGTGCAGCCTTCCAGCGTGCTTGCCCAGTCAAACTGTCCAACCCATGCCAGTATGGACAATGGATGTTAAATGACGATGATGAGTTAGGGACAGGCTTGGCAATGTTTTTAAGAAGTTTACTTCCCAACAACATGGGTTTGGGTTCAGTGACGCTAATGCACCTTGGGACTACTATAGCCCCAGGCCAACCCAGCCTTGTGTGTGGATTTGGTAGATGGAAACTAAAAGAAGCCCATTATGTGCATGTTTTTCATTTGTCATCACATGATAATTATAAACAAGTGTTCCTGTTATGCAAGTGATGTCCTTTCCTTGTCATCGTTTAGCGTCTGCTTTCCATGCTGGCATGGGTTGGACAGTTTGACTGGAACTGGTTTTCCATAGTTTCTATGGCTGGATGCCCTTCCTAACGCCAATTACTCCAAGAGTGTAATGGGTACTTTTGTGTGTGACTGGTACAAGTGTCATTTGTATGTAACTAGCAACCACAACTATGATTTCACAGGTGCCATATGTTTGCAGTTTTCCATGAAAACATGTCTGGCCATGGGGAAATGTTACTTTACTTGGATACGAATAAGCATTGGCAACAGGAAGGGCATCTGGTCATAGAAAATTTATCTCGACAGATCCAGTTTGGCCCATTAGGCATGGGTGCTAAGAAGTGGTAATACAACACGTAAATGTTGATTTCAAATCTCTTCTATAAATTACAAGAGATCTAATTAAAAAATTTTAAAGGCAGTGCTCCAGCATAGCCACAGTCAAACGACTGAAACAAGTAAAAGAGTATCCATTTTCCATGCTGGTATGGGTTGCAAAATTTTGACAGGGAGCTATCAAGCCAGAAGACGGTGCTAAGCCCTTCTGTCTATATCAGCATGGATTCTACAGCTGGCTACCATGTTAAATGATGTTTAAGGTAATCAAAATTACATTTGTGTTAGGGTACCCAGAATTAATTGCAATTATGGTAGGGTACCTGGGTACTAAATACAGTTAATCTTTTATTCAGCTGTGAAAACCCACAATAAATTATATTTATTTTTTTATTTCTAGAAATTATTTATGTGAAGAAAGTTTAGACAAGAAGATTGTACCTTTTGATCTAAATGGTTGGACAACAATAACCGTGAAGGTAAGTTTTAGGGGTTCCTTATGTGTACGATATATGTATAGCTTTGGTTTCAGGTTCAGTCCCTTTACTCTGCTGTGGCTTCTTGGGCAAGTGTTTTCTTCTACAAGCCCAGGGCAAGTGGTTCCTAGTGGATGAATTTGGTACATAGAAACTGTGAGAAAGCCCAGTTATCATCATCATCGTTTAACATCAACTTTTCAGGCTAGCATGGGTTGGACGGTTTGACTGAGGACTGGCAAGCCATGAGGCTGCATCGGGCTCCAATCTGATCTGGCAAAGTTTCTACAGTTGGATACCCTTCCTAATGCCAACCACTCCAAGAGTTCTTTTTGCATGCCACTGTGACAGGAGCCAGTCAGGTGGCACTGACATTGACCATCCTTGAATGTATAAAATTATGTGTATGTATATGTCTTTGTTTCTGCCCACCACTTGAAAATAGGTGTTGGTTTATTTACATCCCTTGAACTTAGTGTTTACAACAAAAGCGACAGAACAAGTACCAGACTAAAAGAACTAAGTATTAGGGTTTGATTTGTTGAACCAAACCCTTCAATGTGATGCCCCAGCATAGCCACAGTCCAATGACTGAAAAAAGTCAAAAGATAAATTAGCAATTCCAGAATTAGGGATCTCGCCCAACATGAACGAGCATTGTTATTGTTTAACCTCGAAGGTAGCTCCGATCTAGTAAACCTATGATTAAAAGCATTCCAGCCATGACCATCCCAACTTCATAACGGTATGTAGGACTACATTGTTTAGTGCCTTTTTTCTTAAATTACAGATGAGTATTATTTGGCTGTTGTTTCTCATAGGTCAAGTGTCCTTGTTGAGACTATTTTGTTCTCTGTACAACAATGAATGTAGCTAGAACAGAACTTCCAATATGTATGCATGTATGTAATACATGTGTAGCAGGGCTGTATGGCAAGAAGTTTGCTTCTCAACCACGTGGCTGCAGGTTCAGTCCCACTGCATGGCACCTTGTGCAAGTGTGTACTGTAACCTCAGACTGACAAAAACCTTGAGTGGATTTAGTTGATGGAAACTGAAAGAAACCTGTAGTGTGTGAGAGGGCACTTAGCTTAGTGGTTAGGGTGTTCCCCTCATGCTCTAGCAATCATCATTTCAATTCCCAGACTGGGCGGTGCATTTGGCTGTTGTGCAAAACACTTCATCCCATGTTGCTTTGTGATCACTTCGATACCTGATGTGTGGCACACAATGCACCCGTTCAGACAACGTTGATTTCATGGAGAGAGAGAGTGAGTGAGTGAGTGAGCCAATGTGTGGCATGGGCATTTCATCACGATATACAAAGCATTTGTGCAGGTCGTTTGGCAAAAGCTGAATGCTCATACATCATCTTCAACAGGAGAGTCCATCATACATTATATATATATGTGTGTGTATATCTATGTATGCATTGTCTTTGTTCCCCACTGCTGCTTGACAACCAACTGGTATGAGTGTTTACGTCCCCATAACTTAGCAGTTTGGCAAAAGAGACTGATACAGTAAGTACCAGGCTTACAAAAAAAAGTCTTGGGGTTGATTCAGTCAACTAAAAATTCCTCAAGACTATGCTCCAGCATGGCCACAGTCTAATGACTGAAACCAGTAAAAAGATAGATATGTATCATACTCAATGTATACACACACTTGCTAGTTCAAATTTCTACTCAGCCAGACAGATACTTGCAACTGCAGTGAATGCTTTATACATTGTTTCCTATATTAAAGGCAAAAATTCTAACATGCATCTGGTGCTCTCACTGGGACAAATTTTCGTCTTTCCCTCTTATTTATATCTTTTCGTGTTTTTAACACAGCAAACCGTAAGTGACGTTATTGCTGGACAAATACTGCAGTAACTGGCCTGTCAACAGTGTATATACATTAAATATGATATACAGGTGGCTATTTCAATTAAATACAGCCTCAGTTGTATATGCCATATTATTAGATTGGAGCCGGGTGCAGCCATCTGGTTTGCCAGTCCTCGGTCAAATCGTCCAACCCATGCCAGCATGGAAAGCAGACGTTAAATGATGATGATGCTAAGGTGCTTCAAACTGACAGTGGGGACCATCTTGAAGTGAGACTAAGGATTCTCAGTTCAAATTTCACCAAAAACTCTCTCTCTTTTATCTATCTTAGGACAGTGGTGGGAGCTGTGTTAAAACATGTATCAGTTACACACTGGAGGTTTTCATCCGATTATTGCTCTTTCTCCTTAAAATGTCATGTCAGTATTATTGTTCATTGTGTTCCTTTCTTTTATTTCCAGAACATTCCATATCAGATGAATGGTAGCGATTGTGGGATGTTTGCTTGTAAATATGCTGATTATATTACTCGAGAGCTTCCTATCACCTTTACACAGGTCAGTATTATTGTTGTTATTCTTTATTAAGGCGGCAAACTGGCAGAATAGCAGCATCTTGTCCATCTTTGTGTTCAAATTCTACCAAGGTCGACTTTACCATTCAACTTATCTGCGGCTTTGTGCAAGAATTTGAAACCATTCTAATTTGTAGTATTATGTTGCAAAGATTTAGAAACTCTAAGGGACACGAAACAAATTGTTAATGGCAGAACTCAAAAGATGAAGCTGTAAATTGTGAAAAAAATAACCTGGATGGAAAAAAGCTGAAGGCTACCCATGATTTTCCTATTTTTTCCATCCAAGGAATTTTTAAACTAATATTTATGTGCTGGTGGCACATAAAAAGCACCAACTGAGCATGGTTCATGCCAATGCCATCTGACTGGTACTCGTGACAGTGGTACGTGAAAAGGCATCATTTGAGCATGGTCAATGCCAGTGCCGCCTGACTGGTGGCATGTAAAAAATCACCATTTGAGCATGGTCAGTACCAGTGCCACCTGACTAGCTTCTGTGCCCACTACACTGTAGGAGTAGTTGGCATTAGGAAGGCCATCCAGCTGTAGAAAGCTTGCCGAATCAGATCGGAGCCTAGTGCAAAATCCTGGCTTGCCAGTCCTCAAACCGTCCAACCCATGCCAGCATGGAAAGCGGACGTTAAACAACAACAATGATGATGATGATTTACATGCTATTATTTATAACTTTGTTTTGAGTTCTGCCATTGTATATATCATTAAAAGTTTAGAAACTTTGAAAGACATAAAATAAATTATTTACATTTGATGGATATTTGTCCTCATCTTGTTTGTTAACACATTTCAGCTGATATACTCTCCAGCCTTCATCAGGTGTCTTGGGGAAATTTCGAATCTGGGTTCTCATTCCTAAGGTATTTTTCGATATTATATTATTATTATTCAGGTCACTGCTTGGAATTGAACTCAGAATCTTGGGGTTAGCAGCCCATGCTCTTAACCACTAAGTCATATGCCAGTCAGGCGGCTTTGGCATCAGCCGTGACTGATTTTTTTTACTCAACTCAATAGGTCTTCTCAAGCACAGCACATTGTCCGAGAAACATGATGGTGATCTCTCTTTTTCTTTCATTCTAGGCTGACATGCCAACCTTCCGGAGACTGATGGTGTATGAAATTCTAAAGAAGAAGTTACTCACTTAAACTCTAGGACAATCAAAATTAAACTGTTTTTGCTCTTGTGGTTGTTGTCAAAGCTGTAAAAAAATCTAAAGCTTTACCAAGTGTCATCATCATCATCATTACCATCATCAACAGTTTTTCTCTATTCTGTAACATAACTATAATTCTTACCTCTTTGGCAAAGCCATAAATGGCACTGCATTATATTGTAATATACGTCACATGCTCACCTTCTTCCCTTCATATTTTGCAAAGAAAGACAAAAAAAAAAAAAAAATCTGAATTAAAAGAAGTTTGTTTCTTTTCTCAATCATTTCTATCTCTGACCTTTATTATTTTTTTTCTGCCAGTCTTGTCACTTACTAAAATCATCCCTTTGTGACTCAGGTCAGGTTTTTGTAAATAGGGGCAGCGGGGAAGAGAAAGATAGCCATGTTTATTCTCCTGCTTCTCTCAGTATGCACGGTTGAATACAAATATTTATATTTCTCAAGAGTTCAGTTTGGATACAGTAAATGTTTATAGAGTGTATTATTGTATCAGCCCATCATGGTCTCCATAGGCACAGGCATGGCTGTGTGGCATCAAGCTTGCTTTCCAGTTAGATGCTGCTGGGTTCAGTGTTGGGCAAGTGTCTTCTACTATAGCCTCATGCCAACCCAAGGCCTGCAAATTGATTTGGTGGATAGAAACAGAAAAAAAGCTGGTCATATGTATATATACCTATGTGTCTGTCCCCTACTACCATGACAACTGGTGCTGGTTTGTTTACATCCCCCATAACTCAGCAATTCGGCAAAAGAAACCTGTAGAATAAGTATGAAGCTTAAAAAAAAAAGTACTGAGGTTGATTTGTTTGACTAAAAAATCAAGGTGATGCCCCAGCATGGCCAGTCTGATGACTGGAACAATTGTAAAAGCTATTTGTAGAGTGCTAATCTTTATCATAAATTTGAGGGGTGCAGAAACAACAGAACACTCAAAACCTTTGCTGTTTGACTCCTTACTCCAAGCATTGTTGTATTAGGAAAGTTTTCTTTTAAGATTAGATTTTCCTTCAAAACCAACCTCCAGGTGTAGACATAGTTGTGTGGAAATGGACGTTTACTTTGTAACCAGATGGCTTAGGGTTCTGTCACACTCTGTGGAACTGGTAAAGGGAAACTGTATGGAAGCCTGTTTGTATATTTATGTTCACTTAGCACATCATTTAATGTCCCCTTTTCTATGTTGACAAGCACCAATGAACCACGGGACTGTGCCAACTACTTTACAGTGTGCTGACATTAGTGTGTAGTCACTCTGTCACTTGCAAAACCCTTCAACTGTGAGGGAGAATAGAAGACAGGACCAGATGGTTGGGAAGCAAGCTTCCTAACCACACAGTCACAATGTATAACTCAAAATAAGTTCCACTCAGAATCACTGCTGTATACAAATACCAATGAACTGTGATTAATACTACCAAGTTCTAACTCACCAGTTGAGGTATCACTTGTTATAATGGTTGAATGCTGAAGCAGGAACAGAAATGCACAACACCAAATGCAACTAATTCTGATAAGAGGAAACATTTACAAGTCAAGAACTTTCTAGTATAGGCATATCATTAAGGAAAAGACTTTCCCTTTCCTTGGCAACTCTTTCAGTAACATACATTGAACTTCCCTATGAAAATATCTACAGTTGAGGTTTACATCTATAATTTATATCCAGAGGCTGTTCCCTCTTTTGTAAGCTTGTAACAATTTTACAGCAATACAACCACATAGTGTGTGTGTGTGGATATATATATATATCATCATTTAACGTCTGCTTTCCGTGCTGGCATGGGTCGGACAGTTTGACTGAGGACTGGTGAGTCAGAGGCTGCATCAAGCTCATTGTGATCAGGCAAAGTTTCCACAGCTCGATGCCCTTCCTAATGCCAACCACTCCGAGAATGTTGCGGGTGCTTTTACGTGCCACCAGCATGAGGGCCAGTCAGGCAGTTCTGGCAACGACTACGCTCACGCTGAAAAAGTGTTTTTATGTGTTACCTGCATGGGAGCCAATATGTGACCCTAGGAACAATTACATTCAGATGGTTTTCATGTGTCACTGGCACGAGTGCCAATCAGGTAGTGCTGTCCCCGGCCATGTCACAGAAATAAACACACATAAACAAGAATTAAGATGGTAATCAGTTGCAATGGTGGCCAGTAAGTGTTGGAAAACTGACCAACTGAAATAATATAATTATTTAGCATAGAAAAACAACCTTCAGTAGTAACATAATATAAGCAGAATCAGATGTTAAGATAGCTGCAGAGAAACTTCTATGCATTGGTTGAATCCATCTTGCTTTATGGCTCTAAGATTTGAAACTATGATGGATGACTCTTGCACTGTTCTGAAAAAAAAAAAAAAGGACCATTGTACTAAAGACAATGGACAAAGTGGTAAGAAAGGATCTTCAGATGTTGGGCCTCACAGAGGGGATGACAAAGGAGCGAAATTTCTGGTAGTTTGTGGTATCTGAGTAGACATGTGAAGCTCAGTAAAATTGTAGTTGTCCTTGCATAGAGTAATGTCCCCTACATACTTCTTCAGCTGAGCAATCCCAATTTCGTGGGCTCATGGGTGCTGGTGCCATGTAAAAGCACCCAAGTATACTATGTAAAGTGGTTGGCTGCAGGAACTCTGCGAAAATAGACATGGAACCTGAGCAGCTGCCACTGCACCATTCCAGTAGAGAAAGAATAATTTGCTTTGCTGAACACTGGCGAAGGAGTAAAAAGCTGGTTAATGACACCCTACTTTGGACACATGCCCCATGGTTGCCTTGCAAAGATGTATTTTTGATAAATTGGAAACATTGGATGTGACTGAGAACAACAGACCTCACAAGCCATGGAAGACAGACAAAAGCTGGAGGATCAGTCATGTGAACCCAGGCAAGCTTCATACGATAATGGTGATATATATATACACACACACATATATATATTATGGTATTGACCAGACTATAAAATGTTATACATCGCTGGTCACAAATGACGTCGTCCTGTTGGCTGGGCAAAGCAGGCCAACATTCCTTGATCAGAAGGCAAGTCTGTCACAAGGTTACCCATTTATAGCCAAGTGGACTGGAGCAATATGAAATGAAACCCCGATCTCACAAGTGTGAATGCAAAACACTTAACCACTAGGCCGTACACCTCTCACGCACGCAAAATTCTACAGTATTTGATGACATATAAGATGCACTTTTAGTCCTAAAATATTTCTCAAACAAATCACTCTGGGTCCCATGTCTAAAGTTGGACCCCACACACCAATTTTGTTTCCGATGTTCACTTTCTGCTGAATATGCACAGTTGGAATTGAGGTGTGTCTGATACATGCATCTTCTATGCCATCAAATACACTATACATATGAATCCTGATCCTAGATACAGGTTGTTTGTTGCTTGTTGAATACAATGAGCTAAAGAGAGAGAGAGTAGAAAGCGGAAAGCCTCCCTTCTCTAGCTTCCGTTTCTTTTCATGTTATATTAGCAGGGGAGGAAAACTTAAAATCTGAGAGATAAGAGATTTCCTTTAAAGAAGAACAACAGCAGATACATATCAAACAGGGTAGAAAAGATATAAAAAAGATAACAGTTGGCATACATTCACACATACACACATGCTAGCCTTTGAACTATTTTAAAAAAAATTGTTTAATACTCCTTTTCAATTCATTAATTAACAGTGGCGATAGTTTAATTTTTTTTAAACATATTTTTCATTTTCAAATCATTGCATCTTTATTTCAATTTTTTTCTACTTAAAAATATAGTCAGGATGGATGTTTTTTTTTTCTGTAGTCTTCACTATATATACATACATTATATATATATATATATTAATATATAATTATATATACATATATATTAATATATAATTATATACACATTTATATATAATTATATACATATTTATATATAATTATATATACATATAAATATATAATTATATATACATATATGTAAATATATAAACAAATTTATACATATATGCAAATATATACACAAATTTATTTATATATATATTTATTTATATATATACACACAAATATGTAAATATATATATATATATATATACATACACACACACAGTATTTTTTTGTCAGATTTTTTATGCCTTGTAGTTGTGGTTAATGAATGCATGTCACATACACATGATTAAATGGTGGGAAGGGAGAGATGTAGATGTAAGAAGGGGAAGAAAAGGAGTTCTATTGTATATTATCAGTATGGGGTGCATATGCACAGTTAGTAATTGTATGTGATATGTGTGTGTGTGTATTTATAGATATACACACACCCTTGTATGTGTATATAAATATGCATGCATGTATATATATATATATATATATATATGCACACATACACCCACACACACACTTGTATTTCTATGTGGATATACGTATGTGAAAGAGTGTACGTCTGTGTGTGTGTGAGTGTGAGTGAGTGTGTGCGCTTGCAAGACAGGAATCACTTGCGTTTCATCCGTCGATGTTTCAGCTGCCTGTTGTTATCGTCCGCATTCGAACTAGACGAGCTGGGCCACTCTCCCAGTTCCCATGGTAATTCAAAGTCACTGCAAAGAAAGAAAGAAAGACAAAACCATGAGTAACAATCGACAAGGTTTTATTTAAATCAGGAATAGGGAAGCAGTCGCATCATCACCATCATTGTTTTAACAGTCGCTTCTCTATGCTTGCATGTGTTGAAGGAATTTTTTGAGGTGTATTTTCTATAGCTAGATGCCCTTCCTGTTGCCAACTCCACCTATTTCCAAATAAGGTAACATTTCTCCCAGATTAAATAAGTCCTATAAGATTTGAAATAAGGTACAGTACTTGCATAATCATGTCACATCGCTTACAACTATCATGTGATGTCAAAGCAAGGAAACAGTAACAAATACACACATATATAAAGCATTCAGTACACTCTGTAAAGTGGCCGGCATTAGGGAGGGACTTCAACTGTGGAAACCAGGGCTGTGGAATCGGAAACAATTAATGAGTGACTGGAGTCAGTAAAATAGATCACAATCACTTAGAGACATGTGGAGCCTGGTGCAGCTCTCCAGCCCTGCCAGCT
Source organism: Octopus sinensis (assembly GCF_006345805.1). NCBI lineage: Eukaryota > Metazoa > Mollusca > Cephalopoda > Octopoda > Octopodidae > Octopus > Octopus sinensis. The sequence continues at coordinate 63,983,591 of NC_043006.1, forward strand.
CCTGTCAAACAAATCCATGCTGGGGCTGATGTGGTAATATACATATGAGGGGCTTTCAGTTTCCAACATTCAAATGCCATTCACAAAGCTTTTGCTAGTCCAGGGTCAGAGAAGAAGATACTTTACCAACTTGCCACACAGTGGGACTGAACTTGAAACCATGTGGTTGGGAAGCACACCTCTTACCACACAGCCATACCTGCAACTCTTGTGCTCATCCCAAAGTGTGTCATCGTATTTATTCATAAGAATATGTGCTTCAGTTGGAACTGAACAGACAAATGTTTATTGTGTGAAGTAATTGTTGTCATCACCGTCATCACTAACACCCACTTTGCCAGGCTTGCATGGGTTGGACGAAGTTAGTGGCCAGATGTCCTTCTTGCAGTTCCTGCCTACGAAACCTACTAAAAAGGCTTTGGTTGGCCCAAGCAAGAAAGTACAAGAACGCTTAGCCAATCACTATCTGTGTTAAGAGTCAACAAGGGAGACTACAGAGCCCTGTTACATATAGGGATCTCCCTCAGCCACACCCCTGTGTCTTACAATAACAGACCTACTGCCTATGTTTGTGGGAACTCGTCAGTTTCCACTTCTTGCCAAGGGAGGTAATAACCCCCCCCAGCTGATCAAACAGTCTGAGATGTGTTTTTGTGATGGACGTGTGACAGCAAAGCCCTTTTTACCTTTTTTAACTTATTTCAAGCATTAGAATGCAGCCATGCTGGGGTAATACCATGAAGAAGTTTTAGCCAAGTACTTTACTTGTTTTTTCAAGCCTGGTACTTATTATATCAGTCTCTTTTGCTGAACTGCTAAGTACAGGGATGTTACTACACCAAAACCAAGTGGTAATGGGGGACAAACACAGACACACACACACATACATATGATGGACTTCTTTCAGCTTCCGTTTAGCCACTCACAACAAGGCTTTAGTTGGCCTGAGGCTACAGGAAAAGACACTTGCCCAAGGTTCCACACAGTAAGACCAAACTTGGAACCATGTGGTTGGGAAGCAAACTTCTTACCACACAGCCATGCCTGTGCCATTGTTTACAATCAGCACAAGAAGACATGTAAACAAAGAAATATGAACTCATTCACACACACACAAATGAATATAACAAAAGAGAAAATTCACCCCACCCCGCCAAAAAAGGCCAAGTTACTTACGAAGGCTTTATGTAAGGAATCGGTTGACCGAAGGCAGTTACTGGTACTTTGTCTGCAATCTCTAAATGTGTGACTAGAGAGATAAAGAGAGAAAATACATTAATGTCAGGATTACAATTCATCATTTAGCAATAATATTTCACTTGTTTCAATCATTGGAGAGCAGCCAAGATGGGGCATTGCCTTGCAAGAATTTTAGTTGAAGGAATTGACCCCAGAATTTGATTTTTTTGTTTTGAAGCCTGGGACTGATTCTTCTAGTTGAATTGCTATGTTATAGGGGATGTAAACACACCAACACCTGTCGTCAATCAGCAGCAAGGGGCAAACAGAGGCACAGATACACACATGCATATATATATATATATGACAGGCTTCTTTCAGTTTCTGGCTACCATATCCATGCACAAGGCTTTGGTCAACCCAAGGCTACAGGAGGAGATACTTGCCCAAGGTGCCACAGAACCTGAAACCATGAAGTTGGAATCAAACTTCTTACCACACAGTCACACCTGCACTTTCACACACACAACAGGTTCATTCAGTTCCCATCTGTTAAATCCACTTACAAGGCTTTGGCCAGCCTGAGGCTATAATCTTATCTCAAATACATGTCCTCAGTTTAATTCTTATTCCTAATTTCAGCCACTCAACTTTGATTTTCATTCTTCTCCATGGAGGGTGACAGGGGAAATGAAGGGTGTCAAAGTGGTACCAACTGCACAATAGAGTTTAACTCAATTTATCTTTCACATGAAGAGTTTAGTCAAACAAATCAACAATGAGAGCTGACTTGGGACTAAACTAGCCATTTCAGAAACCACAGAATGAGGAAATATACAGTATTGCTGGCATTTTTATGCAAGAGTGGGTTAGCTGAAACAGTAGTTCTTAGGGGAGACAACTACACATTTAAGCAATCACTTCATGTCACATGTCTGACCCTTCTATGATACAAATTTCTTGCTTAAAAGTCATTTAAATAAAAACTTTCAACTAAATTCTTTATTCTCAAAATTAATTGAAAGGAAGGCATCGGATCTCAACAGAAATATGGTAACAAAATATGGTTAATCCTTTAGCATTTAAACCATCTATATCCGGTCCAAATAGTTTCCTTGGTTTGTTAAAACTGACCATAACCAGCCTCTCACACCTACTTTACAATGGGATTTCAAAAATTAACAATCACATCAACGAAATCTTGAAGCTATGAGATCATGATTAATTCTAAGCATTACATTTGATGAAGTAATCTGGATGCAAGGACAGAAAGAAGATAACAACTTACTGTCTTCTAATGAAGGATAAAAAGACGTTAAGAAATTATCGCCATCTTTGGAGTCTTTTGAATCTGGTTTCTCTTTCTCTCGTAATTTTTCATACATTTTCTGTTCTCGCATCCGTTGAAGGTCCCACCTGTGACACATAAAGAGATACAACATATAGATAAAGATGGAAATGAAACTAGTATTACTTGGAAAACAGGTATGGGTTAGCAACAGGAAGGGCATCTGTTTGCAAAACAATGTTTCAATACTAATATGATGGGCTTCTTTCAGCCTCCATCTATCAAACCCATTTACGAAGGCTTGGTTAGCCCGGGGCCATAGGAGAAGGCACTGCCAAGGTGGCACATAGTGGGGACTGAACCCAAGAGCACATGGTTGGGAAGAAGTTTAGCCATGCTTGTGCCCATCATACATATCTGTGAGTCCCACAATGTATGCAGAGAGAAACAAACTAAACTGTCTTGTACCACCTGGAAAATGTGGGGACAAATCAGATGGGGGGGGGGGGTTAAAGCAACATTCTACAGCTGGATCCCTTCCTGTTATCAACAAATACTTGTTTTCAAATAAGAAATTTTTTTACTCCAAATGTCTTAGAAGGCACAGAGCAATTGGTCACAATAACAACAAGTAATGTAAACATCATGTCACTGATTTGCTCAGACAATGGCAAGCAAAGCCATGATGGTATGTTAACAACTGCATACACATATAGAGTACAAAACAGTTCCCCAGGTGCCCTATTATCCAATTTTTTTTTATTTACTGAAGGAATTAGTAAATAAACAATCACACTTGTGAGACAGGTGTAATAGATGATCAGTGGATTTTTACAATAAGGAGAAAAGTACCAATAAAAATATACCAGAATTGGAGGGCAAAAAATTGCTTTGGATAAATAATTTTACAGAAGGAAACCACCACCCAATTCTTTGTTCTTTTTCTTATTCATGAGGAGTGATAGCTATTCCAAAAATCTGCTGATCAGTTATGACAATGTCTCATGTGTGTGATAGTTTATTTACTAAGCTTTTAGTAAATAAAAATTGAGCACTCAATAGTAGAAAAGTACTCTTGTCTAAGGTTCTGCACAATGGGAAACCACATGGTTACACAGCAAGATCCTAACCTCTGAAGGTAAATAAAAAAAAGTAGCAATTGAAGGTGGTAGGCAGTGAAATGCCTTACTGTATCTGTCTCAGTTGTTTGTGTCCTGATAGAAAAGTTTTTGATGACATGGGTGTTTAGGCCCAAATCAAGAGTTTTTCACTGGGGGTACGGAAAGGGGAGATATGCATGTATGGGAAACCTTTTTTTAAAAAATAGGCCATATCAGACATGGTTCATAATCAGGTGGTATTGCACTACTAAAAGAATTCCAGGTAACTCTCCCATTAGGTGTGCCATTCAGAAAGTCCTGTGGAGAGCAACTGTAGCTTTGTAATTATTGCAGGTTCATTTCAAGTTTTCTGTCTCATTCCAAAAGATACTTTGACTAACATATACCGTCATTGATGACATAAAAGATGCACAGGCATATTAGACGGACCCCAATTAAACATGTAGGATTCAGAGTAAGTTTCTTGAGACATTTTATTGGGGAGGGAAATATAAAAGTGTATCTTATATGCAATCAAATCAGCTGTTCTAGACAGAGTATATTTAGAAGGGTAACAATAAAAAAAAAAGGGGGGGGGGCTGCATTTGGAGTGACTGTGATAGTAGTTCTGCTTGCTCAGAGCTGACATGAGGCTAAACAAAAACAATACACATCTCTGTCAAAAGATCTATTTACCGTTTTCTCCGTTTCTCTTCATGTTCAGGTTTTTGATGGCGCTTAGTAAACACTTCATCTTCTAAATTCTGTAAAAAGAAAACAACAGGGCCTTGGTTACAAACTAATTTCACGTGATCCAAAGGCAGGTGGTTATGTAATGGAGTAAAACAGAAAGGGGATGGGTAGAGGTTAGCTGAAAGTGAGGAAACCTTATGGGGGGCGACTATGTTGAGATCAAAGCAAAAAGCTTGTTACAAACAGTAAATGGTCGATTTTATCACATGGGTACAAGGCAAGAACAGTTGGTTGAACAGACACCAGCAGATGACTGGTACACCCTTATTTCACTGTTACTTCTACCCCACATATAGTTTGTTTACAAACAGCAGGATTTTGGGGAGAGAGAGAGAGAGAAAGAAAGAAAAAGACTTACTTCTGTACCCTCTAAAGTATAACAATTGGCAACTGTCCGTAACCGCCAATGTGGAATTTCTACTAAAAGAAACAAGTACGAGTAGTTTAGATTACAGCTTCCGTAATTAGATAACAACATTAGTAATATTAACAACAACATGGACACACAGACATCATTAACGTCATATTTACAGATCATTGTGTAATGAGGACTTTTTACCCTTACCGGATACAAGGCAATGGCACATGACAAGCTTTCCACTGCCACTGCCATGATGAAATGCACCTGTAAAGCAGTTGCTGGCTGAAAGGACATCCAGAATAAGAACTGACTTGGACTGCAGCAATCCATCTATTACATGCCAGCGCGGAAAGCACACGTAAAGCGCCCCCACCACCCACACATCGGTGCAGGTGTGGCTGTGTGGTAAGAAGTTTGCTTCACAACCACAACTTCAGGTTCAGTCCCACCATGAGACACCATGGGCAAATGTTTCCCACTATAGCCTCAGGCAGACCTGAGCATGATGAATGGGTTGGGTAGATGGAAACTGAAAGAAAACCCATAAAAGTACATATACTCTCTTATTCTTTTGTTTCAGTCATTTGACTGCAGCCATGCTGGAGGACTGCCTTTAGTTGAGCAAACCGACCCCAGGGCTGGACTTATTCTTTGTAAGCCTAGTACTTATTCTATCAGTCTCTTGTTAAGTTATGGGGATGTAAACACACTAGCATCAGTTGTCAAGCTATGTTGAGGGGAACAAACATACACATACATACATACGATGGGCTTCTATCAGTTTCTGTCTACCAAATCCACCCACAAGGCTTTGGTTGGCCCGAGGCTACAGTAGAAGACACTTGCCCAAGTTGCCACGCAGTGGGACTGAACCCAGAATCATGTGGTTGGTAAGCAAGCTTCATACCACACAGCCATTTCATGTTACTTTGATACCATGTGATAGTTTGTATCATGATATTTGCACCATCATGTAAGTGGAGTCCTTCACTTTCAAGATTCCATGAAAAACATATTACGTTGCTTGGAAACTGATGAAGTTTGGCAACAGGAAGAGCATCTGGTCGAAGAAAAAAATCTGCCTCAACAAATTCCATCTGACCCATGCAAGCATAAAAAGGTAGCTGCTACTGGGGCCTAGAGTCATAGTACTGACTGTTTGATTCAGTTTAAATGCCTCACATAGAACAAATAAAATTGTCCTGTCTCGATTCATAGGCATCGATCTACTATAACCTACATATAATTATTAGGAGAAAGGCTAAAATGCCTAAATTCACGTTTACCAAAAACGTGTGATGTCACCCGTATCATCTGAAACACACGGTTATCTCCCTTGTTCCATTAGGCAGCCGATTGCCTGATTAATCAATTTGAATGCATTATAGAGAGGCTTAAAGATTCTGTTTTTGTTAGGAATGTTTCATTGATTGACATTAAGTAATTTCTCATTCGTCAGTCACTAATTGAAAAACAAATACAAAGTTTTATTTATTCTTCTGCAAGTTATTGGGATATTCAGCAGTCAACTCAACTCATATATACAATGGCTGAGTTACAAGTTCTAAACGAAACAAAATCAGTTAAACATACAGGTACATAACAACAGGTCATTCATACATTAGTGGCTCCATTAGAGAAATACTGAGTGCAAAATGTACAAAAATACAATTACCCATACATAGGAAAATGTGAAGACAATGTCTTTTGGATGAATATATTCTGTGCTTCTAACTACAATATAAATTACATTCACAACAAATATATCATAACACAATACATTTTAGATATTCTTAACTAAAATAACTTGTAGTGTAAAATGTATTCAAGCATTGACAACATATACAGACAAAAAACATTGACACACACACATGTAGATACATCAGTCATATCTTTGAGATATTGGTAGTTTTTGTAGTTAGTAGTACAAAAAAAAACAAAAAAAAACACTCAACTTCATATATAATTTAAAATGTTCCTTATATTTTTATCTGTTAATAATATCAATGGATTATAATTTTCTGACTACTTTACAGAATGGAAAGAAGCGTGCATTAAACACAGTTCAACTTGTCTATGGTTTCACAGAAAGTATTACAACCCCCCTTACAATGCAATGGTAGCAACAGAAAGGTTTAAACAGTCAACTCTAATTATAATTTGAGCAATTTTATAGAAGTGTTCAGATATCACCAATAAACAATGTTTTTGCTTGGAAACACTCCACTGATAGCAAATAAAAGCTATTTACAAGAGTTGTGTCGCCATCAACACCAGTGGCATATTATCATTGTTATGTTCCCAGACAAGGCACATAACTCTCTTTCTACTAGCATGCTTGTGTTGGCAACAAAATGAACACCAATCCTAGTGCAAGTTTGACTGGGTTAGCACAAGGTAGAGCAGCTATCCAGCTCTATAAGAGAAAATGCAATCATTACACTCCAGTAAGTAAATTGTACCACTGAAGCTAACAAGAAAAACGATGTGAAAAAAAAAATGTTAAGTTACATCATTTGTGAGACCTATATCGTTTGTTTTTGTTGCACTTCTACCATAGTTACTTTCAACCGTCACTGTCAAACTCCAAAGCTCATCCACTCAACACCATTCAACCAAGTTACTTTTGTATCTCTTGCAATATGTCAACCAACCAAAACTGAACAATAAACAAACTCAACCTCTCTCGCTCACTCACGCACAAAGAATCTCCAAGTTTTTCTGCTACCTACACATATGGATGTGGATGTATTTAAAATATTGCATTTGAGGGCATAAATGATGCACCCCAATTTCAGCAGTGCATATTCAGGGAAGCAAAAAAAAAAAAAATTTTTTTTAGTGCATGAAAGCATGTAATAATGAAAGTAATTTTGTATATAGAACCAAAGTGATTTGATTTTCAAGACATTTTTTACGGAAGAAAGCACACCTTACATACCATTAAGTATGGTAAATAAAATATCAAGTAATCAATGTGAAAAAAGAAAAAAAAGATGCAAGTGTTTGGCAACCACATGCCAAGCTTCCGTACAGCTTACCTTTTGTACCATCAGGACATATTTCATCGTTGGTGTGTCGTGAGTTCACTAACACTCGTTCTGTGGGAGGAGGTGGTTCATAGTAAGAGACATAATATAAATTGTCAGTTCGTAAAATCAGCTCCCCATTTTCCGACAGCTCCGTACATTTCGACACAGAGTTATTGTTGTGGCAAGAGAGCTTGTTTTTCGTTACAGAATGTGATTTGGACCTTGTGGAGTCTGATATCACTTTCTTTTGAACGTTCTGGGCATCAACTCCAAATTTTCTGTAAGTTAGAGGTAGATAATGAACAAAGTTGAAGACACAATGTTAGGCAATTTACTGAGTCAGAAGAAGCAAAAAAAGAAGGAACTAAACAGACGAGACCAATGTTTTTCAAAAATCTACAGGTGCCCTGTAGATTATATAAAAAACAATTTCTATCTAATATTTGAGTGTCCTGGAAAAATGAATTATTCATAATTTTGTTATACACAACTATGAATAAGTAGTATCCTTAACCTCCATGTTCCATGCTGGCATGGGTTGGATGGTTTGACCAAGTTGATATCAGCACAGACTTCTTTCTTGCAATTACACCAGATTCCTCCCATATTCAGTCTTTGTCATTCCTGCACACTTCCATTGCACATCCAACAGAGTTTACTCACTTCATATCTTTCCAGTTTTCTCGTGTCTTCTACATTCAAAGCTCATGTCTCACTACCACTCTGTATCACAATTTTAACACAAATACAACCTGCCTTTCATTCTGAAAGAAAAGACATGTATTACCAGCAATGGTAGTGGCTCCTTTCTTCAGTCCATGCTCACTCTTGGCTTCTATACTTCCAGAGCAATCCCTCCTTTGCTAATTATATTTCCTCGGTTACTAAAGCTATGAACTACTTCTAGTGAACCATCAGGGCATTTAAGAGAATCTCTTTCTGTTTTTATTCCAGGACATCTATCACATACAAAGCTTAGGTTCTCTGTTAATCTGTCTCTAATTCCACTACATCCCTTACGTGTCCATAGTTTACCTTGGTACAGTGTATGGAGCTTAGACCTACCCACTTTTCTGCATACTGAGCAGGGCTATTTCTCTGAAGATACCAGGGTTCTGCTTTGTATACCATAGATGTATATCCAATTTATTGCACATAAATTCCGACAACAAAATCTCATATGGACCCTAGTTGAGAACCGCTGCCTTAGAGCAAGCTATAAGGGGAAAGAGAAGGAAAACTAGGGAGAAAGTTGAAACTTGAGGGAGGGGGGACGAAAATCCCAGAGAAAAAAGCAAGAAGGAGACTAAAGAAAACTATGAGAGAAAGAAACAGAGGGGAGAGAAGAGAGTGGGGTAGGGGAAACGAAGTAAAGATAAGGGAGAGGGGAAAAATGAGACAATGAGGAAAGTGTAGGAAGAAGGAAAACTGCTTACCTTTCTCTACGTTTTAGAAAGGCAATCTTCTTACTGCCCCTGTCACCGGTGCTTTCATTGCTAGCCTGGGTCTTTGACATATGATAGGAGGAGTTCATTGGCTCGTCTTTCTGCTTCAGAATAGACAAACGGCGCTCCATGCGATCTATGCGGCATTTTAACTGCAAAACAAAGAAAATAACAATTTAAAAATAAAAGAAAATATATATTCTAATCTAGACATAAGGCCAGATAGTTTGGGAGCGGGTACAAGAAAGGAACGATTAATAATATCGATTGACGTCAGTATTCCGGTACTTTATTTTAACGAGATTGAAGTTTTGAAAGGCGAAGTTCAACTTCGGCGGGAGTTATAAACTCAGAAAGTAAAGGGAGATAACTAAACACTGCAATATCTAATAGATCTGTCATCACTCAAATGATTCACCGCTCTATAAATTCTGCTTACCGTTTTAATGATTAACTTCACAATGCCGTCGATAAAAGAGAGAGATCAGAAGAGATGACAGTGATAGAGAAGGCTTTATAATAAAAAACAAAACAAAAAGAAAATCTCAACTAACTTTCTGCCGTCTCTGCCAAAGTATAATAAAATTAGCGAAGAAAATTATAAGGTAAATTCGTAAATAAAGAAGTGTGTGTATACACACACATAGTTGCTATTATGTTAAACTGTCGTATGTCTAAATTTGGCCGAATGCGTTTTTTTTTAATTCAATATTTTTTTTTGTTTTTTGCTTGTAATAGCCGGTTCTTTTAGTCAAACTATCGTATCTCCAGCTGCTTCAGATAAAAATTGTCAAAGTGTAGTACAAAGCATTTTTCAAAAGTGTAGTAAGTCCCACAGACGACAGTTTCGCAAAAATATTTCTGACTGAAAATGTCATTACATGCATGGAGTTACGATTTTATGCACCCAACAAAGTTATTATTATTAGGCTGAAACTGTTGCTAATGTAAAAAAAGGAATGGAATGGTGAAACTACATTTTCGTTTTCTGAAAAAGCAATGCTTTGGACTTACGACACTTGCAAAATTGCAACGATATGCAAGTGTGTGTGTGTGTGAGATGTAATTGTTTCGTGACAAGGGATATTATTGCCAGACGGTAACGTCTAAGTTGCAGTTAACGTTCGCAAGTTGTTTACACTGAAGCAAGACATTTATTATAACAATATTGGTTTCAAATTTTGGCACAAGGCCAGCAATTTCGAGGGGGAGTAAATCGATGACATCGACCCACAGTGCTCAACTGGCATTCAGTGCCTTATAATAATTAATTTCAAATACTATAGAATAAATAATTTCTAATACTATCACAAGATCACATATTTTGAAGGGAGGAGGGTTAGAATGGATTTAATCGACCCTACTGCATTCTCGTTTTTTTTTTTTTAAACAACTCTGATGGGATTTGAACGTAGAAAATACTTAGATAGAAGCTCGGCTTTTCATGCGTTACACTAGCAACTTTGCCGTTAGCCCCACAATGGCACACATTTACCGGAATATAATCAATCGAATCGATAGGCAGCATGAGTAATAAATGTTAATGTATAACATGTGGAGGGGTGGTGGAGAGAGATAGGGAGGAACAAGTCGACTGGGACTCTCGCTTAACTATTTACTGAACCGGTTGAAAGGCGGCGAGCTGGCAGAGACGTTAGCACGCCGGGCGAAATGCGTAGCCGTATTTCGTCTGTCGTTACGTTCCGAGTTCAAATTCCGCCGAGGTTGACTTTACCTTTCATCCTTTCGGGGTCGATAAATTAAGTACCAGTTACGCACTGGGGTCGATGTAATCGGCTTAATCCCTTTGTCTGTCCTTGTTTGTCCCCTCTATGGGTAGTAAAGAAATATATTTACTGAACTGGTTGAACAAACCGTCAGGCGAAACCTAGTTTGACTTTGCTGTCAGTAATGAATCATACCAACAGTAATTACACAATTGCTATTACGTTAAAATAATACGCATTTAACACACACACACACACACTAATACTAAATTCATGAAACTGATAAGTAAAATCTAGCTGGTTAGGACTATATTAAACGACCGGTTAGGGAGATTCCCAACCAGCACAAATTATGTGGTCACTCACTCGACTTGTTAGAAACAGCAGCTAAATCTCAAACGACACTGCCGTCTTAAAAAGAAATGAACGTAGAAAATGTGGCTGTACATAACCGTTAAAAGATGCCTTCCCCCCCCACTCTATTGTTTAACCAGAAGGGAAGGCAAGTAGGGAAGATACCCCCCCCCTAAAAAAAAGAGACCTGTTCTGAATGTGGGAAACAATGAACGCTTCCAAAAATACAAGGAATGCAAAACAGCTGGTCCTTAGATGACTTTATCAAGCATTCAGAAATGGTTTGGTGGTAAGAACACCCGCTTGTCATGCGGGAGACAAAGGGTCAATCCTCAACCGAGTGGCATACACGAGTCTATGAGTATACAGTCGCTTGCTTAGCCACAAAAAACAAATTCCTTTAAATCTCCTCTCCCGCTTCAAGGTCTAAAAATTGGAAGGAGACATTTATCAATGTAGTTTGCACACACACACACACACACACAGCGGGAATGTAGACGAAGGGAAGGTGCTTGGATTACAAGACTGTTCAATTAGAGCTGACTTGGAACCCTAAAAAACCGGTTTATAAGCTAGACACTGGTTTATATAAGTGCGGATTAACAATGTAAGTCAAAAAACAAATTTAAATTAACTGAAATTAAAACCCACAATAATAAAATAATAAATAAGTAACGCCGATAATTTTTCTCATTACCCGATTTTAGTGGAGTTTAAACAGTTCAACTAAGAGCGGCGAGCTGGAAGAATCGGGCAAAATTCCGAACGGCATTTCTTCTGAGTTCGAATTCCGCCTAGGTCGACTTTACTTTTCAACTAACCGAGACTCTCTCCCCAAAAATTCCAGGACTTATAGTAGAAAAAGATTGTTAAACACCATGGATAAGCATAGAGTTGGGTAAAAACACCTAGCGCTATGTATGTTCCGACTCTTTTTTTTTTTATTGCGTTCCGAGTTCAAATCCTCAGTGGTCAAGTTTAACCTTTTGTCCTGCAATCCGTAAAATAAAGTACAAATACGACTTATTTTTCTCACAAATATTTCCTGATCTCGTGTATTAAGGAATCGTAATTATATACTCTATAGGCATGAAATTCTGAGGAGATTTCAGAAGATAAAAATAAATGAAATGAAATGAAAACACCCTTCGGACAAAACTCGGAACATGTGAATGCTAATTCTCCTTATTCACTTGCTAATCAAACGGACACCAATTTAGAAATTTATTTGACTAACTTGAGTCTTTTAGCTACTATAAAGCTTTAAAAAAATGTCTTTCTAATTAATGAAAAACAAAACTATTGATTTCTTATATGATATTGATACATTACATTAAATATTAATTAATGTATATATTAAATGCCTGATATTTTCGTTTGTGCCCGTATGTAATTTAACTTAGTCGAGCCACCGCTATGCCGTGTATGCAGCTGTAGTCATAATTTTACTTATTGTTGTGTACACATCACAACCTTCTGTCTAACATTAATTTAACTATGAACAATACCGATGTGGGAACTGCAGTGTGTGTGTGAGTGAGTGAGTGAGAATGTATGAGTATTACCGTCGTTGTGTGGTGCACATACGATTACTACAATATATGTGGACCGCAGTGAATAAGGTGAGAGAGGGACTTTCAATTCAACATCCATCACATACTACAGACGTACACTTGTGAGAAGTAGTCACTTGGATAAAAAAAAATAAATAAATAAACTGACTGTTCACGGATTTAGTTATCATCTGGGACCAAATGTCATCAACATATTATTTTGGAAATATAATCATCAAAATCGAACCCTTACCACCACCTTACTTAAAGCAGCTGGTGGGGGAGTCAACTATCTCAGACGAAAAGACAGCCCTTGGCAGTTTCCTGTATTATTAGTAACCTGTCGAAATCATTCAGTAGTGAAATGAAAATCCGAAATGGAAAGGACGAAATGTACTTAGATTCCGTTGATACGCTGCAATGTAACTGTGTTTACGCACTGCTACAAGAACATCTCACAATTTTACTTGCTTTATTTACACAAATAACACAAAGGCGTTCCAACTATGATAATCCAGTCAACACATTGTCCAAAATACATGAATAGAATATAGATATATAACAAGTAACATCTTTACATAAAACAATAAATCGAAAAAGTTTAATACAAAATGTATGGATGTGCATAATACATATTGAATGGATAGTTACGGTTGAAAAACCTTTATGTTATTTTCTATTGTAGCAGTCTATTGAAATACAAGAGAAAAAAAATCAACAAATATACGCTCTTATAGCAGTTGTACAACCAAAACTAAGTACACAACAGTATATAAGCACAAATTAAGTACTTTTCGTCGATTCCGTTTCAATTTTTCAATTTATTTCTAAAACGTTTCTCCGTGTTACTGAAATATTTTTTTTAAAACGCAACCTAGCCCTTCTCTCCCACGACACACGAACTCATTGTATATAAATTTTTATCAATACAAACTAATACCAGTTTAACCAGATTTCTTATTAAGTTTTTTTTTTAAAGAAAAGAAACGAAGTGTTAGACGGGCAGTGTTTTTAATGTGTCGAGAATGAGGTCTCCCCCATTACAAAGAAGAGAGCCAGGAACAAGTTAAGGAGTAAGATGGGAAGCACAGGCGCAGACGTGACTGTATAGCAAGAGGTTTGCTTCCCAACCACATGGTTCCGGGTTCAGTCACACTGGGTGGCACCTTAGGCATGTACCTTCTACTATAGCCTAGGACCGACCAAAGCCTTGTGAGTGGATTTGGGAGACGGAAACGGAAAGAAGTCCGCCTCTGTCGAAGCCTGTCCCCCACCACCGCTTGACAACCGATGGTAGTGCGTTTGCGTCCCTGTAACTTAGCAGTTCAGCAAAAGACATCAATAGAATCAGTATCAGACTTCAAGAAAATAAGTCCTAGGGTTGATTCGTTCGTCTAAAATTCCTCAGGGCAGTGCCCCATCATGGCCGCAGTCATGAAACAAGTAAAAGATAAAATATATATAGAAAATGGGCAATCGTTTGGAAATAACGAGTGAGCAAGCTTCAGCTTTCAATGCATACACACATTAAATAATAATTATATATATATATTCGACACACACACACAATGAGTGAGTGAGAGAGAGTGTGTGTGTGTGGTGTCTTGAGCAACTATGGGCAGAAAGCAGCGAGTAAGTAGGTTTTCCATATTCGAAAACTGAGGTGACCCAAATACTTTATCTGCAATTTTAATCCACAAACTCCTTATGGATTTCATATGAACATTCCATAATTTCTCCAAAGTTTTAGGTGTTTCAATTATAACCGAAGCCTACCTCAAAGTTATTTTCCCCAGACGTTTCCTTTAACAACAAAGCTCTCAATATGAACTACATGAAATCAGTAAACGAAAACCTACGATGAATTCATAAATTATCTAACCGCTCAAAGAATTAAGAATTTTATAGTCAAGAGGGATTTTAAAAAATTTATTCTCCAATAATTCAACCAATTATTATAATGAACAATGTAGCCGAAGCAGAGACATAGAAAAGTGAAATACAATAATACAAATTTGATGCCTTTCAAACGTGAAACAAATACCGATGATTTGGTATAATCCGCCCAATAATTCACAAGTATCAACATTCGTAGCTAAACTTTTTTCCAAACTACACCATAAGCATTTCAACCAAAATGTTAGAACTCACTCGAGTTCACAGAATTATGCACAAATATTATCAATGTATAAACTGAAAATTGACTTCCATCTCAAACACCAATTGCTTTCTATAAGACAATTGCAAAGCCAAGGAATTGGTATATTGTGTTACTGCCAACATTAATTCTAAATTTACATCGTGAATCAATTCATTTAAAGCTATCAATATTTTTTTAGAATTCAGAATATAAATATGTCGCTGTCGAATCAAAGTTATTTAAAATCGCCAAACACCTAGTTCAATATAAAATGGAAAATAGAAAATACCGTTTCCTTCAAAACCAATAAAAATCACTGTCAGCCTTGCACCTCAGAATCAGCTGAAATTCTGTTTCCCAATCTCCAACCACTTATCACCATTAAAAATTAGTTTTATCATGCAAAGAATTTTTTTTAGAATATTGAAATATTTGAAGCTACATATCTGTTTAAAGAGGTAATATTAGATAACACGATATATCTACAAATAATACTGATAAGTTTTAACATTACTAGAAAAAGAACATACAAAATTTTTAATACACCTTTCCACTTCCATACAAAACATATTGGAAACATACGATAATATCACTAAAATTATTGTTCTAATATTTCTACCGAGCTGGCAGAATCGTTAGCAGGCCGGGCAAACGCTAAGCGGCATTTCGTTCGTCATTACGATCTGAGTTCAAATTCCGCCAATGTCGACCTTGCCTTTCAGAGTCGATGAAATAAGAACCAGCTGAGCAGTGGGGGTCGACGCAATCGACTCACCCGCTTCCCACTAAATTGCTGGCCTTGCGTCAAAATTGAAAACCAATATTTCTAGCGAATGCTTTTCTATTTTGAAAACATTTCCACTTGGATTTTTGTGTACTTAGGATTTTATCGTAAAAAATATCATCGCTAGCGGCAACGACCTAACCTCCTCCCTTTTTTTTTACCCCAGACAAAACACAATTTTATCAGTAAATAAATTTCTAACATAGACCAACTTAATTTCCGCGTCTCAGTCTATTTATATACCCGCCAATCAATCAAGTAACATTAAATTCACTTTATCTTATCATAAACCATAAAATTCAATCCTTTTCTATACAAATTCCTTCAATTAATTTTCTTTCACGTTAAGCGTTATATTTATTATATATTTTCTTAAATTCCAAACAGTCATTTGCAATAATTACAAACGTCTTTTCACTCGCATTTAAATATATAAAATGTAACATCTATTTAAATTTATGGTGATATCTCAATGAAAATTGTTATATGTTTTTACATTTAACCAAACATACTGGAATAAGATACTGTTGATTCATTCAATAATAAATTACAATACAATGTTATATACTACTAAAACGGCAAAAATTATCATTGGTACAATATTACTATAACAAAAAGCACGGACAGTATATTTCCAGCAACTGCTTTTAAGTATTATTTTTTTTATTATAATCGTTAGAACATTCCCCGCCTTTCCACTCTATCGATATTTTTGTCGTCCCACCCCACAACCTGACACGATTAATTCAACTCATCCTAAATTCACCTACCCCACTAATAACTTCCATCCATCTCTATTAGCCCTACTTAAACCAGATTTTACACTTTCAAATAAACTACTCTGTTTATCCAGTGTGTGAGAGTGCAAAAAAAAAAAAAAAAAAACGTATGCATGTGCGTGTGTGACAACTGCAGACAGAGCTGTGCAGTTGAGAAGATCGCTTCACAGTTGCGTGACTCCAACTTGGATCCCACTGAACGACACCTTGGTCAAGTGCATTCCACAAAAGCCTCGATTCAACCAATAAATACCTAATGAGTGGAATTTGGTAGACGGGAAAACGTTTGTGTATGTATGTATGCATGCATGTGAACATGGTGGAACAACCGGTGTAATTTACGTTTACGTCCCTTTTTGCCAATAAAACAAAATATTTCATATATGCGTGTGTTAAACATTCTTTGTGGTTTAATGCTTTTCTCGTTTCATACAATTTTGTGGTGGTAGGGGACACAAGACAAGATGTAAATAAAGGGTACAAACACTTAAAAAAAAAAGAAGCAGACTCACCACTTGCATTCAGTGCTGTATGTTTTCAAAGAACTTACACTAGTAAGATTGCTCTGAACTCCAAAAACATTGCACAATCTATGCACACACACACAAATTATAGATATTCTTTATTAAATCCAATTTTGATTATACCGGGTTATGAATACACACACAAAATATAAAACCGAATGCACGTTATTGGATACATAGATGATGAAAAAAAATGGCACATAATACAAAGCATTTAATAGTAGCTAAATCTTCGCTAATACGAGACTCTGGGTTATTACCGCTCGTGTGTGTGAGTGTGCCTGCGTGCGCGGCACACATTAAGAGATTGCTTGTACGATTGT
The DNA here is from genome assembly GCF_006345805.1 of Octopus sinensis. Classification (NCBI taxonomy): domain Eukaryota; kingdom Metazoa; phylum Mollusca; class Cephalopoda; order Octopoda; family Octopodidae; genus Octopus; species Octopus sinensis. The sequence goes on from NC_043006.1 coordinate 64,000,933, forward strand.
AATCGATTGAATTGATCCCTAGACACATACGCATATATATATATATTATACCACAAAGGCCAAATTTTTCATGAAAGAGAGAGAAAAACAATATAGCTTTGTATAGTAGAAGAATCGGTTCTAAGTGGATTTGTATAAAATATAGTAAATAAACATCCTCTGATGGCTTGTATATATACACACCAAAGTGAAGTGTATAAAGACAACCAGATAAGGAAATAATAAACACACATACATACACGCACACACACACACACTCACGTACGTACACAAACCTAGAGTTGAATGCGGCAAGAATCCATCCATTACTGCGTACCTGTCCAACGATTGCGAAATATTTCATGAAGAAACGATGCGGCCACAATGACAACAGTAGATCTCGCTACCGCCGGAGCCCTTAACCATGGCCCGGTTTGGGTATTTATTGCAGGGGAGGAGGAGATGGTTGATAAGCCGAATGTCAAGGTCTTCCTCACAACAGAGAAGAGCACAGAAAACGACAAGCCAAGGGAAACAACTTCTTTCCACTTCCTGGTGTTTACCTCACCTCACCCCACGCTGGTTTGTAGTAGTCGAGGCAACGAAAGAGATTCAAACGCAGTCGCTAGAAATAGCAGGTAACCCCCCCCCCCAAATGACAGCATACCGGCTTCAGAAATGAAGGCTGCATTGGAAGATGTAGCTCTTGAAACATTGTAAATAAATGAAATGAAAGATGAGGTGGTCATGGCTGAGACGCATGGGAATGACCAACGGCTTTTAGATTATTATAAATAATCTTTTTTTTAACTATAGACACAAGGTTTGAATTTTTGTGGGCAGAGTGGGACTAGGTCGATTATATAACTTATTTCATCGACCCCAAAAGAATGAACGTTAAAGTCGACCTCGGCGGAATTTGAACTCAGAACATAAAGCCGGAAGCATTTTCTCCGACTAGCGAATCATTTTTAACATTGTGACAAAGCTACATTTGGACGTGTGAGGAGGGTACAATCGATTGCATTTACCCCAACCACTGACAGATACATATGCTATCAGTCCTAGAAGAATGATGACTGCTAACATTGACCTTGATACGATTTGAACTCAGAAACGTAAGTAAATGCCACAAGACATTTTATCCGCCGCTGTACCGATATAACGCCTTTTAGAGATTTGACAGTTCTTAGACTGACAGACGACCGTCGCTATTTAGAGGACGGAATCATAATCTATTAAACTTGCAGACGAATCGGGCCAAGCAACGATCTCCTAAGCACTCACACGACCTGCTGAAAACAGCAGCAAAAATTCTCTCAAATCAGAACTGCTAAAAAAGACCGCATTAATTAATGTAATCCGAGATATATGAAATGACGGAATGGTCACGACTGGAAGTACTATGATACTAAATTTGTGCAACGCGGCTAAAAAGGACCAACACTAGGGAAAAAAAAAAAAATGAATATCGAAGTCGAACTCGGTGGGATTTGAAGTCAGAACGTCGTGAGATAAAATTAATACTAGATATCATCTAATCGATACTGCGTCGTTGCTACATTTTTGCTAATACCATTTGTTGTCATTCGACTGACTTTCAAACCGTGACCATCTCGTATTCCTTTACGATAAACAAAAATCTCCCAAACCTCGGTTTATCCAGTATAGTATTTTTTTTCTTAAGAAGGAAGTGTGGCTGTTTTTTTCTAGCAAATCGAATGATCGAATAGTTTTCTCTCTGACTCAACGAGTACAAAATTAAAAAAGCAAATGGATCGATATCATTCAAGGACTGGTACGTATTTTATTGGCGGTGTAAAAAGAAAAAAGAAAAAAAATCAACTGTAGCTAGATTTTGAACTCCGAACGTAAAGGAATACAACGTGTTTTGTCTGGAGCAATACATTCTCGACCATTCATAATAATAATAATCCTGTTTTAGGCATAAGGTTTGAAATTTTGTGGGAATGAAAGACAAAGTGAAGTTGGCTGAATTTGAACTCAGAATGTAAATAATAGGAAAAAGTGCTACTAAACATTTTGTCCGGCGAGCTAACGATTTCGTGAGCTCGCCGCCTTGCCATTCAGAATAATAATAACGATTTCAAATTCTAACACAAGGCCAGCAATTTCGATGGAGGGGACAAGTCGGTTGCATCGACCTTAGTGTTTGACTGGCATTTATTTTATTGACACCGAAAGAATGAAAGGCAAAGGCGACTTCGGCGGAATTTGAACTCAGAACAATGACGGAAGAAATGTCGCAAAGCAACTTGCCATGCATGCTAACCATTTTACCATCCATAATAATCGTTTCTAAAGTACACACAACGTCTGAAATTGTAGGAGAGAGGTTAGTCGATTATATCGACCAAATGCATAAATGGTGTTTTATTTTATCGAACTTGGAAGGGTGAAAGGCAAAACTTGACCTCGGTGGAATCTGAAGTGGCAACATAGAGCTGAAATAACTAAAATACTACCAGGTATTTTGTCCGATGATTTAACGAGTATAAAACACCGGCGAAAGATCGCAAAAAACACCCTACCCATTAAATGAAAAGCGGATGGCGATTAGTTGTAAGAACTTTCAACGAATATTCTACACAATGTGGAGAGGATACAGTAAAATGAACTCTTAGTATTTCTACCGTACTTTATTTTACCGATTTTGAACGATGAAGTATAAATAAATAATCTCCTATAAAATGACATTTAAATACATTCTCGAAATAGTGACAGGAAATAAACAGAAGCTAACTAAATTATGGCAATATATCACATCCTTAATAAAAATATGATTGTGAGGGAGATGACGAATGCATTAAATGCACATATTTGGCGCAATTATTGTTGAACTAGTGATAAACACTAGTTTACCTGTTAGAAATAAATTATTATTTAAAATTGGGAGAAAAAAAGAAAAATTATTCATTTGGCGCTGTTGTATCGCCCAAGTCTAGATATTTGGATAACATGAATTTTTGCGGAAGAATATAAAGAAGCGCAATTTTGGTTTTGTTGATTATTGAAAAAGGAGAAAGAAAAAAAAAGAATTTTTGTTTTCTTTCTCTTCGTGACACACAACATTGCAACTGAGAGCGGGGGTCGACTGTTGCAATGAAATACAATAATCTATCACTGCATGACGATACAAATGATTCAGTGTTCTTTCTGTAAGACGCAGCGATAACAAGACACACGACGTATGATGAATAGTACATATACACACAGAAAGAAGTGTATTTAGTTTATACACGATCGTATATATTTATACAGAGAGAGAGAGAGAGGGGGGGAAGAAGATAGAAGCAATAAATAGGTATGGGGATGGAGAGGGAAAGGCAGAGAGAGAGGCTGAAGGAGGAGAGAGATGAGAGAAAGAGAGAAGAGCACGTAGTTACAGAGAGCGAGTTAAAGTAGCATATTTGTTAACACAACAGTTATTCGTATTAATTTTGTGGGTTTGTAAATATACAAAATAGCAACGTCTCTAGTGTAATGAAAAGGCGGAGGAGTGGGTAGGAGGGCGTCATCATTATCGAATTTAGCATCAGTTTGAACTGCATGTGACAATAGCAACGAAGATAGACATATATCTCTGCACACAACATGGCTGAGAGAGAATACGCATGGAGGGTTTTTCACACACTCAATACACATACATGTTTTCATAGGTGCAGGCATGGTTGAGAACCTTGCTTCGCACCCGTGTCGTTTTGGGTTCAGCCCCACTGCGTGACACCTTTGGCAAATATCTTCGAGTAAAAACCCCGGCGCGGCCAAAATCCAATAAGTGGATTTGGTAGGCGGAATCTGAAACATACACACACACACAATGTATGTGTATAACACTGTGATATATTTATACCTATGACCACGTGACATGTGTACATCCCTGTAACTTAGAGGTTCGGCAAAACAGTCTGATAGAATGAGGACCAGGCTTAAATATTAGGGTAGATTCATTCGACTTAACCCCTCACGGCGGTGTCTCAGTATGGATATAGTCAATGAACGAAAGATAAAAAAAAAGTAACCTATTTTATACGAGAAAGCACGTAATACCAGCGACGATCTTGACGTATAGCGTACCGTTTTCACTTCTGCATAAGTATTATTTTCTTCGGATTTCCTATCAGTAATTATATTAGCTGTTGCTTTAGCTGCATTCGAGAAAATTATGTTCCGCAAATGTTTTTTTATTTTGTGAATTCGTTGTTCCACAAAATAAAAATACTATGATTTTCCTGTAAATTTGCACGATCGTATAATGAATAAGGAGAATATAGCGACCATTGGGAATATTGATCTCCAATTTTCCTTGAACACTACACCATGCTTGAGTGCGCACGCACACACACATATATATATAGCTCAGTGGTTAGAGAGTCGGGCTTACGATTATGAGGTAGTGAGTTCGATTCCCGGACCGGGCTGTGTTGTGTTGTGTTCTTGAGCAAGACACTTTATTCCACATTGCTCCAGTTCACTCAGCTGTAAAAATGAGTTGTGACGTCACTGGTGTCAAACTGTATCGGCCCCATTTGCCTTTCCCTTGGATAATATCGGTGGCGTGGAGGAGGGAGGCTGGTATTCCATAACCTTGCACAGACTTGTGTGTCGGGGGTTAACTTTCTTGATGCAATGACCGAATGCGGGATTCTTTAATATATATATATATATATATGCGCGAAAAGGAAAGGACAACCATAGTTAGCGAAGATGAAAATAGTACGCCACTCACTCTTTAGGATCACCCTACAACTTTTTAATAATAGGGAATGGATAGATGGCAGAAGGGGAACACACAACAAAATGACTTGCGAGATTTAGTTACGTCCCTTTACTTCCCATTCTTCTGAGAGGATGAATAAAGTATTGCGATCGATAACAATTTAATCGATTATACCTTCAGCACCAAAATCTGTAGCCTTGCATCTATATTCCAAGACACCACTAATATCACTGTGTATTAGTGTGTTTGTATTTGCGGAAAAAACGCTATTGAAATTGTTTTTGTGGTGTTCCTTATCGGATAAAAGAAAACATTACCAGGCTAGTGTTTCCAGCAACAGGAAAAAAGACAATCATACATAAGAAAATTCATAGAATTGGGTTAATATATAGATTCTGTATAATTTTTATCATCATCATCATTATTATTATTACTCGCCCCAAACATGAACCATTGGACATCACCACACGAAATGTCCTAATAAAAAGGGACTTCTAAGCTGCTAGAAAGAGCACCACTTTTCTTTCATTACAACCTACTACCTTGAAAATGAATTATACTAGATAATGCACCACCCAAGATTTTATATATATATAGGATGGACTTTCAGTTTCCGTCTACCAAATCTACTCACAAGGCTTTGGTTAGCCCGAGGCTATAGAAGACACTTCAGGTTTATGGGATTGCCTTAGGTTTCCCGTCCACAAAGAGTTCGGCTTTATTGCATATCGTCAGATCCCAAAAACCTGTTGGCCCATGACCTCGTAAAAATGTGGAAGGGGAAAAGCCTCACTACACACACACACACACGAAGAAAGTACATGTCTGTATCTTGCGTGAAAAATTTTCCGTTACCATCCGTTTGTTCAATCTTTGAATCTTATTTGCAGAGATATACACCTTTTTTGGAATGGTTTAATTCTAAGCAAATAAAGCCCAAAATAATAATTCGCAAAAATTCGGTTTAAAAAAAAATCACTGGTTAAAAGAAGTCGAAAGCAGCCTTCAACATTTCCTATCAACTTTAACCCAAAAGTTACACGCTATTACTTTTAGCTTTAATTAAACTGTTCGAAAGAAGAATTATTTCATGTTCTCTCGAAATGTTTAAATTCTGACCGGGCTGTGTGTTGTGGGATCTTGTGCAAGACACTTTTTTTCACGTTGCTCCAGTTCACTCGTCTGTAGAAATGAGTTGCGACGTCACAGGTGCCAAGCTGTATCGTCCTTTGCCTTTCCCTTGGACAACATTGGTGGCGTGGAGAGAGGAGGCTGGTATGCATGGGCGACTGCTGGTCTTCCATAAACAACCTTGCCCGGACATGTGCCTGGGAGGGTAATTTTCTAGGTGCAATCCTATGGTCAGTCATGACCGAAGGGGGAGGGGCTCTTCTATATGTGATAAGTTATTCGGTTGCCATAATAAAACTCCGAGTTTTATTATGGCAACCGAATAATTATCACATATTATATTACAGATAAATTCCTCTATTTACATAATATCGAGTTCTCATTCATTCTTTTGTTGTCATACCATTACTATTAATATATATATGAAAGAGGTAGTTACAGTGAAATGGTCCTTACGTATCAGGGCTGACCTGGAGCTCAATATTACCACCACAACAAACTTCATACAACAAAGCGTATTTCTCCAACCGGATATTTCACACGTGATGGCAGTCATTATCCATGTGAAACTCTAGCGGCTGTTTTAGTGCAGTCAAGCAAGGAAAAGCCGCCGCCATCACCACCACCTCCACCATCTAAAAACTATCCTGCTAAACAAGGGACGGTCAACCGCCCTGCTAGAAATAGCAGCCAAATTTGCCCCTTACCACACACAACCTTATTTAAAATGAAGGGCACAGGACGATGTAGTACAACAGTATCCCAAAAAAATGACATGGGCCACTGTTGTTTACTCAACCTGAACAATCGATCAACTACAAAACAAGATGGAACCCCTACGCTGTCGCTCGCTATGCTAGAAATATTAGTTATATCGCCATCAAATCAAACCCAAGCGTCTTTAAAAAAGAACACGTTGACTAATGTAGCCGTACATATAGAAAAAGAGCCTGGATGATCACGACTGGAACCCATTTGATTATAAACCGACACACATAGTTGCTGCTATACATCTTCATTCGTTGAGTTTTATAATAAGAGAGAGAGAGATGGTTGCTGAGTGATGCTTGCCCTCTCACTCACTCACGCACATATTAGTGTATGTGTAAATCATTTTAACTGAAGGAAAAGATCCACCATCAGATCCAAGATAACGAGTCAATAATAAGAGGTGGTAGTACTGCGTGGTAGCAGGAATAGCAGTTGCAGTAGCGGTGGGAATAGTAGGAGTGATAACAACAAGCTCTAATAATTGCAGCAGTAGTCACAGAAGTGATAGGGAGAGGTGCTAGTTGTAGCGACAGTAGTTATGTTGTTAATAATAGAAAATACAAAGAGGGATCCATTAATAATAACAAAGAAAAAAAGAACGAAAGCAAGTTTTAAATGGAGGTGGTGAGAGGCTAATGAAATATGTGAGGACTAATATTAGAAAAGCAGATAAGAGGATTAGTAACAGAGAGAAAAGGAGAGAGGTCACCCACCCCCACCACTTTTGGGAAGTCGGAGTAGCTTGTGTTAGCTACAGTGAGAGAGAAATAAACTGAGCGACGGTTGCTATAGGGCGGGAACACACACACACAAACACACGCATACACGTGTGTTTGTGTTGTGTTCGTATGCGTATGTATACATACGTGTGTATATGAGTCTAGCGTCTATGCAGTGTGTATGCATGTGAGAGTGAGTATATATATATATATATATATATATATATATATATATATATATATATATATATAGATAAATAGATATGTGTGTGTATATCTATATCCATATGTATAACTATAAAATTTATATCTATATATATGACGTGTGTATACACACACACACAGCGGTGCCCCATCTTGGCCATAGATGCTGATCGCCACATAACATTATGCGTATGCGCGTGCGAATGTATAGGAGTATGAAAATGAAGAGCAAAATATATAAATGCTTTTGGTGAAAAAAAACCCCTCATCAGAATCGTAATTCCTAAAAAAAAATAGACACGTGTATGTGCGCGCGACTTACAAACACACACACGAACACGTTTTATACCACTATATTGATATGCTGTATGATATTTATTTATTGCACGTGTATATGCATATCTGTACGAGATCACCGGTATAAGGCAACTGCGCGCGAGTATATGTGGTTGAATAAATGAATGTATATGCTAGCAGGACTTACTGAGTTTGTGTGTGTGTGTGTGCGTGTTGTGAACGCGTTAGATGCCCCCTGGCGAGAATGGACTGGACTACTACATATAAATCGTAGCGGCCTGAGTAAGTGAGGGAGCTAGCGCGAGTTCCACAGTTCGTCTGTTGATAGTTCAAAGTTGGAGTTTACAGTTCGAGTGAGCGTGTTGGATCTTATTTTTTAAAAATATTTTTCGCTCTTCACCTCCATGCCTTTTTCCTTCCCCATGAAGTAGGAGACAGCTATTCTAATGTTTTGTGTGGTTACTGCCGTCCACCCCCCCGATTATTTACGCTGTTGCACTGTATTCATTTATCCATAAGGATATATAACAGTATGTGTACAACATACAAAATTGGAAATTAAAATCTATCGAAGTTGGAGGTCTTATTCAGACTCACACAAGACAAAAAATCCCAGTTTCATTTCAACCTAAATTTCTTTTGACAAAAAAAGAAAAGAAAAGCAACAGCTTGGTAAAATGGGACCAATCTCTAGTCACGTTTTTGTCAGTTATAGACATGAAGTTGTTTATTTGGGAGAAAATTATATTTATATAAGACAACAGGCACCCAAGTGTTCACTGCTTACGAAGAAGATAAAAATACTTAATACATAGACTTAGTATGTTTCATTTCAAGCAGAAGTTTTCTCGATTCGTTGCGCTGTTTCACGTTGCCGTTTATTCAAACGACTGTGCGAAATGACACACACAGCATCATAACGCCAACTTTACCATGCCTGCATGGATTGGACGCAGTTTATTGAGGCAGATTATCTACGGACGGATGCCCTTCCTAAGTGACATGTTTTCACGGAAGATTGGAAACGGACGCTTATAAACTACTGTCACTTTCGTACAAGCAATCACGTGATGTCAAAACACGTGTGTGAGTATATATAATATATGAATACGCATCACACACACGCCGGTAGTAGATTGAAGAGCCAGCACCGATCAAACAATACCTATGATAAAAGACGTTCCAACAGTGACCATACATCATATTTTCCAAGACTGCATTATTCAATAATTTTTTAAAGGACAATAAAATATGGATAGAGTTGACTGTTATTTCTAGCAGATAGGGCGAGAACGTACTCTTTCTTTCGTATCCAGATTCGTGTTTTTGCGTTGTAACCAACCGTGACGGTCGACTTGACTTCCCAGATAATAAAATAGGCACTAATCAGTAATTCACTCGGATTGATACAATTTTACTGCGACAACAACTTTTGTAACAATTGCTTATGTGACGACAGAATCAGTGAGGCACAACTAAAATGACTTTATTTCCATTTCCGTGGCCTGTGCCCAGGCGAGAAATAATGGCGGAACCGATGGAGCATAACTAAAGATATATTCTTTTAAGCTTTTGAAATCTTGATGAGGTTTATTGTGTGTTCATTTCTTTAGATACGAAAAAAAAAAAAAAATAAAGATAAAGTAATTTTAATTGCCTACAAGCAGAAAATGTGGCCCTGTGCCAATGTAATAAAATACTCGCCTGTAGGTCAGTAATAATAATAATAATAATAATAATAATAATAAACGTATCGGCTCTATACTGGATCGATAAAAATCGACAATAGCCACAGCGCTCAAAAACCTCGCAGAGTTGTTAGCACGCCGGGCAAAATGCTTAGCAACATATCTTACGGTTCTTTACGTTTTGAGTTTAAATCCGGCCGAGGTCGACTTTGTCTTTTCCCCCCTTTCGAGGATCGGTGACGATCGATGTAATCAACTACACATCTCTCCCGCAAAAAAAAAAAAAAAAAAAATACAGATTTAGTTGTACTAATTTCCTGCTGGCCTCGCTAGAATTTCCTAAAATTGTAGAGAGTGAGAGAGGGGGGGGGTTAATATCTCGACAAAATACCTTTATTGCCTTTTAAAAAGGAGAACAGAGTGGTGGGGTTGGATACTGTCTTAATAATCCTTTCTGGAAATTTGCAGGGAGGGGACTAGTCGATTACATCGACCCTAGTGTCTCACTAGTACTTAATTTATCGACCCCCGAAAGGATGAAAGACAAAATCGATCTAAGCATTTCGTCCAGCGAGCTGACCAATCTGCCAGGTCGCCGCCTTAATTAGAATAATAATGATTCTTTCTGATTTTTGATACGAGGCCAGCAATTTTGAGAGGAAGTAGAAGTCGATTCCATTCATCCAAGAGCTCAACCGGTACTCGTTTTATCGACACCGAAAGGAATCTCGTCAGAATGTAAGTGAATTGGAAGAAATAACTACAGATCTTTTTCGACGCTTTAATACTTCCTGTTATATAATAAACTGGATGGTCACGACTGGAACATCTGTTTCAAAAACTGCTTGAGCATGAACCTATTCTACATTGGCTTAATAACGATGATAAAAAACAGAATGGCCATGGCTGGGATAAGTCCGATGATGGATTATAGGTGGCCGAAACTTCGAAGTTACTGTTAATACTATTCTTGTTAGAGAATAATAAATTTGTACTCTAATAGATACTGAGTGATCCTTCAGTTTAATGGGAAATTATGATAAAAAAACACGGTGTGTGTGTGTGTGTGTGTATATATATATATATATAAAGTTAATCCAAACATGAACAAAGGGAAAGCGCAACAACGCGAGGACGTGGAACAAGTATAGTGTTATTGGGCGCTCAGGAAAGGAAAGAAAGAAGGATCTAACGTTTCGAGCGGAGCTCTTCGTCAGAAACATAGAAAAAGGAAAGGTCTAAGGAAGGGAAGACGGAGAAAGAAAATCGCCAACAATATACACGCGGTCACACACACACACACACACATTATATATATATATATATATATATATATAAAACCACAACGCTTAAAAAGAAAAAGCAAACCAATTTTAAACAACCAGTAAAGACACTCGTTCTTATCTAACACTTATTTATAAAAAAAAATTAGCCGTCACCACCCCCAACTTACAAAATAGTAAAAATGCATTTTCGATCTTAGATATTTTTTTTTATCACAGGAAGATACATAACTCTCTTTCTCTCTCTCTCTCTGTCTCTCACACATACACAGCTGAGACCGAACTCTTGTTAGTTTAAATTCGGTCAGCAATAAAACTATGTTCACACATGTCTGCCGTATGCAGTGGTGAGGGTATGTGTGTGTGTGTGTGTGCATATGTTACATTACTCTTACTCTAGTATGTAAGATACGATCGAGGTAGAAGGGGGTAAGGGTGTTCCCTCGATCTGCAGTAGCAGCAGTGACGACAAACAATAACGACTACAAAATAGAGGCTTCTGTCGACGAGCTTAAAACCTCGCTCATGTATATTAATGCACGCGCACATTATATGTACTTGACTAAAGCACGGACATAATTTTTTTTAAAAACTGCTACCATAGTAGTAATAATGATATTTTTGTTGCTTTTTTATTACCGGCCATAAAATCCCAAGTTGTTGGGAACAGTTACGAGTACAAAATACAAAAATTCATAATAGTCAAAGGAGTATTTGTCGATTAAATCGACTTGAGTATTTATTTATTACACACACACACACACACACTTACAAAGAAAGTAAGAGAGAGAGAGGGGGGGGGCGCAACAGTAGTGAACAGCACAGCAAAGACTCGACTTTGATATATCTCCTCTTCGATATGACACTGTTGGTTTACATTGTTTCAATACAGTTAGAAAACAAACGAATTATTTAATAAAATAACTTCGTTATTAAGATGGTGTTTGAAACATTAAATTGAAATTTTGGAGGAAGATTTTTTAATTTAGACAATTTTAAAAGAGGAAGTTTGTATCGTGCAACCGACTGGTACAAATTCAATCTGGCACAAAGCCACATTAAATCAATCTCAATACTTCACTGGTACTATAATTTCATCGACTTTGAAGGGGTGAAGAGTGAAGTTGACTTTGGTGAGATTTAAACCACTAGGCTGGACAGGAGATTCGACGCCGAAAAAATGAAAAGCAAAATTGAACTTAAACGCAGTGACAGAAGAAATATCACAACACATTTAGTCCGACCTCCTAATGATAAACTTTTCTAACAGACAAACAAAATCCAGGGCAAATCTCAGTAAATTACTGGTATTTATTTTACAAACCCCAGGAAAGGTGACAAGTATAGAAAGATTTGATCTCCGAACACTAAGGGACGTAACTCAATAAAAGTCATTTGCATCAGTATTATTTTCTTTGGCGGCAGAAGAAAATTTTTTTTGTTCTCTACGGTCAGCTGGAGTGATTTGGAGGGGGGATGCGACTAACCAATTAGTTATAAATTCTATCATTTTTGTATGTAAAATGCCCTAACTCAACGCATCCGACTTCTTAACCAAATACCTACATTGATTATTACAAGAATTGTCGTTATCAGACATTTCTATTCTTTAAATAATCGAAAATGACTTCGACCCGAAACTACGTTCAAAACTGGATCCGGTATCAAACTAGAGTCCAGAAAAAAAAAATCTTTTAACCGCCTATAATGGTTAGCGAACTAATCTCTTTCCCCAAATTATTATTACCCCCCGCCTTCGCTAAGGCGTAGGTATTGTTTTCAGTCGTGTTTGTTTGTTTGTTTGCCTGTGGACAAGATATCTCAAGAACCGCTGGATAGATTCGGATGAAACTTTCATGGATGTTTGGCCTCGTGACTGGTACGAACTGATTAGATTTTAGGATCAATCCGGTACCAGACAGAGATTCTGGATTGAGAGCGGTTGGATTCATGTTTAGTATTCTCATTTGTGAGAGTAGTCGAGTTTTATTTCAGATATTCTCATTTTAAAAATCATTTCTGGCTAATCGTTGAGAGGACGTTGGTGTTGCCTTGGCGGAGGTTTGCGCTTTCTGATTGCTCTTGCTATTATTATTATTATCATTATTATTATTATTATTAAGGCGGCGAGGAATTGTTAGAACATATTGTAGAATTACTTTCGACTGATTTCCGGTCTAACGAGGAAATGTATACAAAAAAAAAAACGCTCTTTAAGAATGATCCTAGGTGAAAGTGATAATTGTCCTTTTATGTTTACCTGTTTTCTCTCTCTGAGTTAGTTCAAATTCTGCTGACATCAACTTTGCTTATCTTTTTGGGGTCAATAAAATTAGTACCAGCCAAGAACTGGCGTCAATGTATTTCGACTTGCCCTCCTCCTTCCAAAATTAGAAAGAATTATTATTTATGTCCTTATCAAGTACATTAATTTAAAGCTCTCTCCGGTGAAGGTATCTGCACAATATGTGGTACTAGAACCATGACACTGAAGCAAGCGCTAAGCAGACTAGTTTAACATTAAAACAAATTTTTTTATAGGGAACTCTGTTTTAAGAAGCTTGATATGAATGGAGGAATGGATCCAAAGCTAAATGTATCGAGATATTATATCTTTGTTTCTAATTCAGACTCGTATAAAGAAAATACAGTCTGTTATTGTTTTCAACTCAATCCACCATTTTAACTGAATAAATTCCTTTATGCCTTCGCCTGAAAGCTCCAAATGATTTACTTTCTTATCGAATACTTTAGTTCTTGATAGTAAACCTATCTTAACAAAAGCACCTTTCACTAAACAGAAAAAAAAGAAGATATCCAACACCGTCTGACGAGGGAATGTATACAGAAGATGCTTTTTATGAATGATCCTGGGTGAAAGTGATAGTTGTCCATTTATGTTTATCTGATCTCTCTCTCTCTCTCATTTTGAGATATGAAGACAAATTCTTCCTCTGCCAACCGACCGGCAGGAGATCTGAGAGTAGACCAAGAGCGAGATGGTTGGACAATATTTAGAGTTGTTCGCGCTTGGGAATCCAGCAGGAACGTGTACTGAAGGTTCCCTCCGATAGGGGTCATACGGAGGAGATACCTGATCCTACTAGAAATAGAGGGCAGAAAAATGGATGGATGGATTTGGCGGAAAGGCGGTGGTCATAATCCTTTACTCCGTGACGAGTGGCAAGTAACTTTCCTCAAACTCGAGACCTTGTCTAAATGCTTGCAACAGACGGGAATCTAATAAAGGCACCGAAGGTGCAAGATGGTGCCGTTAAAACCGAGCAATGGATTAAATATACCAACCACACGGGCTATTTGAACTCAGAACTAAAAAATGGGAACGAATACTGGTAGACATCCGGTCCGACATTCTTACAACGCCACCAATCCAACACCACGAGTGTTAACCTTTCTCTTACCCCCAAGAGGATGAAAGGTTGGATTGAGCTCAGTAAGCAGATAGTGGAAACAATTACAGCGAGGCATTTCATTCGGCACTCAACAGATTGCAAATTTGCGGTCTTTTTCATAAAGGTGCTACGTAAAATAACTTTCGTATGGTCTAAATACAACCCAGCACAGTATTTAACTTGTATTGTTGTGAGCTCAACCCAATTACGTTAATCAAGAGTTTCTAATAACTGTCTGGGTTTTCTGTTTCCTCTTCGCTGCGAGAAATCGAGAGGTGGTTTCTAATACAGGCGCAAGACCAGAGATTGAAAGCCAATTGATATTGATCCCAGCACCAGATTGGCACTTAAATTTTTATATTTTACCTTATAAAAGCAAAAAGAAAACGCCACAAAATTCTACATTTTCTATTAAATGTCTTACTTCATCTAAGAGGATATATATATATATCACATGGTTGGCCAAAGTCAACCGACAGTTAATAAAAATTCCATAAATACTCAATTTTATTTAATCATTCCAATTATGAATGTTTGATTTAAAAATCACTATTTTTTTTTCAACATTTGTCTTTTTATTTGCGAAATCTCATAAAATAATTTCTTGTTTTAATTTTGGAATTAAATGCGGTTGGCCAGAAGTCAGGTGACTTTTGGCCAACCCTGTGTGTGTCTGTGTATACATATATATATATATATATATAATTAACCCACGGAATTCCAAACGGCCGTAGAGTTTGGTGCTCGAGTTACATCCCTTTACGCCCAAACGTTAAATCTATTGACTGATACTGAAAGTCGGTCACACCCAAAAAAACTCCCCCAACAGAATTAGCTAACTGTAACGCAGAAAAAAAATTCTTCCGCCGACTGTCAAAGAAATATAGCAAGTTGACTTCGTTGACTTGAATACTTAAATTTGACATAAGAAAAATACTTTTTCTTTTCTTTTTCTCGGAGTTACGGAATTGTAATGAATTACTTAAAAGTTACAGTAAAAGACTGGTACAGACATACCTCAACTTACGTCGTTTCTTTTTTCTAAAGAAATAATTGGTAAAAAAATAAACCTCAACTTCAGTCGATTTATCAAATCTACGTCGGTCTCAGCAAGCATTTTTTTTTTTAAATAAGTATTTAATAATCAAAATTACATGTGAAAATGTGTAAATAGAAAAATGATTTTTCGTGTTACGTCGTTTCTCGAGTTAAGTAACGATTTGGAGCTAATGACCGACTTTGTTGAGGCGTGCCTGTTTTTATTTCATAAGATCCACAAGGGGATGGAGGGTGAGAGGGCAGAGAAAATCGATTCCCAACACAATTTGATCTCAGTAAAGACCTGAATTCATTTCGTGTGACACATTAAGTATGCCATTCAACGTTTGTTTTTGTTTTTTATTTCCACCCCGACCCCAATCACACAGAATGCAACATCGATTGAGACGGGCCGGTAAGTTAGTACATGTAAGTTCCTATGCTGGAGCACAGCCTGCTAGAAATAACAAACAGATCTCCCTCAAATCGCACCCTAACTGTCATTAAAAATGATGATAATAATAATAATAATGTTGCACAGTGTAAGTTCTCGAAACTCATGTCTCGAGAATATATATACGGAATAGTCACGACTAAAACGCCCTTAAAGTTTATACTGTGCACATTGTAGATGTTGTGCCACGCGCATCAACCAAAACAATAGGTTTATTAGCTCGCCTAGCTAGAAATAGCAGCCAAATCTCTTTCAGATCACATCCATCATTATGAAAGGGGAAAAAAAAGAGACATTGAATAAAGTAGTCCTGGATATGCAATGCCACAATGAAAGACAAGATAGTAGTCATGGCTGTACTGTTTCAATCCAAAAATTATATATATATATATATTAATCGAAGCATACACCATAATATATATCCATTACTACCGATCTTACCAATCGCTTTGGCGCTAGGAGAAGCGATTGGTAAGATTGGCAGTAATGGATATATAATACTATACACTTCGATTAATATACACACACTATCGATAGATATACAAGTACATTTTTCCTGACTTATGGACTCTTAGACAACTCTCTCTCTCTCACACACACACACACAAACACAAATGTATGTGTATACATTCACTCGGAGCTGAGCTGGGTGTGGGACAAAACATTGACTAATTTTTTGACAACACACATACACAGAATTATTAGTATAACCTATTTAGGTTATGCTAAATAGAACAAACATTTTATTTATCTCTATCTTGTTTCGTTAAATTGTGTATGGGACGCAAAATTTAATGACTGCCAACTACAATGCCCTAAATGTGGTAATCGCTAATGAAGGTACAAAACTAGAAATTTGAGCTGATTGGAAAGAAGTTTCGATTGTACTGATCCAAATAACTGAATGGAACTATTTTATCGGCACTAGGAAAAGTGAATGGTAAAGTTAACTCTGACAGGAAGTGAACTCAGATCGCACAAGGGCGTAACTAAATTACTACAAGGCACATCGATACTGAAAATTTAACATAGATACAAAGCTTGCAATTTTGCGGGGAGAAATAAGTCGACCCCCCACTCCCCCAGTTATCAACTGGTACTTATTTCGGTGTCCCCGAAATACTGAAAGGCAAAGCTGACCTCGGCGGAATTTGAAGTCTGAACGTAAAGGTGGGACGAAATGCCACTAAGCATTTTCTCCGCCGTGCTAACGATTCTTGTTTCTTTATTGCCCACAAGGGGCTTAACACAGAGAGGACAAACAGGGACAGACAAACGGATTAAGTCGATTGCATCGACCCCAGTGAGTAACTGGTACTTAATTTGTCGACCCCGAAAGGATGAAAGGCAAAGTCGACCTCGGCGGAATTTGAACTCACAACGTAACGGCAGACGAAATACCGCTAAGCATTTCGCCCGGCGTGCTAACGTTTCTGCCAGCTCGCCACCATAACAAGAACAATAATAACGATGATGATGATTTGAAATTTTTTCACAGGACCATCAATTTCAAGAGAAGAGGTGGGTCGATTACATCGACCCCAGTGATCAACTGGTACTTTTTATCGACCCCGAATGGACGAAAAGCAAAGTCGATTACAACAACCCCAGTACTTAACTGGTACTTTATTTTATCGATCCCCAAAACAACGACAAAAAAACAAAAACAAATGTTTCTAATTAAGGCAAAAGACCAACACTTGTGAGGGGATGAGGTAAATCAATAACTTTGACTCTAGTACTTGATTGGTACTTTGTTATCGATCCCAGCCAGGGAGGAAATGAAAGACAAAGCTATCTTCAATGGAATTCGAACCCAGAACGTAAGGAGCCGGAAGAAATGCCGCAAAGCAATTGTTTCAGACGCTCTAACGATTCTGCCACTAACACTGGATCTGATGTTAATAAATTTAATCTACATACAAAAAAATACCGAAGCTAACATTCATATTACTTCGTAGCTGTTGTATGAAGTCTTCAAATTAACATCTACAACACATACACTAACAACTCTAGTGTGTTTATCTATTACAGCATTATCCATCATACGCCGAAAACAGGGTTTTGGGATCAATTTCTATCATAAAACACTGGTAGTACAAGCTAAACAACTGATTCTTTTCTCTAATTAAGCCATGGCTTTAACTACGGTTAGACTTCGGTTAAACAATAAAAACACAACAAAAAAAACGCAAGCTGAAAGACTAAACAATGCGATTGAGGTATGACGCTTCAAGACCTATTATGAGGGCAATATAAAGTAATATAAACAAATTTTAACAAAAAGCTAACAAATAAAGTAACTACAACCCCTAAATCTCTGACGATTTGGGTTCAAATTTAGATTGCACCCATTAGGATAATGATGACTAGTATAATCAGTACAGACCACATATTCTGGAATGGAGCGTAGTTGCCTAAGTCCTACCCTAGTATATGAATGGTATTTTTAATTTTATCGGCCTGAGAAGAATCTAAAGCAAAGCAACACCGGTACTATTTGAATTCAGAGTGTAAAGAAACAACTAAATATAGCTAGGCAGGCGAACATTTTAACGATGTCAACTTAACCAGCAGAAGACCACAGAAATAAGAGATCGGAGTAGCCGATTGCTTACACCGGCACAAAAGTTATAAGATCCTTGTGGATTAAAACCAACATCAGCATATAATAGATAGGACAGGGGTCTATTTTACAAGTCCACAATAAACAGTAGACGTAGGGCTTTATATTTTTTTTTCTTTTCTCCTTCCACTACACAAACACTGAAACTTGAACTCCTGTGCTCCAGTGTTTGCCAACTATATATTATATATATAAATATATGGATCTGCAGATATGTGTTTGTGCGCGCGCACATACACACATGCTATTTCGATTTTACTATTGACAACCCCACGTGGCGTCAAGTAGAGAATTACAAACACAAATATTGATGCCCTGGATCCAAAACTACCAACGATACCCTCCACATAAACATAGGCGCGTAGACACACAGCTATGTAAATGTATGTGCAAGCGTATCTTTAAGTGAATGTGCGTGTGTGTGTGTTTATATATATATATATAAACGCGCTCGTTTATGTATACACACGCGATACAAAGAGACTTAAGTTAGTTTTTTTTTTTTCATAATAATAATAATTGATTTCCACTCCTGTCCTCGATGGTATCATAAAGCCGAACATCGTGTATGTATCTCAATATAAATGAAATGTCGGTCGTTCAAAAAAGAAGAGTCCCTGTTCAAGTAGTATGTAAAAAAAAGAAAAAGGCCAGCCCCACTCCCGAAAAATAATCTATCAATATCTATTTATCCCTTTATATCCATGTATAATTACAAACATAGTTTATACATACATATATATATGTATATATATTCAAAGTGCATGGCGGGGTGAAGTTGTGCAACGAGAAAAAAATATATATATATATTCAGAAACAATACATACCAAACAGACGACCATTTAAAAAGGCTACACTCTTCTTAGTCGCTATATAAACATATCTATACAAGGTGAATATGTGGTTGTAAGGGCTTCGCTTGATTTGTAGTAAAAAGTAATATATTTATAAGTATTATTGTGTCAGGTCAAACTAGCATGCTTTATATCTTCTATAATATCATGAGTGGAGGGGTGATCCGGAAGTGACCTTCACGGTAAAGGAAGTTATTGCTAGCGACTGTTCTTGAAAAAATTTTCAGAAAGAAAACTTAATATAGGCAACGAATAAACAGAAGAAAACAATTTTTTAATAGCATTGACTTCGCAAAAACATAATATTTATTTAGAATTATCGATAAAAAAGAAATCTTTAAAATAGATTAATAATGGACCTTTTTAACGATTAGGAGGAAGTTACTTTGAAATATTTCAGGAGTAAATAAAACAGAAAAGCTTCGCAGCGAATAAGATGAAATAAAGAATTGGATGAAAATAGGTGAATGGTCGCAAGTTTGGCAGCTCCACATATCTTCGGATAAGTCCTGGGGAGATACGTTACAAATGTACTCTCTCCTATTTACTATTAGCTTTTCTTCAATTCATTAATTCTATTTTATTTTGCACTCTAGCAATAATAATAATAGAAATAGTAATCGCTTCTTTTAAAGATCTTTATTAAATTGAGACAAAAAAAATTATAAACTGAAAGCTTATGTTCATGTGCTTATTTTACCCATTTTGACAACAAATAAGAGTTTTTAATTAAGTTCAAATCCACCAATACTGAAGGGAGTGGGTAACTCAATGACATTAACCACAACACTTGATCGATAATGTATTTTATCGACCCCCAAAAGAGATGAAGTTTATCTCGGCGAAATTTGAACTCAGAATGTACGCTGTTTTAATAAAGATAAAATATGCCTCTTAATATCAAATCGTTACCAACCAACACAATTCAGTGGGGTGATCCATTGTATTATATTTCAAACGATTATATAAAGCTTTATTGATCAACAGAAATCCAGTCAGTCGACTTAATAATACTGACTCATTCACACAGACGTCGTCTTCTACTGCTACTACTATTACTATATGACCTCTTCATGGTCGCTCGACATGCTCAAAATAGTAACCATGTGTCTCCCTCGGATACAGAAAAAGATGAAACGGTTTGGCTTGGAACGCTTTCGATCACAGGTTTGTTTGCTCAGAGGCGACTTGGAGTGAACAAATACAAAGCAGCCAAATAATGAAGGCCAAGGCGAGAGCCTGTACGTGGTTACTTGACCTGCTAAAAACAGCAGCCAAACTTTCACTAAGACTACTTACTGTCAAGAGGGGGTAAAAAGTGACGTGCCTATTATATGTAAAAGTTGGTTTACTCTGTCAGAGCTGACAATCTGTCAATAGTAGTCAGGCCTTTTACGGCAAAAATATGTGAAAAGGAGGGTTGGCTTGTTTTGGTTTGTAAAAAGCGTTGACTGTGATTGCAAAGATATTAGTAACTCTACATATACACACACATTTACACATACATGCACGTATATTTATATACCTATGTATAATATTTGTACATTATATGTATGTATATATATATGTGTATGTATGTATATATATATATATAAAATATATGTGTATATATGTATAATATATACACGTATCTGCACAATATATATGTGTGTGTGTGTGTATTTGTATAATATATATATATAAATGTGTGTGTGTGTATATATATATATACACGTATACGCGCGCGCTTCCATCCATACACAAAAGACTCGTCTTAGTGCAACAAAAACAAGAAAACCTAACTCAAATTTACGACCTAGAAAGACCCAATAAACAAACACAATCACCCCCACAACCTACGTCTCTCGGCTGCTCCACTTCTACAAATAAACTGGTAGACGACCTACTACTACTACTACTACAACTACACCACATTGAATGAATAAACACTCTTTGTATGGTGTAATTGTTGGGTATTGCCGTTGTTTAGCCCCAGGTCGGGCATGAGCTAGAGACCTACCAGCCATGTATACAATGAGTCCTTTCTCTAAAGAAGTCTATACGAATGATTTGATGGAAACGTGGCTGCTATTTTTAGTAAGTAGAACGACAGTAGCATAAGAGGCTTTCTCTTTCGTAAAGATGGAGTAGTGTTGGCGGAGTTGCCAGGATTTCATGTTTGCTGTTATTTAGACTCAGTGCTGATCCATCAGAGATATATATCATGAAAAGCATTCGCTTGTGACCATCCTATTTCGCCCAAACACTACATTATCAAATAAATGCGTCCTTCCTTTATGTAGGCTGTAGGATATTATTTGACGGAGAATCGACTGCTATTTCTACAACATCAAGAGTGTGGAATTTAATGTTGCTGTTGTTAGCCACAGGTTAATCCCGAGAGAGCAGATTTAAAATTTCAAGGGTTTTAGCAATAACCGTCTCTCCATATATTTTTCTAGGCATAGAAACCACATCATTTAATGTGTCCCACATTTTTTTATTACTATTTTAGAACTAAAAGAACATAGTAGCCATTTCTAGCAAGTCGAGGCGGCACTCAGGAAACTCCTATTCTCGGGGGCGGTGGTGGTGGAGGGAATAGTAAGATTCGGCTCCATATTAGAAACCTTGTATCGTTTAAAATCGGGTCAGACCAACACGCTAACACATCTCCTTGACTAAATCTCAGACGCGCGCGCGCGAGTGCGTGCGTGCGTGCATTGAAAATTACGACTGAAACGAAAGTACTCAATACATAGTGTAGAAAATACTGTTCACTTAAATTGAATTATTTTTCTCGCAATTCAAATTGCAAGAAACTGCTACTGTAACGAGTGTATATCACATACACACATACCATATATATATATAAAACATTTTAAAGGATCTTAAGGAGATTATATATATATATATATATATGTGTGTGTGTGTGTGTGTATAAGTATATTTGTGTGTATATATATATATATATAAATCTCATGTATATGATACATTATATATATATATATATATGTACGTGTATATATATATATGTACGTGTATATATACATATATGTACGTGTATATATACATATATATGTATATATATATATATATGTATGTGTATATATACATACATATATGTATATATATATGTATGTGTATATATATATGTATGTATGTGTGTATATATATATATATACATCAGACACACAATACATATTCATTTCAAGAAAGCACGTATGTGTACAAACACGCAAGCCTTGATCCTTTTTTTAACACATGTATTCATATGTAACTACTATTGCGTTATTGCTATAAATACAGAGCGACGAAATGCACCG
>NC_043006.1:64028435-64055935 GCF_006345805.1 Octopus sinensis
CAGAGCAAGCGCTCAGACAGAGGATAACGTGAAATTTGTAGGAGAGAAAACGAAAGGAAACTATCAACCGAAGAAACGAAATGGTAGAATATAAAAATATAAAAACAAATAACCATGCAGACAATTGGGCGCTAACGGATACTCTCGTGGGAATAAATATAATTTAATAATACTTTAAAGTGCTCTATTCAGTCAATGCCATATATCTATATAGTCCTCTTTTCCTATAGATCTCTATTTAAACAGTGTACTATTTATACATAGTGCTCTATTTACAATCCCTTGTAAGTTATTCTGTCGAGAGAATTTCTAAGTACACAGTTCACTTCCTGATGGTTCTTCGCTCGCCACAATTTAAAGAAGAAAAAATAGCAAAAAGCAAAAAAACAAAAACAAAAACGGAATAAATACTGCATATACGAACTAATCATAAGTGGTTAGAAGTAGCGTAAATCTCGCGCGAGAAGATGAAACAAAGCATTTGTTTTCCATAATCATTCGTTTTATATATATTATATATAAAATTATAACAATAAGGGTTTAGCAACAAGTTGCCTGACCACATACCGAAAATTTTAGAAATAGCAGCCAATAAAAACTATCTTTCACCCTTATATATCTTTTACTTGTTTCAGTCATTTTACTGCGGCCATGCTAGGACATTACTGAAGGATAATGGTCGAAAAAATTGACCCCCAGGACATTTTTTTTAAAGCCTAGACTTATTCTATCGTTCTCTTTTGCCGAACCGTTACGTTACAGGGATGTAAACACACCAGCACCGGTTGTCAAGCGGTGGCAGGGAACAAACCAGTTATATACATGTATATACACGACGGGCTTCTTTCAGTTTCCGTCTATAAAATCCACTCAAGGCTTTGGTTAGCCCAAAGCTATAGTAAAAGACACTTGCCGAATGTGCCACGCAGTGGGATTGAACCCACGACCAAGTGATTGGGAGGCAAACTTCTTACCACAGAACCACAGCTGCACCTATTTTTTTCTGTGTGTGTGTGAGAGAGAGAGAGAGAAAGAGAGAGAGAGTACACACACACATTAGAGAGAAAGAGAGAGCGCAATACGAATAAAAATACCGGGTCATCAAAGGTTTAAGTTGCTTTGTACTCATTCAAGCCCTGTATCTCCACACATTGAGATAGGATATACGGACCGAGCGAGCGCGGAATATGAGGCCTTGGGCATGCTGGCATTTTACTCGTATTGCTTTACAAATTACGAACGATTACGTGTTTGTATCGAATGCAGTGTGTTTTTCTTAAATACTATTTATCAAAAATCATACACACAGACACACAAACACACCATCACCACCATCATCATCATTACCTAGTCACCAGTCTACAACTGTCTATTCAAGCAAACCGTAGTAGCGTGTAATCTTCTGGTCGAATACTATACACCATGGAGACTAAACAGTAATCTCATCTTAAGCTGAGCAGCAGGCCTAGGATGTGTGTGTGTGTGTGTGTGTGTGTAGGCGACGGGGGAAAGAGAGAGAGAGAGAGAGAGGAAGAAAATTTGAAACTTATGTATGTGCCAAGCTTGTATGTTTGTGTGTAATTCGAGATCGGTGTGTATTGTGTTACACCCCAGGTCAGACATGAGTAGACTTCATGATCAAAAGCATTCCAACCATGGCCGGCCCATCATTCCCTCGAATTTTCAGTATATAGGTCTATGTTATTCAGTTTGTCCTGTCCCTTTACAAGGACGGTAGGGCGTAATGAGAGGCACATTCGGCAGTTAATTCTGGCAGAGCGAGTAACCAATTACTCTCCCTAGCATATGTGAAGAAGAAAGTACATTTCCTTCGTTTGACCTACATGCACACACACACACACACACACATACGATCTTCCAAACTAAATCCAAATCACATACACATACGTATGTTTGTGTGCGTACATTTATTACAATCTGAATTTATACACACGAGTGAGCGCAGATGAGACAAACACATATACGATGAAATAAAGCCGAACTAATTCGTCACAAACTACAACAACTACTGCCGCTGATTCTACTACTACTACTACTGCTGCTGCTGCTACTACTACTACTACTACCACCACCAACAACAACACCACCACCACCAATGCTACTGCTGTTTCTGCTGACGGTTACTACGGAATCTGATAGTAAATGTTAACTCCGCACACAACAACAATCGGAACCTAGAAAGAACCTCTTCTACGTGATCGCTCGATCGACATGCTAGATATAACAGCAAATTCTCCCTCAACTCCCACTACCATCTGGAAACAAGAAAGGAGATAATAGTACAATGTAACCCTAGACTGTCTTTGATCATAAAGGTTTAGCTCAATGAGGTTTGGCTTCGGACTAAGCACATCACAGCCCCAACAACAAACAACACATAACTCGATCGATAACATTACCACCACATTAATTACTAGCAAAACCATAACCACTAACACTACTACCGCTGCTATAACAGCAACTTATAGGACAATGTGGGGGTTTAAATATACAAAAGACGGAATTGCTACGACCGGGACGCGTTTCGGTCGGGATGACACATTTGGCACAGCTGGTTAGACACTGACAATTTTCCACGACTGACTGGACATTCAATCTGTTTTGGTGACAGTAACGTTTTGGCACACACATGCGCGCGCGCGTGCAAACATACACATGCACACACAGTAATATATACATACAGAAGGGCAGCGAGCTGACAGAATCTTTAGCACGCCGGGCGAAATGCTTAGCGGTATTTCCTCTGCCGCTACGTTCTGAGTTCAAATTCCGCCGAGGTCGACTTTGCCTTTCATCCTTTCGGGGTCGATTAAATAAGTACCAGTTACGCACTGGGATCGATGTAATCGACTTAATCCCTTTGTCTGACCTTATTTGTCCCTTCTGTGTTTAGCCACCCACCCGTGGGCAATAAAGAAATAACTATATACAAACAAATAGAAAGTGAGAGGGAAACATTACACATACATACAAACGTAACTAGCATTCCATGGGTTACGACGATAAGAGTTCTACTTGAGCCGACCAAACGATACAGCTTGCTCGTGGAATTAACGTGAAAGTGGCTGAACATTCCACAGACACGCGTACACTTAACATAGTTCTCGGGGAGATTCAGCGTGACACAGAATGTGATAAGGCTGGCCCTTTCAAATACAGGTACAATTCATTTTTGCCAGCTGGGTTGACTACAGCAACGTGAAATAAAGTGTCTTGCTCAAGCAAGGACACATCGTGCTGCTAGGAACCAAAATATGGCTCTGCGAGGAAGAATGAGTTAAGCTAATGCTAATTTCATGATTGTAATATCACTATACATGTACAACATATTATTGGTTATTGTAATATAGACATTATCCTATCTAACCTATAAAAAAAACCCATATATATATTTATTTATTTACCACGTGAACTACGATGAAAAAATATGAGATAGATATGGTATATATTTTTTTTGTGCAGGGGTTCCTTGAGACATGTAATTTATTTTAGGGGTTAAGCAAGGGTAAAAAGGTTGAGAAACACTGGTCGACGGTGTTCAAATATATATCACTGGCCAGTGTGCGCTATTTCTCTAAGATCTTAGTTGAAAGGAGAGGAAGGATGTGAAAAAGGGGAAACTGAGAGTATTTAATGACTATTAAACACAGAATTATTTCAGGAAACTGGCTATCAAACAACCAGAGTTAAAAAAATGTGTAGGGAGAGGGAGATGGGCTGGAGGGAAAGAAGAGGCGAGGGGAGAGAAAAATTGTGTGCCTGTAGATGTGTATACGGTGGATTATGAAAGGAAGAGTAGAAATTACAGAGAAGGACAAAGAGGAGGGAGTCAGACACTTGAAAATATTTTGCTCGTGAAGGTGGGTCTCTTGATGACCACTTCAACCATCACACACACACACACTCTTTCCATCATCATCATTACCACCACCACCACCACCACCATTATTAAACGCAAACATTCTTTCGAACACCAACATCAACATTCACGTGTACACGTTCCACCACATCACATTCACGCTGGAAAACACATTACATCGGCGTCTTCCCCACTCTGTCACTACACACACACACACACGCACGCATATACACACTTAACGATGAAACTATTAAATGGCGGTAAAGATTATAGGATTCATGTGATATATTTGTTTTCCCTTCTCAGAAGCAAAAGGACCTTCACCTCAAATTTTAGGGACCGACTTTCAATGTAAGCAGTATATGCTTACACTTGTGTATAATAAGATCTGTACGTATGTTAAAGCACGATAATAATTGTTTGAAAGAGAAAGAAAGGAAAAGAGCGAGAGAAAGAGAAAATGAATTTGATATGGAAGGAGAGAGTAATGGAAATGAAAAAGAAACAAGTAAAAGACTTAATAACAATAAACGAGAAGAGATCATTGCTGAACGATCTCGCCTGAAACCTGAGCCAGTTGAAAACTAATAATTCGTATTACAGTGTGATTGATATTCATAATGATAGCATACAACATTTCTCTTCTGCTACACTGCAAATCGAAAGATAGCGTGATTCAACGATGGAACGTCTGTCTATGCGATTGCTACATCTGCTTGGATATTATTTAAAAAAAAAAGAAAAAAAAAGGCGATTGGACATTGTAGTCCTGTATAGAGTATACCCAAATAAAAAGCTGAAATGGTCATGACAGGAACGCCTTTGTGTATAAGTCTATTTGATCAAGACTTATCTCTCGTGTACCGTTCTAGTGTAGCCATAATAAGTACTTTGTAATATGCTACATTACACTTAAACACGGCATTCTTACACTACTTTGTTCATCTACTATTACATTTCACCTTTTCAGCGTCGATAAAATAAGTACCAGTTGAGTACTAGGGTCGATGCAATCAACTAGCGCCCCCACACCCGCCAGCAAATTTCGGGCCTTGTGTCAATAGTAGAAAGAATTATTTATATGCCACACTACAGCATAATTTTAAGCAAAATTACACACCATCACATTTACACTAAATGCACATTAAACTATGTTGCACCAGACTACACATACACTGGGAAAAGCGTGGTCCAACCGGTTAGGCAATTAGACCTCGATCGTAAGGTTTGTGTGTTCGATTCCGATCGGGAAAGAACGTCGTGTACTTGGGCAGGTACTTCACGCTGGTTCAGTTCGCTCAGCTGACAGAAATGAAAGCGCCCGGTCGATGTCGCGACTACCAGTGGACTATGTTTTCTTGTATTTTTTTAATACACTAAAATGCACTATTTACATTACGTTACTCTTGTACTAAACACTACATTGCACTTCAATTAGCGTAATACGAATACACTGTATTACATTTCATAGTCTACTACAAAATACTTTTATATTTCACTAATGCTACAGCATTAGTGTAATACACTACATATAAATTACAGTTCACATTTACACGTTTACTATACGCGATCGTTTGATCTGTATGTGTGCGTCTGTGCACGCGAGCATATACACAGGTACACACACACACAAACAGACTGAGCTATAACAGCAAACTAGCTGATACGAACCAACCACGAAGCCATTGATGTGGTCACGCCACATGCTGGAGAAGTCAAATTTACCAAAAGTTTTTTTTTTTTTAAAGACACCTTGGATAATGTGATCCAAGGTACACTATGTCCGGAATAGAATAGAAAGCGAGATAATCACACTCTTCCTTCTCTAAATATCATTAAATGAGAGAGAGAGAGAGAGAGAGAGAGAGAGAGAGAGAGGAGAGGGGGGAAGATCGAGAGAGGAGAGAGAGAGAGAGTCAGAGAGAGAGAGGAGAAGGAGAGAGAGAGAGAGGGGAGAGAGAGAGAAGAAGAGAGAGAGAGAGTGAGAGAGAGAGTCAGAGAGGAGAGGAGAGAGAGAGGAGGAGAGGAGAGAGAGAGAGAGAGTCAGTTTCGCAGTGGAACGTCTTGAAAATATTCCCTCCTGCAACAAAGTTTTCTGCAAAAGTGACATCGGTGTTTGAAGAATTGAAGATTGTTTGGCTTATTGGTGCTGGTCAGGCTTCAGTTAACATCGTCGTTCAACCAAGAGACCATAGCTTGTTGTTGCTAGATAGATAGAAAATGACGCTTAGATCACAAGAGAATAAGGTTAAGTATCTATGCAGACAATGGTTACAAACTTCGTTCTCTGCATCAAAACGCAGCACAGAATCTAAACAAAAACAATTCTAATACATCGAATTATATTTATGTGTCCAAACGATTTATTACGCAGCAAGCCTCCATTATATATCGTTATTACCTCTACCTTAGCGAAGGCGGAGATATTGTTTGTTTGTTTGGCTGTGGACAAGATATCTCAAGGACCGCTGGATGGATTCGGATGAAACTTTCAGGGATGTTTGACCTCGTAACTGATTACATTTTGGGACCGATCCGACACCAGACAAGGATTCTGGATTATTTTTCCCCGTTTTTTTTTTATGCTTAATTTTTGAGAGCGGTCGGGTTCATTTTTAGTATTTTCGTTTATTTCAGATATTCTCATCTTAAAATTCATCTCTGGCTAATCGTTGAGAGGACGTTGGTGTCGCCTTTTTCTTTTTATCTTTTACTTGTTTCAGCCATTGGACTGTAGCTACCTTGAAGGGATTTTGTCAAATAAATAGCTCCCAGCACTTGTTTTCTTTTTAAAGTCTACTGCTTATTCTATTGTCTCTTTAAACCGAACCGCTAGTTTATGGAGCCTTGAACAAACCCACACCAGCTGTTAAGCGGGGTGGTGGACAAACACATAAACGCACACGCATATATGACTGGCTCCCACGCACATTTTCTGTCTATTAAGTCCACCCACATGATACTGGTCGGCCCGGGGTTATAGTAGAAGGTGCTGCACAATGGGACTAAACCCGAAACCACAAGGTTGCAAATCGAGCTTCTTTATTTACGATAGTATATTGAGATTATAGAAATTTCGTTGCTATCTCTAGCGGGTTGAGCGACCACGTAGGTTCATGAATGCCACTGTTTCGTCAAGGTACTGGCACTGTCCACGAGAAGGTTCAGTCCTAGAAGTGTGGTGGCTTGTATGTTTCAATGATCCCGAGAGCCATGCAAACCGAGCGTAAACTCCTGGCTGGGCCTCTCATGCTGGACAGGTCAAATGATAGACGCAACACTAATATGGATCACGTTTTCCTAGAGGTGAAAATGGGTTTGCGTAGGGCCAACACCTCTACATGGAAACAAGCGACGTTAGAAGCATTGATGACAATTCAAAACCAAAAGACAGCTCAGAGTGAAACCTGTTGAGAAATGTCGCCGATAGCCCCTGCTCCTTAGGGAGCGATGAGCTTAAGTAAATAACCGGTACTATATTCTACTGACCCCAGAACGATGTAAGTTTAAATGGACATAGTTAAGATTCGAACTCAGAATGTAAAGAAATATTACTAATTTGGTCCGACGCTCTACCGACTCTGCCGTCGATCATTCTAGTGTCAATGATATCCTGTATTGTTCCAGCCGGCCCACATGCCTTAGTTTGTTAAGTAACAAGAGGACTGATAAGACATGAGACATATGAAGAGTGACACTATGTTGTATTTTTTCAGAGATTGATTGGAGTGAAATGATTGGACACTGTGATCTGGCATGGCTCACTGGAGACTGAGTATGTTTTGGCAACAGTACTTTTTGTACTAAAAGCAAACATACGTAGAAATATACAGAGAGAGAGAGAGAGAGAGAGAGAGAGAGAGAGATAAGAGATTTTACACATACCAAAGGAAGAAAGAGTAAAAGAGTACAGCAGGGTTCGTCACCAACCCCACCAAGGGCCTCGTGGAAGTATAGGTGTTTTCGCTCAATAAACACTCACAACGCCCAGTCTGGGAATCGAAACCGCGATCCTACGACCGCGAGTCCGCTGCCCTAACCACTAGGCCATTGTGCCTCCACACTAACTTACCGATATGTATAAAAAGTAAATACATACTCCACACATATAAATATACACGAAAGTACGTATTATCCAAAATACATAACATCAGGATGTTTGAGTAAGAGTATATGTGTGAGAGGCAGTGTGGTGAAGAGGCGCTGTATAGCAACACGAATACCTACAAAATCGATACATCACCTCAACCCGAACGTACATTCCTTTTCCAATCAGTAAGCACCCCACTGACAGTATCGATTGGGCGCCGCTCATTCCGAGAGCTGAGAGAATTTACCATGTACAGGACGCCAGCAAGTATGTCAGGAACGTTGCTACTGCAGCAATAACAACAACAGCACTACTTGCTCACAATGGAAGCTTATATGGTGGGTGTAGATCTTATATATATATATTATATACATACATACATGCATGCATGCATACATACATATATGTATGTAAGCATAAGTATACACACAAACATTACATATTAATTTGATACAAAAAGAAAACTTTCGGTTTTTTGGTATTTTAAACTTTGATGCTTATTTTCGAACAAACATATATTTAACTATGTTCCTCGATTGAAATGTTGATTTCGGTTTATTGATTTATGCTAACAGTTTTGTATTCAGTGTTCACTCTTTATTTAATCTTCTTGTTTTTTGTTTTTATTTTAATTTTCGGTTGTCAAATTAAAGAAAGAAGAAATAGTAAATTCGAGCGATTTTATCGTAAGAGTTCAAAATGGAACATAAAGTAGAGAAAGCTGTTCGCAATATTTACCAAGCAAGCCATAAGGTGACGAGCTGGCAGAATCGTTAGTACGCCGGCCGAAATGCTTAGCGGCATTTCGTCCGTCTTTACGTTCTGAGTTCAAATTCTGCCGAGGCCGACTTTGCCTTTCAACCTTTTTGGGGTTGATACAATAAGCATCAACTGAGCATCGGGCTCGTCTCCTACCCCAGAATTGTTGGCCTTGTGCCAAAAAAATGAAACCAATATTCAACAAGCGAGCATAAGGCGGCGAGCTGGCAGAATTGTTAGCACGCCGGGCAAAATACTGAGCGGCATTTCGTCCGTCTTTACGTTCTGAGTTCAAATCCGCAGCAGTCGACTTTGGCTTTTATTCTCTCAGGGTCGATTAAAACGTACCAGTTGAAGACTGAGGTCGATTTAAACGACTTAACCTTTTCCCGAAAATGGCGGCCTTGTGCCAAAATTTGAAACCAGTATTCCCGAAGCAAAAGGCCGTAAATTAGCAGAATATTTAACACGCCGGACAAAATGTTCATCAGCTTTTCGTCCATCTTTATGATTTAGGTTCAAATCCTGGCGAGGGTAACTTCTGTAGATTTGGCTAATGATTATTCGGTTAATAAAATTTATTCTGAACTTAGACACATTGCTTCAAAGTTAATGATGAAAAAAAGAGCTATGATTCAAGAAAGTAAAATGTAAGCAAGATATTTAATCACTGAGAGTATACAACTAGGCGAGAGGTACTCACACGCAATGATACAGGTGCGGGCGCGCGCATAGACACAGACAAAGAAGAGTTATCTCCTCCTTTCCTTGCGAGTCGCCAACAATTACTACTAAATTTTTTCTTTTTCAATAAGACGGAAATTTTAGTTGATTAAGAATTCTTTTTCCATGCCATTTAGCACATTACTTTTTAATTTATTCTTCTGAGTTCATGCCAGTGAGCAACTTCAGTTTTTCCCTCTACACATAAAAAATATTATGCATGTTATTTATTAGTGTGTAAAAATCTTTCTAAGTCATTTTCTATATGTAAATACTATTGCCATCCGTTTCAAACAGGTTTCAGCAGACTGTTATTCTAATAAGGTACAATAAGACAGAATTATGGCCGAAGTTTCCCCTCCCTCTTGCCTCAGGGTGTAGTTAGAGTGTGTGTTCCGCCCAGAGCAGTCCTTGAGCTTTTCGCCCTCCCTAAGAATCTCAAGCCTTATACACATAGGATTTCACAGTAGCCCCCAAAAGTGCCGTCCTTATAAAAACGTCGCCTGATGTGGACTGCACATTCTCGTCCCCGCCTCTTGATACACTACTGCTTTACTCTTTTCTCTTTTACTTGTTTCAGTCATTTGACTGCGGCCATGCTGGAGCACCGCCTTAGTCGTGCAAATCGACCCCAGGACTTATTCTTTGGAAGCCTAGTACTTATTCTATCGGTGTCTTTTGATGAACCGTTAAGTTACGAGGACGTAAACACACTAGCATCGGTTGTCAAGCGATGTTGGGGGGGACAAAAACAGACATACAAACACATACGCGCACACACACACACACACATATATATGACGGGCTTCTTTCAGTTTCCGTCTACCAAATCCACTCTCAAGGCTTTGGTCGGCCCGAGGCTATAGTTGAAGACACTTGCCCAAATTAACACGCAGTGGGACTGAACCCGGAACCATATGGTTGGTAAGCTAGCTACTTACCACACAGCCACTCCTGCGCCTTTCCTTTAATTTTGTAAAATTTACTTTAATTTTCATAAAATTATCTTTCCTGTTCCTGTCCATTACACACACACATACATTTGCAAGACCATAAGATTTAAAGAATGATGAACAAACCAAAATGCTTCCCATTACAACCTTGCTACCAAGCGGGTAAAGAGAAAAATCATATATGCATACAATATGTGTGCATTATACATACATACATACATACATACATACATACATATATATATATATATATATATATATGTATAGGGAGAGTTTATATATATATGTATAGAGATATATATATATGTATAGGGAGAGTTTACGAAAAAGAAAACAAAAGACGAAGACAGGTGGTATACAAAACAAACAGATGTATTAGTATAACGCCAGAATAGAAAAAGTCTTTTACGTTTCGGGCCTACGCTCTTCTACAGAAAGGACACAGAAAGAAAAAAAAACAAGGAGAGAAAAAAATGTGTGTAATGGCCAACGATCTATCATGGCGATATATATATATATATCGCCATGATATATATATATATATATATATATATATATATATATATACACATATATATATATATATAGGGTTAAAATATAAATCTGCTAATTTTACGCTAAGCATCATCGTCATCGTCGTCGTCGCAGACGTCATCGACACACTGCAGTTACTACCTCCTCTCTTCCCCATCTCTCGACAGAAGAAGAGATACTATGGAAGGAGGAGTGAGAAGAGAAAGGTTGTTTTCCATTTTGCTGCTACTAACACACAGCAACGTGTACTACTAAATGCGACTATTAATACTACAAAAACAACTACAATAAGCTAGATTTATCAACCAAATCTCACCACACCTTCCTAAAAACAGAACGGAAGGAAATACTGAATATAGCCCTAGGTACACAAACAGGATAGCCAAGGATGAGGCGCCTTTGATAATAGGTTTACTTTTCCAGTCTGACACATACACGCATATGAATCTACACAAATACAGTAGACAGAAAAAAGAAATAGCAGCCAAATGTGGTTCAACTCAGACCCCTGCCATCTTAGGAAAGGCGGGATTGTCGCGGTCGGAAAGCCTTTGCATATAGGCCGGTTGGCTCAGTACAAAACAAAAAAGAAATGCTACCGCTATGCTAACACTAACCGCCGAGACAGAGGAAACCTCTATGTGGTTGGTCGAACTCCTACAAATAGCAGCCAACTCACCATCGGCTCCATAACATACCGTCTTAAATATTATATATATATATATAAGGACAATGTAGTCTTTGATATGCAACAGATGGGGTTGTCACGACCGGAACGCCTATGATCATTGTTGTCGATCATGGCCGATTGGGATGGGAGAGAAAAACTACAACCTCTACTAAAACTACTGCCACTACTACCATTTGTTGAGGTAACCGCGCCAAACTAGGAGTTTTCGTGTGTCCCTCTACTGGTAGAAATAGTAGCTAAATGTCACTCAGATCACATCCTACTGACTTAAAAAAAGAAAAGCCGCATTAAGCAATGTAAAGCTACATAGAATGCGCTGGAAGAAAAAACAGGACTTTATGGATGGAACACTTTTGCGAACGAGTTGAATTGGAGCTAAAGAAAACCCTTACAAATATCACTGTTAATGAGCTTTACGTGGGTAATTCACTTGCTGGAAACAGCAGCCAAGTCTCTTTCGAACCACGCTTTAATGTCTTAAAAAGTGAAGAACATATTGGATAATGTACTCCTGGATAAATTATCTGAAAATAGGACAGGATGGTCATAGTTAGGACACTTTAATCACAGGTCTGCTGGATCAGGGATGACCTTAAACATCAATAATAGATCGATGATGAAGCCTCTACGCAGCCATTCGATTTGTTGGAAAGGAGCAAATCTCCCTCAAATCACATCTTTGTTTTTTGTTTCTTTTTTTTTCTTCTTAAAGACACATTGGTAATAAAGTTTAAGATACTCTTAAAATATGAAGTGGTCACGGCTGGAATTTCTGTGATCATAGGTCTTTAAAATAACCATAAACGCTACTAGTACAACTGACTCTACTAAACTACAGTTACACAAACATCATCAGCACAGCAGTAATTTCAGCTACCGCTACGAATTCATTGCCGCTGTTGCTGGATTTTAACCGCTAAAAACTACACATTTTAAACCATTGACTTATGAATATATAACATCTTTATCTTCTACTTGCCTCAGCCAGTTGACTACGGCCGTGCTGGGGCACCACCCTGAACATTTTGTTTTTTAGTCGAATGAAACAACCCAGTACTTATTTATTTTTAAAATCTAGTACTTATTCTATCGGGTTCTTTCGCCGAACCGCTAGCTTACGGGGTCTAAACACGCCAACACCTGTTGTCAAGCGGTGTGTGTGGGGGGAGGGGGGAGCAAACACTGACACAAAGACATACATACATACATACATACATACATACATACACACACACACGATTCCATATTCAAATCTACTCACAAGGCTTTGGTCGGCTCGAGGCTATAGAAGACACTTGGCCAAGGTACCATGCAGTGGGACTGAACCCGCAACCATTTCTTAATACATAGCTACGCCTGCACTTTTTTTTAACAGCTTACTAAGACGGGGTTAGCAATCATGACATTTTTAGGGACTCCGAGAGTGATTGGGAGGAACTAATTTTCCTATCAAAGACCTACTTCGATTGGTTACAGCAGAAGCTGTAGTAGTTGTGGTAGGAGAGGAGGGCCATTGATGAATTAAAATCGGTAGAGCACTGAACAAAATGCCTGATGGTACGGCAATAGACTAAGTTTTTCGTCCTTCTGAGGTCGATAAAATACAGTAGCGGTTATGAACGGAAGTAATCCAATTACAAAAAACTCTCCCTCCGCTTCTCTCAAAATATCTTGTCTTAGGCTTATGTTTGGAATTATTATTAATTTCTTTACTACCCACAAGGGGGCTAAACATAGAGGGGGACAAACAAGGACAAAGGGATTAATTCGATTACATCGACCCCGAAAGGATGAAAGGCAAAGTCAACCTCGGCGGAATTTGAACTCAGAACGTAACGGTATTTCGCCCGGCGTGCTAACGATTCTGCCAGCTCGCTGCCTTGAATTATTGTTATGACAGTGAACTGGCAGAACCTTTACCACACCAGGCAAAATACTTAGCGGCATTTCGTCAGTCTTTACGTTCTGAGTTCAAATTCCGCCGAAGTCGACTTAGGGGGTCGATAAAATACTAGTTGATCACTGGGGTTACCCCTCACAACCGGAATAGGTCACTAAGCCAAAATTTGAAAACTGTATTATTAATAGTAAATAAATGAATAAATAATACTAAGACGGCTGGTGGCCGAATCGGTAGATCATTGGACTCAATCAGTAATGTTTCTCTACACTGCAAGTTCAAACGCCGACAAAGTTACTATCTACAAATGAGGGGCTAAGTATATGATTTAAAGCGTATCCCACGGTGATCATACCGTCTTTTCTTCAGTTATACTGGTGTATCTAGAAGTACAGGGCCTAATTAATTATAAGACTGAAGGGAATGGTATGAGGGTTATTTGGTAATTATTTTAATGGCTGGAGGTGTATTCTTTAATTTTTTATTTTATTTTATCAGAGTGGTGAGATTGGTGCGATCAATGTTGATTTTGAAAGTGGGTAGGTCGATATGTGCACGATAGAAATAGTTGGAAATACTAGAAGGTTGTGACTGTGTTTTTGGAAAAGAATTGGAAAAAGAATTGGAGGAGACGGTAGCAAAGGAACTCTCTGGAAGGCGAGAGAGGTAAACAGAATGAGCAAGTAGTTGAACTAGTTTAGATACACCTCTTACTGTAGTAACATAGAAGGCGCAGGAAAAAAAAAAAGAAGGAAAGAAGGAAAGAAAGAGAAAGAAGGAAAGAAAGAGAAAGAAGGAAAGAAAGAGAAAGAAACTTGTCTGAAATATCTTTTAGCCCCTACTTATAACACTTATTGGGCAGCGGTCATGCTGGGGTACTGTCTTGAAGGGTTTAGTCGAACAAATCGACTCCCCGTTCCCTTGCCGAACAAACCAACACTGTTTATCAAGTGATGTGTATGTGTGTATGTGTGTGTGTGTCTGTGGAGAGAACACACACAAGACGAGCTTCATTTAGGTTTCCATCTACTAAATCCATTCACAAGGTTTTGGATGGCCCGGGGCTATAATAGAAGACACTTGCCCAAGGTACCACACAATGAAACTGAAACCGGGGCCATGCGGCTGCGATGCAAACTTCGTACCACAGCATTGCGAAAAACGAAATGACTTTTTTCTTTTCGCTGAATGTTTGGTTGAGTGAGTGCAACAGTATCTATTATTCCGGTGGCTATCGACACATTTTAGTCGATAACAAGCTGTTCACTGGTCACACACGACTGCAGCAGCTGTTTGGAGACAGAACTATTTTCTTCAAACAGCTGCAGCAGATGTTAAGTGGCGGCACTACTTTCTCCAAACAACTGCAGCAGCTGTTCACACAGAGACAAACGCACTATTTTCGTTACCGACAACAATAAGAAGTGCTGCTGCCTCGCTAAGACATATCTTCAACATGTTTCAAACACTTCCTTCCTTCCTTCTAACTAACTGCCAATTTCTATCGACAACTCCGAAAGAATCTGATAGTGCTGTTTACATCATATTACGCTTTTTTTTCTATTTGTTTGTTGTTGCTTTATCTGTGTCCTACAAACATCACTCCCCAACCCTAACTACAATCCAACCATCAAAATAATACGTGCCACTGTTTATTCAGTTTGTTTACTAGATTATTTGCTTCAGTGTTCAATTTCAGAGACTAGAGAAATATTTTTATATATACCTTCCTTTACTTTTTCAGACCTTTGTTGGGGCATCACTTTGAAGGGATTAGTCGAACAATTCGCTCCAGTACTTATTTTAAAGTCACTTTTGCCGAGCCACTGGTTGTCAAGGGGAGATGAGACACAAATACAAAACACACACACACACACACACGCACAACGGGCTTCTTTCAGTTTTCATTTACCAAATCTAGTCTAAAAGCTTTGGTCAGCCCGGCCCAATACAAAACGACACGCA
Source organism: Octopus sinensis (assembly GCF_006345805.1). Taxonomy (NCBI): domain Eukaryota; kingdom Metazoa; phylum Mollusca; class Cephalopoda; order Octopoda; family Octopodidae; genus Octopus; species Octopus sinensis. The sequence goes on from NC_043006.1 coordinate 64,043,931, forward strand.
GTAGAATTGAACGCGGAACGATGTGGTTGGGAAACAAACTTATTACCACACAGCTACATCTCAAAAGATAAATGAATGAATATAGGTATTTAAAAAAAAATGAAACCCGTTCCATTGGAAGATCTGAACAGAAATGGAGAAGACAGCTTCGTTTTTCACTGGTTAGCTTATCTAATACTAAATAAAATATTTAATATTTAATAAAATATTTAATAAGATATTTTCGTAGTAATTTTTTAGCCTCTTGTCGACCCCAGTCTAGCAAGACCAATGACCAAAGACGTTCTAGTCATGACCATTCCGCCTCTTTTTCAGATGTAGTATATCTTTGACTGCCATCTTTAATATCTGATTTTTTTCCTGTCTCTAAAACAGTAGGATAGATTTGAAGGAAATTTTACTGCTATTTCTAGCAGATCTAGTGAGAACTTAGAGACTGCCTCATTTCTCTTGTAGTACATGTTTTGAAGCAATGTTTGTTATCAGCTAATATAGAATAATTAAAAATCCACATAAAATTAGAAAAACTGTAAAGCCTGTTGAAATGGCAACAAAATCTCTATTAGATCACACACTATAACCTCAAACAAACAAAATAAAAATGACAAAATACATTCTTTTCTACTCTAGGCACAAGGCCGGAAATAAAATATATTTGAAGTAAAATGGTGTTGTCATGGTTGGAAGACTTTTGATCAAAGGTCCATTGGACCAAGGGCTAAACAATAAGAAGCGGTGTACAGCTTCCTAGTACGTGGGATTTGAAATCAGAACATAATCTTATCCATTGAACTCCAGCAAACATGGATTTTCTTCCACTTTGCCCTATTTTATTTATTCTCCCTAAACCTGCAACAATAACGATGGAGTTACCTCCCTTCTATTAACTATAGTCTAAAAGGGACATTGACACCATCCCTAAAATAGGACACTTTCATACGCACGTGCGTTTTCCTCTCACGCTGTCCCTCTATCTCCCTTCGTCTCTATCGCTCTCTCCTTCCCTCCCCTGTCTCTCGCGTTCTCTCTCCCTCCCCGTCTCTATCGCTCCCTCTCCCTCTCTCTCTCTAACCTACCCAGGTACTGAAATAAAATTTCAGATTTTATGAACCACAAAAAATGTACAAGCGTCCCTGCGGGGACGAACGAAATTGGGATCACATGAACTGCCACGGTTAATAAAATTTGTTTTGTCCGCCACTACCTCTTGACAACCGGTGTCGGTGTGTTTACGTCCCCGTAATTTAGCGGTTCAATAAAGAGACCAATAGACTAAGCACCAGGCTTTTACAAAAATGAATGCTAATAGGGTCGACTGAGTCGTCTAAAAGAATTCTTTAAGGCGGTGCCCCAGCATGGCCGCGGCCTCATGATTGAAACAAGTAAAAGGTGAAAGATGGAAGACTATGGGGGGGGGGGTGAATCGTTAGCACGTCGGACAAAATGCTTAGCAGCATTTTTTCCGTTTCTTTATTCGCTGAGATCAAATCCCGCAGAAGTCGACTTGGCTTTTCATCCCTTCAGAGTCAACAAAGTAAGGACCAGCTGAACACTGAGGTTGATGTAATCGACTCAAACCCTCCTTTCGAAATAGCTGGTCTTCAGCCAAAATCTGAAACCATAAATACAAAGGAAGAATTTCACAAATATTTAAGGAAGGAGTCCTGCCCTTTTTCAAGCAGAGAGCCACTGACCTTACGTAATGAAACAAACACGGTATGAAATGAAACGCGGCATAAAGTTTGTTGCTGCAGCGAGCTTCGATCTTCCTCACTCCCTGGACAAACGCCGTCCATAGCAAGCAGATAGCAGGCCTAAAGATGTACAACATCTCAGAATATTATCAAAACACTTATCTCTCCAATTCAGTCCAGACAAACACTAATATTATATACACAAAAGCAGTAGCCTGCGGTATTATTAACATCACTGTGCTGGAATGGACGCCGCCCAACGATAAGAAAAAAAGAAATGGCAACTGTTGCGATCAGGTCACGTTTACCTAGCTCGCCTCCGTTCCACTACTAACCACCAAAATCTTACAGACAAACAGAACTAAGAATCAACAATTTTTTTTGCTTTGTTTCTAAAGTATTGAGTTATCAGACAAATTCCTTCGTTTTTTTTTTCTTCTTCTTTATTAATTTTAGAAAAACATTTTTATCAAGGTTTTTCTTTTTTTTTTTTTTGTAGCTCTATTTTTTTCTCTTCAACCATCTTTTGCCTACGGACCCCTTTAATTCCCATTTTGCGCAGGTAGACCCTCACAGCCACTACATGTTTAAAAAAAAGCACCACTCTTTTTTTTAATTCTTAAATATTGATAAGGAATTATATAAACAACTGTTAAAATATTTCGTGTGATGTAGAAGTAGAACCGATTTATTAATAACAAAATCTTCTCTGGATCCCCAAAGGCCATACGGATTCTCCTTGAGAATCATTGCACTACAACTATTGTTTATATTGGGTTGGTGCATAATTATTGCGGCTTTTTTTAACAAATTTTATTCAATAAAAAAAAAATAACATGTAACAAAAACATCTTTAAATGATTATTCCGGAGCATATTCACCATCTACTTAAATTACTGCTTCCCATTTGCTTGGAAGACGGTTAGACTGTCATTTAAAGATGTTTTTGTTAGATATTGTTGTTATTATTTTTTTTGAATAAAAAAAAATTGTTGAAAAAAAAAAAAAAGCCGCAATAATTATGCACCAACCCAATATCTTTTGAAATTTGAATAAATTTTCCCTCTTTTCAAACATGATGATACAAAACAAAGTAGAAAGGGGTGGGAATGAATGAATTTATCAGACACCTCACTAATTGCTGTATGCTCAGCATAATATCTGGATCGCTCACAGCACCAAAATGCCGTACATCTCAAAGGTAATTATTGCTACAACAACTAGTGTATTAAATGGTTTTATTATTTTTTGTCTTCAGATAAAAGGAGAGGTATGAGAAATCATTTTGAAATGTAGAAATGGTGCAAGCCACGAGAAAGTTAAGAGTTACGTATGACTTTACTGTGGTCCTTCATTCTTACTAAACATAGCAGCTAAAAATCTCCATAAACCATAACTTACTGTCTTAAAAATGGAGCATGCAGATGTATTCTGGAAATAAAGCAGGATTGCATAACTAGAGTGTCCTTGACAAAAGGTCTGCAGATCTGGAATCAAATATTAACAGCATGTGTACAAACATAGAAAAGGCAGGAGAGAATACAACTTGTCCAAAGAATCACACTGCATCCTATACTGTTCATTAATTTATGCCACAGTGTGCAAATATGGTCTCCAGTTACGAGAGAGAGAGAGAGAAAGAGAGAGAGAGAGAGAGAGAGAGAGAGAGAGAGAGATAGAGAGACAAAAACACTGTATAATCTGAAATTGACAGCTGTGGCTCGCATCCAGTCGTTCGACTGACTAATAATATAAACCAGACAATGCGATGAGCCGGCAGAATCGTTAGCGCATCGAACAAAATGCTCAGTGGCATTTTTTCCGGTTCTTTACGTTCTGAGTTATGAATTCCGCCGAGATCGACTTTGCCTGCCATCCTTTCGGGTCGGTAAAATAAGTTCCAGTTAAGCATTAAGGTTGATCTAATCGATTATCCCGCTCCCCTAAAATTGTCGATCTTGTGCTAAAATTTGAAACCGTTATACAAACTAGACGCAAATGGTATGGAAAAATATAGAAAAACATTGCTGCTACGAGAAGTGAACCCAGCAAAGGATGCACACATCTACAGACATATATAGGGGCATATTTTGTAGGTAACCAACACAGAAAAAAAGAAAACTTGAACTGTCTGCAGTCATGTTTTGCATTGTTGTATGTAGTGTATCCATCCCTCATCCATCAGATGGGAGCATTGGAAGACGTCAGTGATGCGTCATCTCTTCTGCACCTCTCTCCTTACGCTTTACAAGAACCAGACATCAAAGGAGCAGTTATAGTATGGAAACATGCGCTGTAACAGCACGCCGCTGCATCCACCATTTGTTGGTGATTCCCTACTGCTGGCGGATGACATCTTTGCACTGCCCTCCAAACCACGGGTCTGTTTGGGTAGTCGTTACTGATGAGGGTTTTAAAAGGTTGGAGTGGAAACCCGACCTCAGCCTCTTTTAGTCGCCTTTTTGGACATAGACTAAAGTGTAAACCACTCATGGGCAAACTGCGGCCCGCACGACTTGCCGAATGGCACGCCTAACGAAAAACGCGGCCCGTTCTTCGAAAGGCACAACAATGGTTTCACAATGTCTTCTGCCCGTTTCTTTGCTAGTCTCCAGGTCTCTCCCGACGTTACTTATGAGGCACAAGGCCTAATTAAACACATAAGCAGCGAGGATGGAGGCGGCTAGTTCACGTGACATCAGAGTCTGTACACACATTGGTGGGACTGTGTGACATGTCTAGGAGCTAATCAACAAATATGCCGTAATGTTAGCTGAAAAGAGGTCAATTACTGCCTTAAAGAGGAGTGTAATAACTGTTGATAGGCGCTGGTAAGAAACTCGCTTAGCAACCACGTGGTTTCCGGTTCGGTCCTAACGTGCGGCACTCTCTTCTATTATGGTTTGTTGTGTAAATTTAGTAAATGGAAGCTGTGTGAAAGCCCGTCGTATAGACGTATATATGCGAGTGTGTGTGCGCGCATTAGTCCGCCATCACCGCCTAAATAAGTAACCAGGTTTAAAATACGACATCGTTACTAATAATTCTGTCTACTATAGGCACAAATGGACTGATATTTGAGGAGAAGGGATTAAATCGATTACATCGACCCCAGTGCTAACTGGTACATAACTTACCGACCCCGAAAGGCAAAGTCGACCTCGGCGGAGTTTGAACTCAGAACGTGAAGACTTTGTTACCAATAATAACGACAGCAGCGTTACTCTCCTTTCCCCCCCGAGTTCAAATCCAACTTGGAATAAGATTTTGCCGTTGTTGTTGCTGTTATTTTCTTAAACCTCATATCTGCCCCCTCTCGAATATGTCTAAACAAAAAGGGTTCAAGGGTTACATTCCCCGCGTTTTGTACACTGACCAATGTGATGTTGTTGTTATTATATTTATTATTATTATTATTATTATTATTATTAAAGGTAGATGGGCATGATTTGTATATTTCTTGCAGGCCAAACGATCGACGAGTCCAAAGCTTCCTCACAGCGACGAGGAAGACTGTCACACGTTCGATCTTTAATAACTTTTTATCCTGTGTCAGGACAAAAAGGAAAGACCGAATGTACCAGCAACACACTGGGCACTACTTAAATACAGAGGTCCCGTAGAGTTAGGGTTAATTTCAGTGTTAGCGTTAGTTTTTAGAGACCTCTGTATTGAAGTAGTACCATACACTGATCATCATCATCATAATCATACACACATATACATACATGCACATATATTTATGTATACACACACACACACACACGAAAATCTGCTAGAAACAGCACTCAAATCCCCGTTAGATCATACTTTATCATCTTTAAAAACATGGAAGGACACATTGAATAACGTTGTCCAGGATGCACTTATGTGTTGACAATGAAAAAAAAAATTTTTTAACAAAAAAAAAAAGGTTTGGACGTGTAGGATGGTTTAGGAATGATATAAGCTAAATAAATAATGAGAAGTAGCCCCTTCTCCGGCAACACAGCTCCCTAAACTGAACCTAACCTTCACAAAGCATTCTAATTTGTAGTCGCCACCATCTTCAACACCACCACCACCACCACTACTACTACTACTATCACGAAAGCCACTACCACCATCACTATCAGCAGCAGCGGCAGAAACAGCAGTAGCAGCACCACCACCGCTACCTCAACTACAAATGCCATCAGCGGCAATATCACCAACAGCACCACCACCAGCATCACAACCATTTTGCTGTGTCTCAAAGTGATACAATCAGAGAGAGAGGAGGAAACAAAGATGTGTGTGTGTGTGTGTGTGTGTGTGTGTGAGTGTCCGTCCTTACCTGATATTTGTCCAGTGTCCGGACGGCATGCAGCTGTCCAAGACAGGACGACAGGAGTACATAATAGTTCTTATAAAACAGCTGCCGGGTTTGATGTCCAAGAGACAGACAGGCGACACGTAAACAAGGTGAAAACCACATTCAAAAATGGTTTCGACAACGGAATCAAAATTTTACGCCTTGCACTGCGTTTGACTGAGTGCGTGTGTGCGCGCGCGTTCAAGGCTTGTGGCTTTGTATTTCGAGACGAGATCACGATCAAAAACAGAGAGAGAGAGAGAGAGAGAGAGAGAGAGAGAGAGAGAGAGAGAGAGAGAGAGAGAGAGAGGGGTGATTACAAATGAGGGCAAATGTACTCAATACATTTACTTATTCACTCAGTCATCACTCAACGATTTCCACCATGTGCAAATCTTTCAGATGATATAGCGCGCGCGCATAACGGTGTGTGTGTGTGTGTGTGTGTGTGTGTGTGTGTGTAGTTGAGGTCATAAGAATTTATAAACTTCGGAAAGAACATGAAATAATTCTATTTTGTCGCAGCATTGTGAAAACGACGAATGTTTCGCTGGTTTTCAATGCTATTTTCGTACAATACATGTTACAGAAGTCACCATTGTCGCAGGGACATATTTATCTCTCTCCCACTCATCACTATGGAAATCGGAGAGAAACGCCGCAAGCCCTTTGAAATATGAAACGGAAAAACCTAATTACACACGCAGCAATACAAACCTCAACAGTTTGGAAATAACCGAGACCCAGCATATAGATATCATGCCTAAATACAACCCCCACCCCTTTTTCATAACATGTCCAGACAAACTATTGGACCAATATATTGCTTTCAAATTTTGGTACAAGGCCAGCAAGTTCTGGAGAGGGGTTAAGTCGATTACATCGACCCCAGTGCTCAACTGGTACTTATTTTACTGACCTCGGAAAGATGAAAAGCAAAGTCGACCTCGGCGGAACTTGAACCCAGAATGTAAAGACGGACGAAATGCTGCTGGTTTTTTTGCCCGGCGTGCTAACGACTCTGCCAGCTCGCCGCCGTATAGTCCCAATATATTCTTTTCTACTCAATGTACAAGGTCCGAAATTTTGGTGGGAAGGGACCAGTTGATTATATCGACCCCAGTATGCAACTGGTATTTATTTAATCGACCCGAAAGGATGAAAAGCAAAGTCGGCCTCGGCGGAATTTGAACTCAGAATGTAACGGCAGACGAAATACCTATTTCTTTACTACTCACAAGGGGCTAAACACAGAGAGGACAAAAAAGGACAGACGTGGGTATTAAGTCGATTACATCGACACCAGTGCGTAACTGGTACTTAATTTATAGACCCCGAAAGGATGAAAGTCAAAGTCGACCTCGGCGGAATTTGAACTCAGAACGTAACGGCAGACGAAATACGGCTACGCATTTCGCCCGGCGTGCTAACGTTTCTGCCAGCTCGCCGCCTTATTGTCCCAATATATTAAAAAGGTTCATGAATTACTTCAATTTTGCACCACCAATCATTCTCTGCATATGTGGGCAGTACTATTTCACACTGTATGTTGTACTACTAACGATTATATCAACAGATATAGTGAATATTTGACTGTTTTTTTTTGTACCATATCTTTTACTTGTTTCACTCATTTGCACTTGGAGCTTTAAGTCGAACAAATCGACCCCAGTACGTTTTTTTAGACCTCGTATTATTCTAGGGTGGGACAAACACTAAATACGCGCGCGCGCACAGATTTCTGAGAGGCTTCTACAGTTTCAGCCTACCAAATTCACTTACAAAGCATTGGTTGGTCAGGAATAGAAGAAATTTGCCGAAGGAAGCCGAGCAGTGGAACTGAACCCGAATCCAAGTGGCTGCAATGCGGGCTTCTTAACCAAATAGACATGCCTGCGACTGACTATGTATGTATGTATGTAATGCATGTATGTATGTAATGTATGTATGTAATGCATGCATGTATGTATGTAATGTATGTATGTATACACACACACATGCGAGAAGCATTTAAATATAGTTTGTACTACAATTATAACGATACAAGCGACCATTACTGAAATGTATTGTACTGCTAACATATCAACAGATATGTGGTTTTTGTTGTTGTTACTACTGCTACTGCTGCTGCTGCTGCTGCTGCTGCTACTACTACTTATATTTGTAGTCAGTATTTAAATGTAATACTAAGCCTACTATTACATCTACATATGTAGTCAGTAATTGTATTTTGTGCTGTTAAGTATTACTACCATCAATGTCTGTCGGAAATGTATATATATGCATGCATACATACGTGTGTGTGTGTTGCCATCTGCCCATGTGTGTAAGTGGTTATTTCTTTACAAATTGTCCTCAGTAGAGCAATATATATTTTGTTTTATTAACCCTCATAGGCATACATACATGAAGTATATTGTGTTGCTATGTTACAGCGATTTTATTGCATTCCGTTGCTACATACTCCATAGCTCGCCCAACGTATTTGAGACGTTCAGTAACAGCCGCGGCAATGTCTGAAGAAAACCGAATAACTCGATAAAACCCCCGCCCAAATCAGTTGAAACACATTGTGTTCACGTTTAGGACAGGAATTTCAAAGTGTAATTTAGCCAGTACAACTAATTCTACACACGTCAGTTCACAAGGTCTTGTTGTGGGGATAAACGTGTAGTACATCGCCTGAGAATGTTGCATAGGTGAGATTAGTGGCTTCTTCAGGCAAAGATTCATCTCTGATCCGTGTCAGCAATGTGAAATAGCTGAGAAGATGCTGCAATATAAACTGAACGAGGCCAGCGCTCTATGTGCATGCATGCATGCATACATACATACATACATACATGGGTGTGTGTGTGTGCGTGGTGGAAAGCAATCCATCGCTTTTTGTACACAACGTCATTCACCCATACATCTTTCCCTCATAACATGATAAAGAGGCTAGGCTGAAAAGAAAAAAACAGGGTGGATGACGTCGTAGGCCAATACCGAAGGATAGCCTTATATATATATATATATATATATATATATATATATATATATATATAATCAGTCGCCATGATAGATCAGTAACCACTATACACATTTTTGTCTCTCCTTGTTTTTTTTTCTGTGTCCCTTTCTGTAGAAGAGCGTAGGCTCGAAACGTAAAAGACTTTTTCTATTCCTGGGCGTTATACTTATACATCGGTTTGTTTTCTACACCACCTGTCTTCGTCTTTTTTTTTTTTGTGAACTCTCCCATATATATATATATAATATATATATATAATATATATATATATATATATATATATTATGTGTAAAGTTGAAAAGCCAAAAGCGACATTTATCGTCCGGGAAAAATCTCATTATAGACAGATCATGTTTAAAAAATACACACAATATATAACAGAGTTATGCGAAACGAAATCACTTCGGAAGTGATCACGAAAGAGACAGATGCAATTTCGTTTCGCCTAGCTCAGACTTGTTTCTTTTCTTTTAAGAGAAAACATCTATAAGGGGATTTTTTTTCGTCAGGGCGAAAACTGCAGCTTCTGCATGTCAACGATACATACACGTTAAGAAAGTTATATAGATAAAAAAAATGTTACTCTAAAGCAGCTTCGATTGCATAATTCGATATATATGTATGAGATGTACTTGTAGGTCGTGATAAAGTAGAAAACTGACGTATATCTAATGCAGCATTCAAGCCAACTCTTGGCTATTTACAATAACGAATTGAAACCTTGAGGAAAATTGAAAGTCTATTGATGCAGAAACTTCAGGTACATTACTGGTAAAAGCAGTGTGTGTCTTATGAAGAGTAACATACAATGCAAGAAAACGAAGAATGACTTCCACAAATATTGCGGAACTTTTCACGTGAAACTTTTTAAGGGCAATGCATTAGAAACGGAGAGTTACCGAAACAATGGTAATTAATAAAAAAAATTGCTAAATCCATACTTCGTCTTCTTAATTGTATCATATATTATTTAATAAAGCCAAATCATCAGGTTAGTACAATCGGTTCTACCAGTCTGAAGAGTTAGGTTCGTTCGAGGAGCCGAGGAAACTTTAAGTTGCATAGAGCCGTTTCAAGGTATTATTAAGTAATATAACTCCCATCGAATGTACTGAGTGGTACTCTCTTTCGTTTGTCCACCCACTCGTGTGTGTGTGTGTGACTGAGTCGATGCTAGACTATATCCAGTTCAATGCTTCGCTGGTCCAAGTTCAAGCTCCACCGATGTCGGGAGATTATGAAAACAAGCTACCATAAATACAACATATTCAAAACAAATGGCGCACACGCACACTTCGGGCAAGACTTTTGCTCGTCCCCCCCCCCAAAAAAAACACTCAAAAAAACTTTTTTCGACCCCCACCCCCTTCCGCTACGGGGAATACGAATCAGCAAAAAAATTGGCAAGAATCGGCATTTTTAAATTACCACCCCACCCCACCCCATCTCCGTTTTATTTTCTTTTTTCTTCTTTTTTTTTTCTTCTTTTTTTTTTAAATATGCGGAAAAATACGGACATGATTCGGACAAAAATTTCAAAACATTTCTGTAGTTACGGGTAGGGTTAAGGGTTAGGGTTTTAGGATTAGTGTTTGAGAAAAAAATCAAGATTGAAGAATTTGGTGAGGGGGGGGGGAGAAATTTTCACAATGCCGATTTTTGGCAATTTTCCGGAACCTCCGTATCCGAAAACGGGTTTCTTTCGGGGGGTGGGGGAATGACAAAAAATGGAGGGGGGGTCTTTCTATACTTCATTATTACCTAATATAATATTTACAATATATGTTACGTTTAGTCAAATATTCAGAATTATGATTTAAAAAAGTAAAACAAAATTGTGCGATAGAATTAAAAAATAATGGTAATGGCATGCGCTCGATATTATGATAAACACAAAGTTGTATAATAGAATGTAGTAGTGATTATTATAAACATAACCAGGATACCGAATATTTAATTCCCTTAATAATATACTCTTGGTATATGCTAATTGCTAGTGGGATAGGCATCTGACGATAAGTCGTCTGCTCGACGAAACACTGTGTTTGCTATGTTTCCCAGCATTTTGTGCGTTGTTTTAATCAGGGGTGGCTGACAAGGAAACCGACTGTACATGCCCGGCCGGAAACACAAACATACAACTGCAATTCCGTGTGTGTGTGTGTGTGTGCGGATGTAGTACATGTATACAGACATAATACGAATATAAAGAGAAAAAAAATATAAAACGACTGAAAATTTCAGCATCCACAAACAGACAGACTGGAGGTGATTTAATCGATTCTGCAAGGGAAGTTGACAGAACTGTTAGAGAGCATCAGATAGAATTCTTTGCGGTATTCGAATACCGCAAACGATATATTCGTTTCGGCTCTCTGTATCACGAGATCAAATCTAGTCGAAGTCAACTCTGCCTTGTGCAGATCTGGAAGTAGATGGGCTCCACCAGGATAAAATACCCATGACACTATAGCATCCCCAAGTCACCGCCAGGAGTTGGACTCCTTGCTTGTATATGTATGTTTTTTTCTTTTTTTTTTTCCTTTTTTCTTTTTTGGTCATTATCAATAAACTGCAGAATCAGTAGCGTTATTTAGGGAGAAATAAAAATTAAAGTCAGGTCGATAGCTCAGGCCAGTAACGTCCACCCTGCATTGAGCACCAATACTAGAGATGAGCGAAATACGTCCGTAAATCTCACCTTTGGTCTTGCGTTCACATTATGTGATCTTTTGAGCCCTTCTGAAAAACCTGGTGTACGTACCATCAATATAAAACCATTACAACGAACTATTGCAACAGAAATTCGCTGAATGAAACCAAGAAGCTGCTGCTTCTGTCTTGTATCAAACGAGGCGACGGCCAAGCTGCTTGAGGTAAGACGGTGGTCGAAGGTGCACGTACGCCAGTTATTTAGTTACATATCTTTTTTACACACTGAGTTCAAATCCAGTGTGGAGGGGAT
>NC_043006.1:64063435-64075327 GCF_006345805.1 Octopus sinensis
CACTAAAAGAGGGAGACCTAGGATGGCATATGTTGATGCCCTCAGAACAGACAATGGTCTCTGGGAGACACAGGACATGGTAGCGATGATGAGGGACAAAGACCGCTGGAGAGAACTCGTCCATGGATCTCGGCAATTTTACCCGCTCTAGACAGAGACAGACAGACAGACAGACAGACAGACAGACAGACAGATAGACAGACAGATAGATAGATAGATAGATAGATAGATAGATAGATAGATAGATAGATAGATAGATAGATAGATATTTGCCTAATTCTACTTTTATCCTTTTATGTGTGTGCGTGTTTGTGTATGTGTGTGCGCAAGCGTGTGTGTGAAGTTATAAATATTGCTTGATTTAACACCCTTCTTACGTCAGAAATGTTTCATTTCGCCCCCCGCACCCCAACCGAAACCCGTAATATTATCAACATTAATGCCATCAGTATGAGAATTTAAAATCCCAAAGTGAATTACATTTAAGTTGCTGATCTCTTCTCGCTACTAAAATGGATAATAATTCACCCTGCTTTCCATTCACACGTACAAACACACACACACACAGAATGCTAAAGTGCATTTTCAGTTCATATTGCCTACGATCAATAAACATTGCTCTGTTTCCAGAATGCTTAATTTACCATAACTGGTTGCACGGCACCTATACGCTACATGTGTGTGTGTGAGCGCGCGCCTGGTTCGCATGCTATCTCTCTCTCAACACACACACACACACACACACACACACACAGATATATATAAGAAAAGTAGATAATAAAGGAATAAACGATTATCTTATGAATTTCATAGGCTTACAGCTGTTTCTGATATAAGATGCAGTGTTCTCATAGTTGAGTGCGTGAATAAAACCATACAGCTTCATCAGAGCCACGAATAAGAAGCGCATTTTAATTTCAGGAAAAGGATTACATTTATATATATATATATATATATATATATATATAATATATATAATATTAATAATAATAATATGACAACAAATGAATGAATGAGACCTCGATATTATATAATTTAGAGGAATTTATCTATAAATATAATATGTGACAATTAGTTGGTTGTTTTAATAAAACTCAGAGTTTCGGATGCCGGGGCTGAAGTCTGCTCACGCATCTCATCAGTTATTAAGACAAAGCGCTATCTAGCAGACTTCAACCCCGGTATCCGAAACTCCGAGTTTTACTATGACAACTGTCATATATATATATATATAATATATATACTAGAACCTTCCCAGAGTAATAAAAATCTTTCAAGCCAAATTTGGTACAGATTGATCCAGAGGAAACGCGCGCGCAAACGGTTTACTATTAAGAAACTCGCCTTGCAACCATGTGGTTTCGGATGTAGGTCCACTGCGTGGAAACTTGCACAGCTGTCTTCTACCATAGCCTCAGGCCAACCAATACCTTGTGAGTGAACACGGTAGAGGGAAACGGCGTGGAACCCGTCGTATAAATATACATACATATATGTGTGTATTTGTGCTATGTGTGTGTGTGCGCGCGTCTGCCCCCCTCCATCACAATGCCGGACAGTAGGTGTTAGTTATTTACGTACCCGTAAGGTAGCGGTTCGGCAAAACTGACCAACAGAATAAACACCAGACTTTGGAGTTGATTTCTTAGACTAAACCTTTGAAGGCGGTGTCCTAGTATGGCCGCAATCCAATGAATGAAACAAGAAAGATAACATTCATTAGAGAGATTTGGGAACAAAGCACACTCGTGATGTACGGAATATGGTTTTGTACCGAATCCACATCTATTCATTGATTACTGGTTTAACAACTGCTACAAAACAGTGTGTGTGCGCGTATGTTTATGTGTGTGAGGGAGACAGCTAGACAGATATTCTTCCTTCAGGTGCATAGAAAAGAATGTAAAGAAATTATCATGTTATGTCCGGTACCTAAAATAAAAAAGGGATTTCAAGAAAGATCATTGTGTGACCTATAACATAAAAGAAGGGAAATCAAAGATGCGATCGACGTACATCTGAGAAGAGCCTTATACTTAAAAATCTTCACTGTCGTACTGATCCATCTAAACACGAGGTCTGAGATTTCAAGGAATGCCGCTACTTCAGTATTTCAGTATAATACATATAACACACACACGCACGCACGCACGCGCGTGCGTATTAATTAATGACACTTTGATTCAGCCTCAAGAGTTTCGTATGCTGGTCAGTGAACCTGATGAATTCTGCCAGGCCAAAAAATGCCCATGGAAAACCATAAGTATGTATGTGCGCTTGTGCACTGAGGCAGAATTGATTATCTTTCTAAAAAGAACTTCAGTTATTATTTTTAAATCATTTTTTAACTTTTATTTTATTTCCCTTTTTTTCTTTTTTCTTCTTGTAAAGCTTTGCTACTGTGCTTATTCCAACAATACAGAGTCTCCTTTTACATAGCCTGCACCTAACTTGGATATCTGCTTTCTATTATGAAACTAATGAATTCAAGTACTTACAGAATTATCACACTTATCAAATATTCTAACACTGACCCAGTTTCCATGGCGTGAATGACTGATGCTAGAATATTCCTGAATGGGATGCCGGTTGGTCGCAGGGTTAATTTCCCAGCTATTGCTGGAACACACTCACTGCTGAACGGATCGCAGCAACGTGAAATGAAATGTTTTGCTCAAGAACTCAACGCCTCACCCGCTTCGGAGATGGAAAACACTAACGATCGTAAGCACAACACTCAGACCTGTAAGGTCTGTCTGTTATGACTCAAAGATTCGCAAGGTCGAGAATTAACCTGGTTTACATAGCGTGTAAGTGACCGAGGTTATAACACTTACTACTGAACGGGACAACCTTCTGTTACAGGGTTAACATTGCAGCTTTCGCTAGGACATGTTTGCAGCCCAATAGACTTGGGCAACGTGAAATGAAGAGCATTGCTCATAAATCTTATGATCATGACCACTAAGCCAAGCGCCTTCTAACCAGTCACATTAATATATAGGTAAACATCGGCGGCGAGCTGGCAGAATCATTAGCACGCTGGACGAAATGCTTAGCGGTATTTCGCCTGTCGCTACGCTCTGAGTTCAAATTCCGCCGAGGTCGACTTTGCCTTTCATCCTTTCGGGGTCGATAAAATAAGTACCAGTTGATTACTGGGTCGATGTAATTGACTCATCCCTCCCCCCAGCCAAGCTGCCCTGGTGAAAAAATTTGAAATACTATGTACGTGAATATTCGTAGAAAACTCACTAGAATATTAGGGAGCCCTATAATCTACGATGCTGTACATAAAAGCATGGAAAAACGTACCGGGTTGGAGAGCATGAAAGGAGTAGGTTTCCTTGGCTCTTGCCATCCCTGCTTAATCTATATTGCTTATAGAAGAGGGGGTAGAGAGCTCAAAAACAATGGTCAATTTTATAGGTGGGTTGTTACTAAGCTGTGCCATCTAGTTACGGCCAGGTGACTTGGATCATTTCCGAGTTAGTGCCTTCTTTGGACACAGCACTGTGTTACTAGCAGTGTACGAAAGAAAAAAAAAACCTTGTTGTCTGGTAACGTCTTAAATTTACTCACTCTTTCTCCTTTTTGCTCTCGCTCACTCACTTTAGCATATAATTATATAAATATTAATATGTATGAATATTTAAATTCATATGCATACATATGCAAGAATATATATTACAAACACACACGATATGTATTCATAAGCGTTTGTACACTAATAACTATATATATATATGTGTGTGTGTGTATATATATATATACAAGCATTGGTGTGTTTGTTCAGCTACATACGAACATTAATGCTACAGATCGAGTTATTTTCGTGCTACTCTCAGGGGGAAAGTAGGAAGGAGGGTGTTTAGAAATCGATATAAATTGATTTATCATCTTGTGTTCGGTGTTATTTAGCTAATCGCTTGCGCGCGCACACATGCTAACGCACACACGCACGGGCTCGCGCACACAAACACACACGTAAGCATAAATACATACAACACCAGGAGCGTCATCGCCAATATATTTCATACGTCGAATTCTCTCCTACCACCATCATCACGACCACAACATTCATATCATCATCATCATCATCATCATCATCGATAACACCCTTATATGTCATCACTTCGACATCCTACCGTATCATGATTATCATTACCAACAACAACTAGCAGAACACAAATTATGATATATATCCAGGATATTGGTGCCTGGTTTCTAAGCGTCCCATTGGCTGCAACGACCTTCTAGGTGAATTAAAGTACTTGTGGATCGGGAGTAAAAGCAAAACAGCGTAATCACCACAACCACCACCATCCCCGCAACCTCCTCCACCACCATCATTGTCGTCTCGTCGTCGTAAGCAGCATCAGTATCGTTAACGTCACCATCGCAGCCAACAGGAAGCCTCTGCAAGCTCGCTCGAATTTCTGAAAATGGCAGTCAAATCTTGCTCAAGTACACTCCACTGTGGTTCATTCAATAAGGACATAAGAGAAAGAAAAATAAAAGGAGGAATAAGAAAAGACAGGATAGTCGCGACTGGACTACTTTTGATCATAGGTTTGTCGATAAGGCAGGTCTGACCTTCGTCCAAAAGAACCCAGATTTTTCTTAGCGAACCCCAAAATCCAATTATGAAATTCAAATTTAGAAAACTGAACTGTCCCCGCCTTGCCCCTCATCCTGGTCTTGTAAACGTGAATAATGTTGTTGGTGGAGTCTTTTACCTTATGTCGTTTGTTTGTTGCAGCAATTGAACTCGGACATGCTGGGGCAGCGCCTTGAAGGGTTTTACTCGAACGACCCCAGTACTTATGATTTTTCTATTTTGAAGTATGGTACTTATTCTATCGGTTCCTTTAGCCGAAAATTAGGGAGACGTAAACAAACCATTGCCGGTTATGAGGAGTGGAAAGAGTGGGGAACAAATGCAAATACACTTACACAATAGGCATTCACCTACCAAATCCATTCACAAGGCAATGGCCGGCCGCAATTTTTTTTCCCATGAGAGTTCGGGAGCCCAGTAATGAACTCGTTTGCATACAGCCAATCAGAGCTCACCTTGACCTTGTTGACAAGCTAAAAACACACTCTACCAAGTAAACTCAAGACGAAGAATGGTGTTGTAAGTGACCGATCGCCAAGTTATGCCTGATTTTAGAAGGAGACAAGTAATTAGATTTGCATCTATACCTATTATCGGATTTTGTTAGGGCCCTATATAGTAAAGATGAGGATGGGATAAACGTGGGTAGAAGGTGATGTGCTAGCAACGCTCTCCCCTTACTTTTTTTTACAAAGTAAACAACAACACAAATAACTATGCAGAGGCAGCCATGTTTGAAACAAGAACAACAAGCATTCTTAAAAGAGAAAAAAAGCATGATCACTCCTAACCCAAGTGACCTTATTACTTGTTATGCACCCATAACTTAGTTTGATAGTTGAGCTCTGATTGGTTGTATGCAAATGAGTTCAAAACTAGGGTCCGGAACACTCGTAGGAAAAAAAAATTCGCTGGCCGGCCTGGGCTTATAGTAGAAGACACGTACATAGTTCCGCGCAAAGCGAACTTCTTAACCGCAAAGCCATTCTCAAAGATGGGCAAAATCCAGTAAATGCTGCAATACTAGGCCAACTCGTCGCAAAGGAGGTAGTCTCTAATTCTTCACCTCGTTCTAAAAATCAGTTTAATATCATTGGCCCGTCAACAAGGACCGGATCCACACATTAATCTGATATGACGTTTTGATCTGGGCTATAAAGTCTAAAAAACGTATTTAACGATAATGATTGAGGAAGATTAAGACGCTCGGTAGTGTTCCGGCGGCAGACTAGAATCGTTGATACGGTAGGCGTAGGCGTGGCTGTGTGGTATTAAGCTTGCTTCCCAACCACATTGATTAATATTTTACTCTGGTAGAACCCCATAGCCATTCGAAGTTTGAAAACTAATTTTATTGATATTTCTTCCAAAGTCACTGTGCTTATCACACTTAGAAAAAGAAACGCAGCCGTTTCTTGCAAAGCAGCATTTTTTCATGGAGCCATTAATATATGTATAACTACAGTGGAGCCCAAATTTACTTACTATTCTGCATGCGTGCTCCCCCTCATAGGGTTCACTGCTACAAAATAAACAATACATCATTTCATGTGAATTCAACACGACGAAGACCGTTCTTCGAATTGATGTCGCTAAAGTGTATCCCGCGCCTGTGTTGGTGCATTCTGGTGTAAATAGATATGTGTCAATTACTTGAGGTAAACACTCCCAAAATGGGAGTAACACTCAACAAAGACGCGTAAGAAAGGGTGCACATAGGCATTCAGTAATGGGGGAGGTAAAAAGTATTGGGGAGTGGGGTCAATTTAATTAACTAAAGCTCTTAAAGGTGGTGCAGTCAAATGAACGAGACCTATATATATATATATATATATATATATATATATATATATATATATATATAATATATACGTACATACATATATATATATATAATATACTACCACATTGTATACATATATATATATATATATACACACATATATGTATATACACACACACACACACAAATATATATACATATACATATATATGTACACACATATTATGTGTGCATATATATATATATATATATATATATATATATATATATATACATATATGTGTGTATATGTATGTATATATATATATTATATATATATATATTTGTATATATGTATGTATGGTGTATGTATGTATGTATGTATGTATGTGTGTATATATATATATGTATGTATGTATGTGTGTAATAATATATGTATGTATGTATGTATGTATATATATATATAAACTTAGGCAGCGGGCAGAAGTTTATTTGAAACCTGGTACCTATTTTTATTAGTTCCATTTGCCGAACCGCTAGTATGCAGGGACGTAAACACATCAATATCAGATGTCAAGCGGTGGCAGTAGGCAGACACACACACACGACGAGTTTCTTTCTACTAGAATCCACAAACAAGGCTCGAGGCTATTGTAGAAGACACTTGCCCAATGTGCCACGCAGTGGGACTGAACCTGAAACCGTTTGCTTGTGAAGAAAACTCTCTCTCACACACACACACACACACACACACATATATATATATATATGCACATATATACGTAGATACATATATGCACACACATGAATACATAAACTATGCATACATACGTACATTTTTATAAGTGCATTTATACACACATGTAGGAAAGAGTGAGAGAGGGAGAAAGATGAACATCAGAATCTGAGAATCGCCCGAAAGGAAACGATGTGCGAAATGATTATTGAGCAGTGAGATTTTCCTGTTATCTATGTTGAAAAGGGAAAATAGGAAAACTAAATTCAAATATAAAAAGAACGGGAGGAAAGAAAGGGGTAGAGATAAAGAAGAAAATCTATCCACCAGTCCGTGCTTCCATCACATTCAACGGTTTCTTAATAATAACGATTTTCCTCACTACACCGGTTCCTTAGTAATAAATAGTATTTCAATCCTATCCTCCCGGCATGTGATAAATTATTTATGGCCAGCTGGCCACCAAGATAATAAATTATCTCCCTTGATTTTTATTTGCACATTGACTCTTCATTCATCGATCTTACTTCCCTAGCAACTACTTTTCTACGCCAACAAATATACATTTCTATCTGTATGTTTTACTAAGCGATTCATTCGTTCGGTGCTATTTCGGTAAGTTACTGCGAGGCTACGTAATGCATGAGCCTTTTCGGAGGACACTTGATCTGTTAGAAATGGCTGCTAAATCTATCCCATCCTTTTATCCTTATCTCTCTACTCTTTTACTTGTTTCAGTCATGTGACTGTGGCCACGCGGGAGCACTGCCTTTAGTCGAACAAATCGACCACAAGACTTATTCTTTGTAAGCCTAGACGTATACACACCAACATCGGTTGTCAAGCGATGTTGTAGGAACAAACACAGACATATACATACATACATACATATATATATATATATATATAATAATATATATAATATAAATACATATATACGAACGGCTTCTTTCAGTTTCCGACTACTAAATCCACTCACAAGGCTTTGGTCGGCCCGAGGCTATAGTAGAAATCACTTGCCCAAGTTCTGAACCCGGAACCATGTGGTTTGTAAGCAAGCTACTTACCACACAGTCACTCATACGCCTATCTTTTTCATTTTTTTTCTTTTACTCGTTCCACCCATTCGACTGTGGCCATGCTGGGGCACCGCCTTGATGAATTTTATTCTAGGGAGTCGACATCAGTACCTTTTTTAAAGCTTGGTACTTATTCTGTCGGCCTATTTTGCCGAACCGCTAAGTTACGGAGACGTAACCACACACACACACACACACACACACACACACACACACACACACATAGGACAAGCTTCTTTCGGTTTCCGTCACACAAATCCACTCACACGGCTTTGGTTAACCTGAGGTTACAGAAGACACTCGTCCAAGGTTCCACGAAGTAAAACTGAACCCGGAACCATGTAGCTGCGAAGCAAACTTCTCACCACACAACCACACCTATCCCCCTCCTCCTTCTCCCCCCCCATACCAATACAGAATTGTCATGACTGAAACGCTTTTGATCAACACTCATCTCAATCAGAACTGACTTGGAGTTAATAAGCCAGCAACTAACCAAACAAGCAATAGTGAGGCTACACTTCGCCGATGATGCCAAAATAAGGCAATAAAATATCCCAGAACACGTCTTTTCCTACTTAGGATAAAATGAAGACAAATAAAAGAAAATAGGATAAAGAATAATAATAATCGGACATGTTACTATTTTTTCCTCTTCCATGATTTATTACGTTTTAGTTTTACGATATCCCAAGGATTAAAAAGGATTGACACGAACTTAGCTAACAAAACACGAGTTTATGTGCCTGCTTGGTTGTATGCGAGAAGTTACTCGCCCACCCCTTTCGCCAAGACATGTCAAATCGTGTATTGCCTTTATATGACCCTTATGTCCTTCAGTGTGTGTGTGTGTGTGTGTGTGTGTGTGCGTGCGTGCTCATGCACACGCACAAATGCAGAGAAGACCATAGCGAAATCAAAATCCAAAAGTAAAACGCAAGTAAAAAAAACAAAAATAAAAATAAATCAAGTGAGAAAAATTAAAAAAGAGAGAGAGAGGGAGGTGTACACACACATATGATCAAATTAATATTTCGTTCAATTCTTCCCATTCTTCAATTCAAGCATAACTGACAACATGATGTCGTTTGAAATTCTGCAACTCGAGTAAACAATATAAGTAAGTGAGAGAGAGGGGGGGGGAGTACGCGCGCAGCACCCTCTGCTTTGCTTTTTCTTCAATTTTACGTTAGCTCTACATATTTGAAAACTGAATCGGTGATCGCGCGGGCACGTGTATATGTGTGTGAGTGTGTGTGTGTATATCCTTTACCTTTTACTTGTTTCAGCCATTAGCCTGCGGCCATGCTGGGGCGCCAGCTTGGAGATCTTTTAGTAAATGAATGGATCCCTAACACTTATTCCCATGGCTCTGGTATCAGTCTCTTGCCGAACCTCTAAATTACGTGGATAAACACACTAACACCAGTTGTCAAGCACACACACACAACGGGTTTCATTCAGTTTCCAACTGGCAAATCCTCCCAGAAGGGTTTGGTCGGTTCGAGGCTATAGTAGAAGACACTTGTTCAAGGTGTCATGGAATGGGGCTGAACCTGAAACAATGTCGTTGGGAAGAAAGAGAGACCGATGGATGGATGGACACACAGACAGATAAATGAGTCTAACTCTTGCCAGCTGAGTAAAATATGATTCACTGAAAAGATATAATAAGATGGAAACGCGCCTTTTCCTTTCACCAGTTGGCTCTAAAGACCATATCTATTTCAATCTACATCAAAGTTTTGATCAACCGATCATATTAGAGTTTTTTCCTTAGCACCCCACTTTTTCTTTTATATCGCTCACGCTTTAAATACTATAATACAACTTTCGAGTCTTCCTCCCAAAAGGTTTTTTTTTTCTTTTACCTAATATGTATTATCTATAGCCTTATCTACTTCGAACTTCACCGTTATAAACGATGGTTTCATCTGTTTTTCTTTCTCCACCGTTCTTTGTTTTCATTTTTTCGGCAATGAAAACATTAGTCCCCTGTCCTAAGCAAACGTAAACAATTAAAACAAGAAGTCCAACACTAAACTGACTAAAAGAACTTCCCAGTCGTTTATTGTTAATCCATCGTCCCGATAAACACCACCATCTAGCCTTTAGGTCCCTCTAGCGGAGGTTACAGTATTCTAAGCATTCGGGTAATGTCTCTAATTTGAAAATAACCTCTTCCATTTTACTCTTCAGTCTCAGAGGTTTTGAAAAAGGTCATGAACGCTAGCCAAATGTGCATTACTGAAATACATGCGACCCAATTAAACACTCGCGAGTGCGCAACGTGGTTGCTTAACATGCTAAAAAAAATAAAATAAATGTTCACATATAATGCAGAATGTTTTGTCGCAATGCATTGTGTGGCAGTAGTCACGACCAGATAGACACAACATTTAGTCGTGATTTTCAGAGAATAATATACAATATATCAATACACACACACATATATATAATTACATACATACACACACACATCCACACACACACAACCCACACACACACACACACATATCTATATAATATATAATATTATATATATATATAATATATATATATATATATACAAGTAGGTAGTTTTTTTTTTTTATTTTATTGTTCATATTCGACAAATCCAGATTAAGTGTTTTCACGTTTAAATTCTAGTCCTTTGTTTCTTGCCGTGTTATATATATGTATATATATATATATATATATATATATATAGTATATATAAATATATGTGTGTTTGTGTGTGTGTGGTGTGTGTGTGTGTGTCTGTGTGTGTGTGTGTGTGGTGGGTTGTGTGTGTGTGTGTGTGTGGTCGTTCATACATACATACATACATACATGCATAGAAAGCTATACACACGCATTCATGTATTGTTTATCGTGTATTAATTTCTATGTGTGTGCGTACAAATATAAACATACACATACATTATTTACACAACACACACACACACACACATACATGAGGATGACTAGAGACAACTGCTTCGAAGCTTCCAGTCCTATACCCAGGTTATAATTACACATTTATACCAACAATAACTGGTGCATTTGGTTTCGTTGGTAAATATTGGAGTGACAATTTGGAAAGGCAAGGATTTTAAGAAAAACATATCAATTAGCCAATTCGCATATTACAAATGCAACCTGTAAGCGGGACAGTAAAAATCTGTAAGACTTTTCTCAAGTTCTAAATGTGACTTCTTTTTGTGTAGTAGTAGTAGTAGTAGTAGTAGTAGTAGTATAGTAGTAGTAGTAGTAGTAATAGTAGCAGCAGCAGCAGCAGCAGCAGCTGTTGTTTAGTCTCCCAGGCGAAACCTCCTCGATGAGAGAGCTGTAATCAAAAGCTTTCTAACCATGACCATCCAACAATCTTTCCACTACGCAGGCAATCCAGTTTCGCAACCAATCTGTCCTTATTAAAGACGATGGAATAAGATTTGAAGGAGATTTGGCTGTTACTTTTTGCAAATGGAGCGATGGTGATGTGTTTTGCGAGTGGCAGGTGTCAGCCATCGCCAGAAACAAATGTGTCCATATTAACTCTTAGTATTTTTAATAGCGTACGTGAGAGAGGTGGATAGGGGCGGGGGCGAGAAACAGAACGAGGAAGGGAGGGAAGGAGAGAGAGGTGGACAGACAAGGAGCGAAGTGGGATTAACCGAAAAGATAGCTAACATACGGTAGAAAGTAAAGATAA
>NC_043006.1:64075427-64095427 GCF_006345805.1 Octopus sinensis
TCGGTGCACATGGTGAACCCATCTATTCTATAGAACTGACACAGGAATTACTTATTTTTGCCAGCTGAGTGGATGAGAACAACGTGAAATGAGGTGTTTTGCTCCAGAACACAACGTATCATCCGAAACCACAATGTTACGTCATGAGTGCAACACCCTAACCACTAAGCCACACGTCCATTCCATACACACGCGCAAATGTACAGAAAACAAAAGACAGAGACAGATGAGGGATCAACAAACAAGTGTATTAGTTTAACACTTGACGTTTCGAGCCTACGCTCTTTGTCAGGAAAGGCTGAGGTAAAAATTTAAAAAACGGAGATGGAGGGGAGAGAGAGAGAGAGAGAGAGAGAGAGAGAGAGAGAGAGAGAGAGAGAGAGAGAGAGAGAAATTATAATGTTAAGTCCAGGTGCTTATTCAAAAAGGGATTGGTGATGATGAAAATCGAAAGAGTATGGAAAAAGATTTATAAATATAGATACATACATACATCCGTAACTTTTGAAAAAAAAAAATAATAAATAATAATAATAATAATAATAATAAAAGAAACACCATGGAAGGAGAGAAAATGCACGATCAGTTTGCAAAGGATATGAACGCCAATATAGATACAGAAGACTGGTGGCTATGGATGAGGAGGATTGACCTGAAGACAGAGACAGAAGTACTTGCATGCGCAGCTTAAGAACAAGCGTTAAGGACTAACTATGTGAAGTGCAGAATCGACAACACTACTGACAGCAGCAAATTGAGATTGTGTGGTGATGGGAGTGAAACGGTATGGCACATCGTTAACGAATTCCCGAAATTATTAATTCTAGGTTAGAACTGATAAAAAGAAAGGACAGTGTCTACATCATTGTTCTTTCTTTTTATTAATTCTAGGTTAGAATTGATCCAAAAGACCTATGATCTCATACATTCCCATGTTCAATCGTCCTTCTCGACATAGCAGTCAAATCTTGATATCTCACCTTAAAAACTGAACACGTTGGAAACAACGATAAAAAAAAACGGATGAGCCAACGAAGGAAACTTCAATGCGGTTACTCAGACGCCTAGAAATAGCAGTCAAACAGGACACATTCGACACTATATCTGGAACAGGTTGGTAATATCAGAGCAGGAATCCCTTTCAATTATAGGTTTCCTTGATTGGAGCTGACAAGCATTTGAAATGGCAAGTGGTGATCGGCATGGCTGATCTCTCCCAGAACTTCTCTGTTGAGGGTTTTTATCTTCAGCTCAATCCATATCAAACAGATCTATGATCAAAAGTGTTTCCATGTTCAGACAATGTCTTTCAAATTTATCATATCATCTAATATAATTTCAGAGAGAGAATTAATTGTTGTTTCTCATAGGACGAGCACGTCAACGTAGAGTAATTACGGGTAACCCGCGGGACTTTCCGAGTGGCACTCCATAACGAAAAGTTTACCTTGAACTTTTTTTTTAGTCATGCAGCCCGCTTTTCGAAAAGGTTGCCCAAGCCTAACGTGGAGGTTGTTACTGTCTTGTCAGAGGATAGACATTATAAAAAGCTAAATGTGGAAATAACATTATTTAAAAACAAAAAGGAAATAAAAAAAAATAAAATGGAGGGTAAAGTTACAGGAAAAAACATTTAAAAATGGGATAGAAGCAAATATCTGGACGTGAGATGATAAGATAAAATATTTAGAGGGTGTAAGAAGAAGAGTCAGACATTTAAAACACAAGAGACTTGTAGAATTAGGAGAGTTTTCCCCCCTAAAATCTTACACAATACGAACATTAAATATTCAGGCACACGTATCTTATACATATATAGGTGTGTGTGTGTGTGTGTGTGTGTGTGTGTGTGTAAACGATACAGCGACAGAAAGAGTAGTGGGAAGAGGAGAGTGTAAACTACATGAAAATAGAGTAGCAGAAAATTACACACTCGACTACATACACACACACATACATACATACACGCAAATACAGAAAAGGGAGAAGAAAGAGAAGTACAAAATGTTCAAAAAGGGAGGAGAAGGAGGAGAGTGAACACCATAAAAGGGGAGGTGTGAGGGAAAAAGAGAAAAACTCTCCCAGGCGTCTATTCATATTACTCTTTTCATTGTAGCTTTATTGTTTCTTATTTTTCTCCCACTTCTGATATTCGGTTTGTTAAGTTTTCTTTCTTTGAATCACCCGCTGACAATAGATGTGTATATCTGTCTGGAGGAATAGAGGTGAATGGATTTGTCGGCGAAAAGTGGTTGGTGATGGTTTGGATAAAAGAAGTGATAAGAGAGAGAGAGAGAGAGAAACAGCCATGCCCTCCTCTCAACCCACCGAACAATAAAAATGTTGGTGGGCCACGAAAGATACGAAAACTACCTTCCCTCAGGATTAATACAACGGGGAATGTGTGCGTGCGCGCGCGGGAGTATTGATTGCGCCTAGACATAGTGATAGCAATAACCAATTGTTACAACTCGTAAGACTTTAGAGCAGAGTTTCTCAAACACATTTTGCCTTTGAACTCCTTTCATTTCTATTTTACGCTGCGGACAGCCATTAGCCATTCACTGTGTATGTATGTATGTATGGTGTATATATATATATATATATATATATATATATATATATATATATATATATAGAGGGGGAGGGGTGACTTAAATGCAGAATCGCAGCTCTCCTTGAAAAATGTATTTAAAAAAAAAATTTTTTTCGGATTTCTACGTTTTAGATGTCGATATGAATAAGCAAAAATTTAAAAAAAAATTTATTTCACTCCCCTCTCCTCCCCCAAAATTTAAAATTTTGAACTTTTTTCGAAATTTTTTTCAAACCACCTTTTCCAAATTTAAAATGCCCACCTCAACTTCCCCTTCCCCCAAATTTTACCCCGCCTCTTCAGCGGACACACAGACACCTCTCCCCACAAAAAAACAAACATTTCCGATTTTGTTTTTTTTTTTTCGATGTTTTCGATGACGGAGATTATGAATATGCAAGAAACCACGTTTTTCAAAATTTTAAATTCAAATAGATATGAATAAACAGATAGGGATGAAAAAGCTCAAAATTCAAAATTGGGGAGGGGATGAAATTTGAGCCCCTTATTAAACTTTATAACATTAATGCTTGTTTCTCATAAAATGGTGTATATATAATTTACATTAAATTATTATTTACGATTATTTAAGGTAAACACAAGTAAAACGCAAATTCTTTTCACTTTAATGTTTTTGTCTGGATTTAATTTCAATTTGCATGTGTTCGAAAATTTGCAACAATCTCTTTAAACAAAATCAAAATTTTAATTGGGGGTGAGGGGGTGAAATTAAAAAAAAAATTTTAAGCATATTCGTAATCTCTGACATCTAAAACGTAGGACTCGGAAATTTTTTTTTAAAGCATTTTTCAAGGAGAGGTGCGATTCTGAATAATAATAATAATAATAATAATAATAATAATAATAATAATAATAATAAATGCCCTGATGCAGTACCAGGCAGTGGCTCTCGTGGCTTCTGATCTTAACTGGCAGGAAGTGTTATTATGTACATTGTTTTGTCTTGGTATAAAAGATGGGTTATAGCAAATATTCTGCTCAATAACACAGATTTGCTTGTCAGTTGTTTGACTGTAACCAGTTGAGCATGTCCTTTAGTGGCTGACGATATGTGCATCTCTGATCACGAGCAAAAGTAGTGGGGGAGCATCATAGCCATGTGTTGAGAGGGATTCTTTGGGGTTTGAATAATTCACCTCTGGAAACATGCGTGTTTCATTCAACATCCTTAAACAACCCTTGTTCAGGGACCTTTTGAACGGGATGGGTTACTGGACCAGGAGAAAATTCTAACTGGGGCCCACCTGCAAGGTCATGTGCTGTTTATCTTGATATGAGATCACCATGTCGCGCACATATGGTGTGATGCATGTGCCTAGTGTACCCTTATCAGATGGGTAGTCATGATGGGTATACTGGACTTCGTATATTTTACCCTAGTGTCACTTTGATGGTATGCACTGCTCTCACACTCAATAATAGTCATTATAATTAATAGCACGCAGGACAAAATGCTTAACGGTATTTCGTCTGTCTTTACGTTCTTACTCTAAATTCCGCCGAGGTCGACTTTGCCGTTCATCCTTTCGGGGTCAATGTAATTAACTGCCGCCACCCCCAAAATTTCAGGCCTTGTGCCTACAAAAGGATTATTATTAACCCCCCGCTCTCTCTCTAACACACACACACACACACACACACACCATTCACATAGTTATTTCCAATGCCAAAGCATGAAAATCTCAATAAAACACTTGTAGTGAAAATGTGTACAGAACGACATAATCTTTTCTTATACAGATTTCAGCCATTTTCTTTTTCGCTGGTTATATCGATCTCAGAACAGCGCCACAAACAAGCACGTACACGCAGTATAACTACGTGGTTCCCGGATCAGTCTCTTTGCGCGGCACCTTTGGCAAGTATCTTCTACTCGGGTCAACCAATGCCTTGTGACAGAATTTTTGCAGACAGAAACTACGGAAGCCTATCGTAAGCCCTCACTCACCTATTAAAATCGATATTGGTTTGTTTACGTTCTCGTAACTTAGCGGTTTGGCAAATGTGACAGAATAAATACCAGACTTGAAAACGTAACTACTAGGGTCAATTTGTTCGACTAAATCCTACAAGGTGGTGCCCCAGCATGGCCACAGTCCAGTAAACAAGCAGCAATTATGACGAGCTCCACTTGATAAGGGGGAGATAATCCTGTAATCTCAAGAAACAAGTAGTCGGCAATGTTGACATGCCATGGACACAAGTTTCTGCATGAATGGACGTCGACAGCACGGCTTTAGTCCGATCTGATCTCCTGTAGCCAAGGAACTTAGACCTATACGAATAGTCAAACACATTCCTGGCCTAGGTAATTTTGCATAATTTAAACAAAAATTAACTAAGAGAAATACTTGAATGGCCAGGGGCACGTATTTGACCAGCATAAACAAATACGAGCAAATTCTTCATTTATGATATATATATATATATATAGAATGGTCCATTAAATACCATGATTTGATAGAGGAAGCTAGAATGAAGTTCTCTTTATTGACTACTGATGACAGAAACGTGCTCGGCTGTCTGTATGAAACCATGTTACAAGTGCAGATTATCTGAAAGAAGTCTTTCGATACGTGTTTGTAAATACACACATACAGCTACATATTAAGAGAGAGAGGAGAGAGAGAGAGAGAGAGAGAGAGAGAGAGAGAGAGAGAGAGAGAGATAAGGAGGAAGAGAGACACACAGACAGGTAAGCTGTTTTGTTTGTCCAAACTAACAGGTCTGCAGCTTTTGATAACACCAAGAGCAGACATTGTGATGTTTCTTTCTTTCTTTCTTTCTTCCTTCCTTTTTTTCCTGATCAGATCGACTAACCAAACGAGTGACGCGAAGGACTTGTACATAATATGATTATCAATGATTTTAGTTAGCGCTCTTGGCGTGTGCGAGTGTGTGAGAGAGCGAGATACAGAGCAAAGAGAGAGTGTCAAACAATGAAAACCTGTGTAGTAGAGAGAGAGAAAGAGAGACAGAGAGAGACAGAGAAATACAAAACTCCGTCTATGTGTCAATCAGTACACATTTTATGTTTGTTCCTTTCTTTATTTCTTTTCCTCGAGAAGACAAAGTAGGCGAAAAAGTAATTGTGAGAAACTCAGACGCACGTATTTTGAATATGTTTGTGTTCTAGAATACAAATTAGACAAACAATCTACACTCTTCTGTCAGGTTCTTTCAGACAGGCAGAATATATATGGAGGGAGAATAGAGAATCCACGAATGTAGAGGACGGAGTGAAGTAGCTAGCGCCATATTCAAATACTACCAAGATCGACTTTATCCTTCATCATATCGGGATCGATAGAATAAGTACGAATGGACACCGTCAGATGGCATTAAATGCACAAGGTATATTTCTCTCCTGAGATGATAAGTTGTCACTTTTTAGATTGAGTTGTTACTTGCTTCTTTGACAGTTAAATGAACTGGGACCATTTCGAAGTTCTGTTAACAACGAATTTTATTCAAGAGGTGTCAGAAGGCACTCAAAAATGTACCCACTCGTTTGTTTTGCCACTTATTTTTACCTTCCACTGGAGTTCGTGGGGTTAAATGCATTGTGTTGGAAAGGAGGCAATTGCATTTCGTTTTATTAGCTGTCCACGCTCATAATCTGAAAGCGACCTTACGAATAATGGCTTCAAATTTTGGCACAAGGCCAGCAATTTTGGGGAGAGGTGAATCGATTACATCGACTTTGCTATTTATTTTATCGACGTCGAAAGGAAAAATAGGCAAAGCCGACTTCAGCGGAATTTAAATCATCTACTAAGTGTTTAGTATGGTCCAGTGGTTCCCAACGTGTGGCCCGTGGGGGTCAGTGAACTAAATTCAAAATTATATATATATATATATATATATATATATATATAAAGATAAGCATATTAAAAGGCGTCCGTAGGAAAACTCATTTAAATAAAAAGGGGTCCTTCGTAGTGAAAAAGCTGGGAATCACTGGTATAGTCTATATATTTCTATCACTTCTACAAAAGTAACTCAGCCGCCCGTCCATAAGACAACGACGAAGTCTCGCCACGGTCACTCGAACTGCTAGAAACAGCAACGAAATAACCTTTGAACCACATCCATTTTCACACTAGATAGTCTTAGATTCTCCTCCCCACTCATAAAGAAAAACTGAAAATGGAAACAATATTTGTCACAGAACGCTTTTCATATGTTAATGTATCTCAGGCAACATGGTTGGGTTTTAGTAAGACAACAGGATAACGGCAGCAAATGGGATAGGTGGAGAGAAAGGTGAGAGAAAATAAAATAATAATAGAGAAAACAACAGAGGAAGTAGACTACAGGGAGGTTTAATTTTCTGTAACAGATTCTTTTATTCTTTTACTTGTTTCAGTCATTTGACTGCGGCCATGCTGGAGCACCGCCTTTAGTCGAGCAAATCGACCTCAGGACTTATTCTTTGTAAGACTAGTACTTATTCTATTGGTTTGTTTTGCCGAACCGGTAAGTTACGGAGACGTAAACACACCAACATCGGCTGTCAAGCGATGGGGGAGGGGGCAAACACACACACACACACACACATATATACGAGGGGCTTCTTTCGATTTCCGTCTTCCAAATCTACTCACAAAGCTTTGCCCAAGGTGCTACGCAGGTTGATGGATATAAAAACATTTTTTTGAAAGGTTTGTGGATTTAGGAGTAGGTATAGAAGTAGACAGACAGACAGACAGACAGACAGGCAGGCAGGCAGGCAGGCAGACAGACAGACAGACAGACATACAGACAGACAGACAGACAGACAGACAGATAGATAGATAGATAGATAGATAGATAGATAGATAGATAGATAGATAGATAGATAGATAGATAGATAGATCCGTAAGAAGAGAGGATAGTTTACATATGGCGTGTAACCTGGATGGAGGAGCCTTGTTGGTGGGTGTTATAGGTTATTTAGTGAGTATTTTTGAATCGATGATTCTTCAGCAGACTTTTTTAATCCCTATTTCCCGCTCTTTCTTGGTGGTGGTTAGTTTTTCGTTCTTTCATGATTAAAATATCCTAGAAACAGTAAACGTGTTTTCCACGCATCCAGCTCATTTCGGCGGTTCAGGCTAGATGAAAAACTAACCACATCAAGAAAGAGCGGAAAATAAGGATCAAAGTCCGGAGAATCGTTGATTCGAAAGCGCTAAGCTATCTATCTATTTATCTACCTACATACATACCTACCTACCTATTCTGTTTCATTTTATTTTGTCTCATCTTCCTCCCTACCTATCTTACAAACATCGTTACACTGTTATCTTTCTAGAAAGCTTCTAGTCACAGCTTGCTCAACATCCCTTTATATATGCGTGCACAATACATCGAGCCTTTATGTTGTAACGCATCCTGCTAGAAACAGCAGCAAAATAACCCTCAAACACACACCTCACCGTCTTAAAATTGACTATGCCTTAAAAAGAAAAGATGAGATGGTTATAGCTGGAACACCTTTGATTACAACTATGCTTGATTTGGGTCGGCGAAGGAAGGTGGGGTGGCTAAGCAACATCGCACTATATTTTGTTGCGTAGAAATATAAACGCTCAAGCCCGTTATATTATCACACGCATTTAGTGTCAGATGTAATACTTGCTACTTACACGGCATCGTAATCCCTGTTAGTAAATACACATACACACACTATTCTTTCTCTAGTTTCAGTCAATTGTAAAATTAAGGTTTCAATGTTTTCCTCAGTACAGACGCACCCATCACAGTTTCTCATGTCCTTGCAAATCGCCAATGGTACGAACTCAAACTGTTTCCCGCCCTTACTTTAAATCAGGCATGAGCAAAGCGCTGCCTGGTGAGACTTTCCGAATGGCACGTTTAACGAAAGATTACCTTGAATTTCTTTTAGTAGTACAGCCCGCTTTACGATGAACCATGTCTCATACGTATTGTTGCTCTGTATCGCCGCTTAACTTGCAAGAGATAGTAGCCAGATATCCCTCAAATCGTATCTTGCTGCTTTTAAAGAGTCGAAGGAGCTATTAAATAATGTAATACTTATCTAATCTATTATCTCTGTATAAGATAGAGAGAGAGAGAGAGAGAGAGAGGAAGGAAAGGAAGAATGAATGAGAAAGCGATGGCCACAGCTAGAATAACTTGATCGCAAGTTAGGGCTGATCTGGCTAAGCAACATGTATACACACACACACATCATACATATATATATATATATATATATATATATATATATATATATATATATATATATATATATATATATATATGAATCCTTGTATTTATACATTCAGAGAATATACACATAAAACTAGGATTATCAAACAAATGTTTCATCGATCTATATTTATTGTAAAACCAACGCCGCGAACGTTCTTGCGTATATGATATCGTTTGCTCTTCCAGTGGGGAAGAGGGAGAGGCGAGAGATAAATATAAACAGTGAGAAAGAGGGGGAGTTGGAGTTAAAACGAGCATGAAACGGGAAGAAAATGAAAAGAGTAAAAGAGATAAAGTGGACAAATTATCTAAAGTGCACACACATACGCTATATATATATATATATATATATATATATCGAGAGAGAGAGAGAGAGAGAGAGAGATTTGACAGATATGCCAGAATAGATAAATAAAGAGCAAGGAAATGGAGGAGGGAGAGAATGTGAAGTGTGTAGGAGAGGAAAAATAAGAGATATTATCAGAATCTAAATGATTAGGACCTCATTGTTATTGTCAAACAAAATATGCAGTCGGCAATTTCCGAAAATAAATTGGCAGCGGATATAGCCGGAAAATGCCGATCATACATACAACGCACACACAAAAACAAACATGCGTATATACGGACATCTCTTGGTATCCATTTAAATACGCACGCTTAGGTCAGTTATGTTATCGCACGTAAATAAAACTGACGTTCGTATACAGGAATACGTATAGACATAGAAAGTACGTAAACACACACGACAGACGAACTGTGCGTGTGTGTGAATGGATGTACTTGCGCGCGCATGCTGGCTTGGATGTAAATAGAAACACAGTTTGGAAACAGTTCATACGGAAAAGGTTACAGAGGTACTTAGAATGTACACGAAATCGGAAGTTGTTTCGCCCCGAGGTCATTTTGTCCGAAACAGACCTTATAATCAAAGACGTTCCCTCCTTAACTCTCCAACGTTTTATCTATTATTTTTTTTTTCAAGGAAATATTAACCAATGTGTCCTTTCTCTTTTTTTAAGGTTGTAGGGGATGAGTTGAGAGCGATATGGTTGCTATTTTTAGCATTTCAAATGACTACTTCGAGCCCCCCCCTCTTTCGTTTGTTACAGTCGGAAGTATATACATAATGTGTGTGAGTGTATAAGCCACTTATACCTGGATATCTCTTTTAACTCCCTACACGAATGGGTCCATGACATTACAAAACATGGTTTTGAAATGACCTAACAGTTTCTATCGAGTTGCGTTAGACATGGCCAGGTTCAACTTTTGGCTGAAATATATCTTGAGTTGAGCTAAATTTATATGCACGATAACACCATGGAAATCGCCAATATTAGCCATTCAAAAACGCAGAAAACTATATAAATTTCATTTTACTTCGACATTTATTATTTGGTGTTACAATTTCCATTGCAGCAATCGCAACCTGATCACTAACACGGTCCCGCATATACATACATGCATACATACATACATACATACATACATACATACATACATACATACATACATACATACATACATACATACATACATACATATATATACATACACACACCAGATTTTTTTCCCTAACCAAGGAAGTATTATGAAAAAAATTTCATTTCTTGAATTTCTCAAGCTTGTCCTGCATAGTCGTTAATAATTATCACTAAGTTTTTGTTTTCTTTTTTGAATTCCAAGGGAAATTTTAATCGGGAATGTTCTTCATACGTCACTCACTAACCTATTTATCTAAATTCAGGCCATTGCTTACTCGAGTTACTTCCCTTAGCTTACTTTTTTTAAAATTGTGTGTGTGTATGTGAAAGAGAGTGAGAGAGATTTAGGACGTTTAAAGATGGTTTAAATAATAAACAAAAGGATGAATCGGAGTAAAAGTTGTGGAGGAAAAAAAACCCCAGAAAAACATCGAGTTGACTTGAATTATTGGCGAGTCAACTGGAGTTTAACAACACACATTAACGATGTCTTCGGAGTTTGGGACATTTAGCTGATCAAGGGGCGAGATCTCATTTACGTTACCGCGAATGTGTGTGTGTGTGTGTATGTTTCCGTGTCCGTCCGCCCTTTGACGATATAGGATTCCCGTGTTTTCTTACAATCGGAATTGCGAATCTGAAAGATATTTCTTACTTTCAAAACTTCCTTTTTTATTAATTATTTATTATTATTTTATTATTATTTTATTGATTATTTATTATTTATTGGCATTTTACCTCCATTCCGTGATCTTTTCCTTATGGTGTTCCAAAACTTCACAGTTTATAACAAGTGATGATGAGAGGGGGCATTGCTTTTCGGAATTGTTAATTTTACTTACTTGTTTATGACAACCCATCAAAGGTGATGAGAGCGTGGACCCAGAACATTCATCATCCTCTGCCTTCAGCACATTGCTTCTCATGGGAGCGGGCGTGACAAGTCCGATACGAGATAGCCAGATCCTGTGGCATTGAGGACACTGAAAGTGACCCCGAACAACAGCCGCAGGGAGTTGATGACGACGTCTCCTCCTCTCTTCGTGCAGTCTCCTGCGTTCGGATTCAAAGCGCTCCACTCCAGCATTACACAAGGACTCCCGTGCCTTCTGATTAACAGTCTGGGAGGGTCACCGCATAACATGAGAGACCGCTTACGATGATCACGAAAACGAAGTATCGGACGTCCATGAGGCCTACTTACAGTTTCGATCTCACTGAAGAGGGCCGCTTTTGGAAGCCGGTTACTCGGCATCCGAATCACATGGCCAACCTGGTGGAATTGACACAACCGAAGAAATTACGGGGTTTAGCGCACTCGATCACTTCCGACTCTATTCTTCTAAAATGTCGGTTATATCTTTTATCTTTCACTTGTTTCAGTCACTGAACAGCGGCCATGCTGGGGCACCACCTTTGAAAGGTTTAGTCAAACAAATCGACCCCAGTACTTGACAAATCGCTATATCGCGGGAACGTAAACAACACCGGTTGTCAAGCGATGGCGACGAAGCGAAGACACACACAAACACACACACGTATATTATATACAATCAGCTTCCACACAGTTTCCATCTACCAAATTCACTCACAAACCCGAGTTTACTGTAGAAGACACTTGCCCAAGGAGCCGCGCAGTGGGACTGACTACGTGGTTGCAAAATGAACTTGGAGAGAGAGAGAGAGAGGAGAGAGAGAGAGAGAAAGAGAGAGAGAGAGATATGGGTGTAGTATGGTTGAATGGTTAAGAAGTTATCTTCGCAAACACCATTTATACATAGCCAAGAGTTAGGTGGTCAATCTGGCAAAATCGTTAGCCCTAACGGACAAAATTCGCATTTCGTCCGTCTTTATGTTTTAAGTTCATATTCCGTCGTGGTCGACTTTGTCTTTCATCCTTTCGCAATCAATAAATTAAGTACCAGTCAAATACTAGGGCCGACTTCCCTTCCCTTCAAAAACTGCTGGTCCTATACCAAAATTTGAAACCATATATATCCCAAAATTGATCTATATTTTGTGACTGAAATTGGTAAAAGAGAAACTGTGAGAAACCGGTCGGGTGGATTGTACCGGGAATTCGAAAAGTACAGCATTCTCTCTCTCTCTCTCTCTCTCTCTCTCACACACACACACACACACACACACACACACACACACGCACGCAATGTTCCGTATGTTAAAACTCCCCGTTTTCTTCATGATTTTTCCTTGGGCAAGTGTCTTCTACTATAGCCTTGGGCCGACCAAAGCATTTTGAGTGGATTTGGTAGACGGAAACTGAAAGAAGCCCGTCGTATATATATATATATATATATATATATATATTATATATATAGAGAGAGAGAGAGAGAGAGATGTGTATGTTTGTGTTTCTTCCCCACCATCCCTTGACAACTGATGCTAGTGTGTTTACGTCTCCGTAACTTAGCGGTTCGGCAACACAGATCAATAGAATAAGTACTAGGCTTACAAAGAATAAGTTCCAAGGTCGATTTGTCCGACTAAAGGCGGCTCCAGCATGGCCGCAGTCAAATGAATGAAACAAATAAAAAAGTAAAAGAGTAAAAAAAGAATAATGGTGAGGGCGGGCGCGCGCGAGTGTTTGTGAAAGCATGCGCACTCTGTCCCTCAACCAAAACTAAGTTCAATTCAGACAAGATGACTGCTGACACATTTTAGGATGGAACAGCTGCTACACAAATTTTATAGTTATCTGTAATGGCTCCTAGGTACCTCTACGGTGTAAACTTTGCTGCAGTTAGGATAGTCCGATATTTAAGTTACACAAGGCGGCGAGCTAGCAGAATCGTTAGCACGTCGGGCGAAATGCTTAGCGGTATTTCGTCTGCGTTACGTTGTGAGTTCGAATTCCGCCGAGGTCGACTTTGCCTTTCATCCTTTCGGGGTCGATAAATCAAGTACCAGTTACGCACTGGGGTCGATGTAATCGACTTAATACCTATGTCTGTCCTTGTTTGTCCCCTCTGTGTTTAGCCCCTTGTGGGTAATAAAGAAATAGGTATTTCGTCTGTCGCTACGTTCTGAGTTCAAATTCCGCCGAGGTCGACTTTGCCTTTCATCCCTTCGGGGTCGATTAAATAAGTACCAGTTACGCACTGGGGTCGATCTAATCGACTTAATCCGTTTGTCTGTCCTTGTTTGTCCCTTCTGTGTTTAGCCCCTTGTGGATAGTAAAGAAATAGGTATTTCGTCTGCCGCTGCATTTTGAGTTCAAATTCCGCCGAGGTCGACTTTGCCTTTCATCCTTTCGGAGTCGATTAAATAAGTACCAGTTGCGTACTGGGGTCGATCTAATCGACTGGCCCCTTCCCATAAAATTCCGGGCCTTGTCCCTAGAGTAGAAAGGGATATCTAAGTTACACTGATTTTTAATGCAACAGCTTATGAATCTTAATATCTCCCTCAATTTTTGTCCTTAAGTGATAGCGGCTTTGTAAGACTTCTAAGTAAATAAAATAAAAAGACCCCTTCCAATAAAAATAAAATCCACCGGATGTTTTTCAACCAATTTTTATTTGGCTGTGTGGTGAGAAGTTTGCTCCCCAACCACGTGGTTCCGGTTTCAGGTCCCATTGCGTGGCACCTTGCGACCAGAGAATCGTGGGGAATTTGGCAGACGGAAGCTGTGTGCGCGCGCGTCTTCCCTGTCCCACCACTGCTTGACAACAACTACTGTTTGTTTACGTCCCCGCAACTTAGCAGTCCGACAAAAGACACCGATAGAATAAGCGTCACACTTCAAACAATAAGCACTGGGGTCGATTTGTTCGAATAAATCCGTCAAGGGCATGACCCCAGCATGGCCGCAGTTCAGTGACTGAAACAAGTAAAAAAGTTGTTTAACACGCTATAACCATTAGTCAAGTGACATGACATCTTTACCCCATTTCTTGTCTTCTATAGTGTCTACAATTCCTGTTTCTCTAAACACACAAACTTTATAATTCCTTCCCCCATAGGCAAAAAATTTGAAATTTGGGGCGAGGGGGGATAGTCAATTACATCGACCCCTAGTGCTCAACTGATAATAATTTCATCAAGGACGAAAGGTAAATTTGACCTCGGCGAAATTTGAACTCAGAACGTAAAAAGGGACGAAATAGCGCTAAGCACTTTTCCGGCGTATTAACAGTTCTTCAGAGTTCACCGTTCAACAAACTGCGTAATAAACAGTGCTCACTATTATTGTCGAAGCCTACCCGATTCCTATAGACCCGTTCCTTGTATTATTTTTTTTTAAATGTTCCTTCTCGAGCCATGCCAGGCTCATAAGGGCCGGTTTCCTGGTTTCAGTGGCGTA
Source organism: Octopus sinensis (assembly GCF_006345805.1). Classification (NCBI taxonomy): domain Eukaryota; kingdom Metazoa; phylum Mollusca; class Cephalopoda; order Octopoda; family Octopodidae; genus Octopus; species Octopus sinensis. The sequence continues at coordinate 64,090,075 of NC_043006.1, forward strand.
GAAATTCCCCACCTGGACGGGACGCCGGTCCATCGTAGGATTACTCATTTTTGCCAGCTGAGTGGACTGGAGCAACGTGAAATGAAATGTTTTGCTCAAGAACACAACGCATCGCCCGGTCCAGGAATCGAAACCACAATCTTACGATCATGAGTTCAACACCCTAACCACTAAGCCACGCGCCTCCACTCTATTGTATTAACTGGGTATTATTTTCTGCCATCATTGCTTCAAAATATTTTAAAACTCTTCGCCTATTTATTCTTTTCCATATTTCTCCAGAAACATGAACAACATATTACAGCAAATCATTTTTTAATAGAACTGTTACCCTCCGGAAATCTCACTACGTCACATATTCTCTACAGACCAAAAGTCTACACTGAGGATCTTAAGTTGTTCGCCGATTTCACCGATGAAATCTCTGTTAAAGCCTGCATATAGTACAAACCCGATCCCTTTTATCTACACTGTATAAATGCTGATTTCTAGCACAGACACAAGGCCTCGATTTTAGGGAAGGTGTTAAAGTTGATTTAATCAACCTCAGCATTTGACTGATATTTTTTCAGCATCGGAAGGATGAGAGGCAAAGTCGACTCCAACCGCATTTCAGTTCAGAACTTAGGCACATACGAATAAAACATCGCATATTACTTTATCCAACATAAAAAAAATTTAAAGAATGACCAGCAAAATGTATATGAATAGCATAGACAAATACAAGTATATCAAATACCATACAAGAAATAAATGTCTTAATAAATTAAGATATTTCTGTCTCTAGAGGATGTGTCACAGTTACTACTTGACAATTGAGACCAGCTTCATATGAAAAGGGGAGATAATCTCAAGTTAATCCGAAGTTGATATGTCATGAAGAAAATGAACAGGCTTATTGTTTGGAGATAAGAGGACAGTTGTGGGCACGTGTTTCTGCCTCTATAAACGTCATCAGTACAATTGCTATACACAATCTCTAGCAGTCAAGAGATAGAGACGTATACAAAAAGTGTAGGGCGCATTTATGGCCCAGGTAAATGAAATAATTAAACATTTATGGCCCAGGTAAATCAAATAATTGCATAAATTAAACAAAAATGCGCCGAAAGAAGTAACTCAGAGAGGCCCAGTGGTATGTATTTAAAGAACAAGGACAAATACAGGTGTATGAAATACCATACAAATAAAATTCTTGATTTATTAAAATTATCTCTGCCTTTAGACGATGTGTCATAATTACCAAATGGCAATTGAGACCCACTCCATTGGAGAAGGAGAGATAACCTCAAGAACGAAGAATTCACAGAGTTGGTCGCGATTGCTAATTGGTAATTGCGACGCAACCTCTTGGGGTTGAGATAACTTGAATGAATACAAAAAGTTAGTAGTTTCAATGTGTGTTTGTTTATGTGATGGTGGTGGGGGTGGGGGTTATTACATTTTAGTGTCTGCCAGAACGAATTAATGTACACATATCTATGGCTCCATGACAGTATGTGGGTGTTACTGTGTGCACATACGCGCGCAACTTCCGAGTCGCTTATATAATATACGCGATTCAGGAAGTTGTATTGCCTATTATAAATAATGTCGTGTGCAAACAGAATCTTGTGTGCAAATATAATTATGTATGACAGTGTGTGTGTGTGTGTGTGTGTGTGTGAGAGAGAGAAGGGGGGGGAGAAACAGTGAGAGACATAGTTTATTTATTTTGTAAGCTATTGCTTTAAGTCCTACATCGGTCATAATCGAACGGATCAATTCTCAAAGGCGTTACAGTCTCGTTTATATATTTATCCAGTAATAGTCTCTGTAACTACCTTATCCTGTGTCCTTTATTTTTTTAAAGAAAGTAGCGTGTAATTTAAAAATCTAGCTGCAGTTTTTAGCAGATCGATAAACTGCGCAGAGAGTTGCTCATTGGTTGTATTACAATGGGTGCGTGTGTGTATGTTGTGGTAATTAAACATGTACAGGCATTTTTTTTTCGTGTATGTTAATATGTGCGTATGTGTATTTATTTAAATGTGCAAATATACGTGTATATATTTTTTAGTTAACATACTGCATGTTTGCACAGAAGATCTATAGAATGCGCGTATGAATGTCACAGCAAGCATGCGTATTTAGATGCGTAGATGTAACTACAATTATTAGTATTTATGTGTGTGTGTGTGTATGAATAAATGGTTACCGAACAGTAAGCCACCCAGGCAAGTAAGATTGAAGTATGGAAGATCATCTCATCAATAAAATTTTCAACAAAGTAAATAAACAATAATTTCAGTATGCGGGTATGTTTACCAAATGTCATTAAAAAAATTGTCTTTGCAGAACTTGAATACCCAATGGGCAATGAAAACATAATCGATCTCGCTTTATACTCCATAGGGACGTCATGAACACAAATCTGAAAACAAAACGAGATGTAACCTTGATGTCATGGACATCCATAGCTCACGAAAACGATCTGTGAAGAGTGGCCGTTAAGTAATTACAAAGGCAAGTCACGATCGCTTGTGAATGTGTGTGTAGATATTTATACATGAGTCAGTGAGTATGTATGCCTAGGTATGCAAAAATGCGTGTGGTGATATAGATTTGGGCGTTTCTAGAAAGAATGAATGCGCGTTTGTGTTCATAATGGCAGCTGGGGTGTGTGTGTGTGTGTGTGTGTGTGTGTGTGTGTGTGTGGTGTGTGTGTGTGTGTGTGTGTTGTGTGTGTGTGTGTGTGTGTGTGTGTGTGTGTGTGTGTGTGTGTGTGTGTGTGTGTGAGTGTGCGCGTGTGTGTCTAGACGTGTCTGTAGGCCTGTAAATAACCACATAAAGATTATCGCTTCTGTGAAATATGACGCTTTTGTTAAATGTTATAGGAAAGAAGATTGGAAGGCGAAGCATTTCTTCCGGCTTATTACGTCCTGAGTTCAAATTCCGCCAAGGTCGACTATGCCTTCCGTCTTTTCGGAGTCATTAAAGTACCAGCTGAACACTGGGGGTCGATTTAATCGAGTAGCCCAGTCCCTCAAAATTCCAGGGCATGTGCCTATAGCATGAAGAACTTTTATTATTGTCAGTGAATGTCGGAGCGACCGAACGTTTGTGTCAGATCTTTGCGACACATCCGGATTAACTTAGAAAAAAAAGTATTTCTTATTTATTGCAATATGGTAAATCAGAAAGCATTCAGATTGATAAAAGGTCCACCCCATATTAAACGTGTTTGACGAGCCATATCTTTTTGTATTATTAATGCAGGGTCGAAAATGGCCTCAGTTGTAGCAGGAAGAGGTGCAGTTATCTCAAAAATGTGAGCAAACGCTACGTAAATTTTTTGAAAGAAAAAAAAAAAGAACACCGCTTCAAGCGCAAACGTTGTACAAGAGAAGGTAAAGAATAAGATCCGAAAGAAACAGTAAAGACAGTAACGGCAGCACCCAAAACAGAAGCCAAAACCAGCAACTTGAGAAAAGGGGAGAAAGTGCATGAGGTAATGTCACAAAAGACTAGGCACGAACACTGGCCTTTAGTTTGTTGTCATCTTTGAGAAATACTAGGGACATGTGGTGAGCATGGGCGAGAAAGTCTGCACGGAGCTCCAGGTCCTGATAATCTCACCTCTCGATGAACACAAAACTATATCAGAGCTATTTCCCACTGAAACAGTAGATGGGGGTCCCATGGACTGGTGACTCGGTGTAGAAGGCCCAGTTGCTACATGTGTGGCAGTATAGACCACTTGACTGTTTACTATCGAGAAGAAAAGGAAACGCGAAAGAGCGCGTCGGCAACAACAGCAGCAGGACCACAAATGAAAACCACACCTGTTGTGTGGCTTAATCGGTACAGAGTTCAAATGCTGTCAGGGTCGTCTTGGCTTACTTCCTCACGTGTAGACGGTGGGGAGGGGCTAAAATAAGCACTAGGTTTATGTAATTGACCACAACCTCCCTCATAAATTTGTAGCTTTGAGCGTGTTAGGAATTATTAGTGCGTCGGACAAAAGATTTGTGATACTTGTTCCAGCTCTTTATTTTCTGAATTCAGGAACCAGAAATGCTGGCGGACATAATTGAGCAAATTGACTCCCAATACATAGCTGTCCTACTTTACAAACGAGCAGGGTCCGTGGAAATCCTTTCTCTTTATTAGGGTTTATATTTCTACTTTGATTTATAGATTTATAGAGCCTCGTAATATTGTTTCAGAACGTTAAAGGTTTCAATTTTGTTTTTGATTTCATTCCACCGTTGTCTTAAAAACGTAATAACACCCGAACACACATTTTGACTGGTAAAATAATATCATATAAATAGCGCGTTGTGTGTGTGGTGTGTGTGTGTGTGTGTGTGTGTGTGTGTGTGTGTGTGTGTGTGTGTGTGTTCGTCCCCACAACCGCTTAACAACCGATGTTGGTGTGTTTGCGTCCCTGTAACCTAGAGGTTCGGCAAAATTAACCGATAGCATAAGAACCAGCATAAGAACGGATTCGACTAAAAGTTCTTCAAAGCGGTGCCTCAGCATGGCCGCAATCAAATGACTGGAATAAATAAAAGAAAACTGCTAAAAGATACAAATAATTTATGCATAATCTCTGACATAGGCATGAGAGAGGGAACAGTTTTACATCGACCCCATGCACTCAATTCGTACTTTTCTTCATTCTTTCTCTTTTTCTTTCTTCCTTTTTTTTAAAAAAAGCTATCTCGAAAGGGTAAAAGACAGTTGACCTCGACAAGATTTGAATTGAAAGCAGGATTTGTAACTAAACACTGCAATACATTTTGTCCGGTGCTTTAACGATTATTTCATCCAAATATTTATAACACGTAAGTTTTACGACGGCGTACACGGTTTGCAATATTCGTTTCCGCCCACAGACACCGAGAGAGAGAGAGACAGAGAGAGAAAAAGAGGCAGATATACAGAGGTGGAATATGAAGAAAGGGAGAGAAGTAACCAAATGAAGCATGAATTGTTCACTGATGAATGTTACCATTACATGGATGATATGTATTCATATTTGGTCAAGTGAATGCTATAGTGGTGGACGTGGCGACGGTGTAAATGCCACCGTTAGAAACCGGGTGGTGGCTGCGGAGAGAGTGCGATAGCATTGATGATAGTTGTGATGGAATGCTGATGATAGTGCTGGTGATGGTGGTGGTAGTAGTGCAGGTGGCGGTGGTGATGCAAGTCGCAGCTGCGGTGATAGTAGTCGGAGTGGTTGATGCTGATGACGTCGGTGGTGGTGCTTGCAGTCGCAGTGTTGGTGAAGAAATGGCGGTGATAGCAGCGCTGTTGGCGTTGATGGTGGTAATTACGATTAGGATGATAAAATTGATAATGATGA
>NC_043006.1:64097927-64107927 GCF_006345805.1 Octopus sinensis
CTTAGTTCAAACCCTGAGTTCAGAATATAAACTGCTTTACAAGTTTCTTCTCTCAGATAAACTTTCAGGAGTGAGTGAGTGAGAGAGAGAGAGAGAGAGAGAGAGAGAGAGAGAGAGAGAGAGAGAGAGAGAGAGAGGAGAGGCGTCTCTGAGTTTTGGTTGTGTATATCACCATCAACCGCTAGAGAAACATTGCTGGTTTGCTTACGTCGCTGTAACTTAGCGGTTAAGGCAAGAGAGATCAATAGAATAAGTAGGGGGACTTTAAAAAACAATATAAGTACTGGGAGCGATCTGTTTGACTTAAAACTCTTCAAAGCGAGACCCCAAGAAGGCTGCAGTCCAATGTGTGAAACTAGAAAGAGTTACCAGCGGCAGAACTACAGCAACTTCTAACAGATCGGCAAAAAAAAAAACTAGAACAACAACTACAAGTGCAACCATGACCACCACTACAATATCAACCACCATCGCACACACACATGCACGCACGCAACAACAACAAAAAGAACAAGCTGTACGAGTGAGTGTTCAAACATCACCACCATTACCCTCAAACCAACACTACAAAAAAAGAAAAAAAACCGGTCCTCCGTCGGTTACGACGACGAGTGTTCCAGTCGATTCAACCAGTGGAACAGGCTTCTCGTGAAATTACTATGCATGTGGCTGAGCACTCCACAGGCACGCGCACCCTTAACGTAGTTCCCGGGGAGATTCAGCATGACACAGACTGCAACCAGGTTAGCCGTTTGAATTACGGGTGCAACACATTTTTTCCCAGCTGAGTGGATTGGAGTAACGAGAAATAAAGTGTCTTGCTTAAGGACACATCGCACCGCCAGAAGACGAACTCACGTCACGATCGATCATAAACCTAACCACTAAGCTACGCGCCTTCACCAGCAGAATAACCAGCACCTGTACAACCAGTAGTATAACGACAAACATTATGACATATACAACAACAACAACAAGATACAAGCAACGCTACCAATACAGTTATGACGGTGAGGTGAACAGTTATTACAAGTGAGTCAATCAGTCAAATGCGGAGATAACCAATTGTAAACGATCGATATGAGACATAGGTATGTGTGTGTGTGTGTGTGTGAAAAGCCGCGTTTGTGTGTTGTTTATGTGCGTTGCTAGTGTGTTGTTTGTGCGTATGCATCTGTGTTGTTTGTTTATATGTGCATGTGTGCTAGTGTGCATGTGCTGTTTCTGCCTGGGTGTGCACGTACGCGCGTGCTCGGGTGGGCGTGTGTGCCACATTCCGAAACACGCACAAGCCACAATTACTTCTTTCTTACAAACATCTCTCTCTCTCTCTCTCTCCCTCACACACACACACACAACGATATAACAAACGTAACATTACTACTACTTCTACTACAACTATAACAAGCACCTCTACTACTACAACTACTGTTACTGATACAGCACCGGCAATAGATTGACCACTCCCACATGTATGTATGTATGTATGTATGTATGTATGTATGTATGTATGTTGTATGTATGTATGTATGTATGTATGTATGTACGTACGTACATACTTGTGTGTGTATATAATGCTGATCATATTTTTGGTGTGGGGGTATGTGTCTAAACTCTCAATTCTTAACTTCGCAGTAATGTTAAAATTCCAAGGGCAATCGGAGAACCTAGCGAGGAAAGTCTCCTTGGGTTGGGAAATTAACATCAATTAGTGGGCGTGTGTGTGTGTGTGTGTGTGTGTGTGTTTATATATAGCTAATTTTCCTTCGTGTTTGTTTTGAAGGATTCTAATTTGATGTTAATGTGACGTAATAGATTGTGTAAAAGCATGCAAATATGAGCTTTGTATATTGCAGGGAGAATTTGTGTTGGTTCAAAGCCCAGCCCATGTCACCTAAAATCCAGCTGCGTGTGTCACGCAAAAGCCTGCAGCGTGTCGTTGGCTGACATGACTATCGTACGTAGGTCCAACATCACTGGAAGAGAGGTTAAGAAATACGGAACTTCAATGAATTTGTGTGCGCGCGTGCGTGCGTGTGTGTGTGTGTTTGTGTGTGTGTGCGTGTGTGCATGCGTGCGTGCGTGCGCATGTGTATGTGAATGTGTGAAGGGGTGAGAGCGACACAGCAAGAGAAAAGAAGAGCGGGTGTGTGCAAAAGCATTACGCGCGAGTGAGAAAGAGAGAGTGTAAGAACGTTTGTGAGAGAAAGACAGCAAGAGTGTGTGTGCGTGTGCACTTGCATATAAATGTGTGTATGCTAAAGAGCATTTAAGTATGTCAGCACGTGTATGCATGAGTACGTTAGCAAGTGCCAACGTGCGCGTGTTCCTGTGTGCATGTATGCGTATGTATGTGTGTAGACATAGCAGTTAAACAAAAGTAAAATTGTGTGTGTGTGTGTGTGTGTGTGTGTGTGTGTGGAGAGAGGGAGAGAGTAAGAGAGAGACAGAAAGAGAGAGTGGAAGAAGAGGGACAGACAGAAAGTGAGTGAGTCAGTGTGTACATGTCCCAATGTATATGTGTTTATGTGTGAGGGACGAGATGAAGTTGTATGTTTTGTGTACTCCAATAAATACACAGATGAAATCTGAAAAGCTAATTACAAGGTCCCACTAGACTCAGTCAATGGCATAACCACCAATAATAACGCTTACATTCCAGCTTTCTAGAGTTAAATGGATGTCAGACAAATCTCCTCCACTTGGGAGTATACGAACCTCCCGGACACCATGCGAACGGAAATGAGCTAAAAAAAACCGCAACCCATCGAGTCGCTCGTCAACACAAGGATGTCAAGAGGTACAACTTGAAGTCACAACTCCATGAGTCGGAACAGATAAGGCAATGCACTCTTGCGATGCTCTAAGAACAGCCATCCTTCTTCAAAAGATAGATCTTCTGTTCAGAGAAGGTACTCAGCACTGAGATCATTTCGAAATGATATATAAATGAGTAATCTCAGCGTGTGTACGCTAGCGTATCGCAGATATGAGCTAGTAGCTAGCTATTATATACTTATTCCCTTATACTGTTTAGGTGAACTGAGACAAACATTTTAATGTACTGCGCAGAAACACAAATTTATTAATGTGGATTTGATCACACAATCAATATTCAACAATTTCGATACCTTATCTACCGAATCATTTCGGTTATGGCCAGAAATCGCAGGTGAATGAATCTAGTTGATGTGAAATGGTTCTACGGAAAGGCAAATCGGGATTACAGCGTCACAGCGAACTAAGTCCTAATATAATGTGGTGGGCAATATTTTTAATTCAACAAGGCACTATTTGAAGCAAGGACATAGAAACTTTGGTGAACAAAGATAAACTCTTCCTAACAAAACAAAAACAAAAGGTGACAACTCAAAATCCGAAATAAAATTTTCGAGACGCGTCGATAGGCTGTGATGTGGTTGTGTGGCAAGAAGTTTGTTTCCCAATCGCATGGTTCGAGGTTCAGTCCCACAGCGTGTGACTTAGAGCAAATGTCTTATACCATACCGCCGGGCCGATTAAAGCCTTAGGAGTGGATTTGGTGGACAGAATCTGGAAAAATCCGTTCTGTGTGTGTTTCTTTGTGTTTATCAACCAGCATTGCTTGACAGCTGATGCGTTTATGTCCCCGTAACTTAGCGGTTCGGTGAAAAAGACCAACGCAGTGAATACCAGGCTTTAAGGAAATGAATATTATCATCGATTTGTCCTACTAAATCCTTCAAGGCAGTGCTCCAGCAAGCCGCCGTCCTACGACCGAAACAATTAAAAGGTAACAGATACTAGAGTTACAATTACTTCAAAATGGAAATAGGTTTAGGAAGACAAACAAAAGCCTAATGATGACCTGACGAAGTACATAAAGACACACGAACAATACACCACCCAATCTATTATTACGACAAAATTTGACACAAAAGCATCTATACTCATACATATAACCATTTATAATAATAATAATAATAATAATATAATAATAATAATAATAATAATAAATACAGTTGTAATTTTAAAAATCTTTGTTTCAGTCACTGGCCTGCTGCCATGCTGGAATACACCGCCTTGAAGGGTTTTAGTCGAACCACTCGAACCTAGCATTTAGTTTTAAGTTTGTTACTTATCCGAATAGATTTTTTTTGCCGAACTGCTAAGTTACGAGGACGTAAACAAAACCACACCGGCTGTCAAGCAACGGTAAAGGCAAACAGAAAGAAACCCCCGGTCGCCAAATGGGGTGAATGGGAGGACAGCAAGCACGCACGCACACACACACACACACACACACACACACACACATATATATATATATATATATATAATATATATATATATACACACGACGGGCTTCCGCAGTTTCCGCTTACTAAATCCAATCAAAAAGCATTGGTTGGCCCGAGGCTATAGTAGAAGACACTTGCTCAAGGTGCCGCGCAGCGTGACTGAACCCCAAACCACGTGATTTTGTAAAGCAAGTTTCTTAATCACACCACCATTCCTACGTCTATATACATAATTAAGCAATTACGCACGAACACACTTAAACAAATGCGTATTTTCGAAATAGGAGATGACACAAAAGAAGGAAAGAGAGAAAAAGAAAGAGAGAAAAAGAAAGAAAGAAAAAAGAAAGAAAGAAAGAAAGAAAAGAAGTTCACTTAACCGCGTAACAGTGACGTACTGAATGAAAGCAGACGACACCAAGTGTCACGTTTACTGATAAACAAGGAAAAGCTAGAGCTGCAGTCGTTATTGTGATTCCAGAAGGAATCACCGATGCAACTAGCACATCTCACTCACACTTATTACACACAAACAGGCAACCAATACTGCAACGGAGATATGACGACATTTTCTCCTTGAGTAACAGTTGGAACGGAGAGCGGGAAGGCGGTGGGGGAGGATGAGGGGGAAGAAGAAATCAGCGTTTATGAAACAAACGCATAGAAATAGAGACCAAAAGAAAGGCAGAAGAGGAACGTCAGAGTGAAAGAGAGACACAGAGACCGGGAGAAGAGACAGAGAAGCAGAAAGATCGTGTAAAAGGAGAATGAAACACACACGTTCGTGAGTGTATGTGTATACATATACATACACACAAAAATAAATATATAAATATACATACATGTATGTTTATATGCGTATGCACACACACACACACATACATGCATGCGTGCGCATACACATACACACACCATATTACGATGCATCGTTTGCTCTAATTATGGGAAACAAATTCTTGATCAAGTAGAATTGTGATCAATAGTATTCAAAGCAATTCCGCTTTATATTCAGAAAGTTCATCTCCACCAACGTTGTATAATGTATTGTACTTTTAATCTTTTAGACGGTAAAGTGTAGTTTAAGGAAGACTTGAATGCTATTTCTAACAGGTCGAGAGACCACGTAAATGTTTCGTCTTCATTGTCTCGTTACATTTGCGCAGTTTCTAAGGAAGCAGGCAATTGCGACTTCCGTCATTTTCTCAATGGAGGCTTTCGATTGGCTAAAATTGCGTAACTTTAAATGCTTGTAACTTTTATATTATTTATTTCTAGGGAGAGAAAAAGTGAATGTAACTTTTGCTATCATCAAGGAAAACTACATCAGTGGAGCAAAAGTGAGAAAATATATCAGGGGAAATATCTTTTAAAATTTTGATTGGAAAGAATTTTAAAAAGAACCTAATTTCATGATGCAAGCCTTCATCTTCTTTAATAATTTCCATAAAAATTTAAAATAGGGGACACTAGTCCACGCTCATAAAAAAGTCATGTGTTGGGTGGAATTATATATAACCTTTATTTTATTTTTGAAATCTGCTTTTAAGAGGTGTTTGTAAAGAATAAAAGAAAAAACAATTATTCAGTGAAAGGAGACATAGGACTTACAAAAGGTTCAGAACCAATCCGTTAACAAAAAGGAGAAGAGGTCCTTATTGGAGCGGTAGAGGTAGAATGAGATGAAAACGTGACTGTAGATTAGAAGTTGACGTTTAATTGGCCAAGTGCTGCTTAGTCGGTTGTGTGTAGTTCTTTTTTTGTTTTAGTTGATTTTGCGGTTCATGGTGTTTCATATGCGTGGCCAGAGACAACAGCAAGACCGTGTAACACGGACAAAGGCAACCTTTCTCGAGAAGCGGGCCGCATGAGGGAAACCTCATTGTCAGGCAGGTCGAACTACTGAAGAAAAAAACATTCAAGCTAATTTTTCGTTAGACGTGCATTTAGGAAATCCCGCGGACCGCAGTTTGCTCACGACTGGTCTAACGAGTTTAGAGCACTAATCCAATCTAAGGTCATTCCTGAACTCGGCATTGCTGCTGATGTGGTACTTCATTTACAGTCCGACCACAAAGACAAGTGACAAGATATAAACCCCAATTTCTACCCACCCCTAAGTAGCATAGCATTTTCATGAGAGATTTATCATCAAATGGCGAACAATCTCATTCCACGATCCTAGTTCGATTCTCGGTTGAAGTTATTCCAGTTTCGGCGGTAATGCTCTTTGAGAAGACATGAACGTCACAATTCGTTTTTACCCCACTTCTTTCGTAGATCACACACCAGCAGATACCGCTGATCTCGATAAGGCTTAAGCAATGAACTCCCTGTTCAACATCTTTCTGTGTGCACGTGTCTGAGTGTGTGTGTGTGTGTGTGTGTGTGTGTGTGTGTGTGTGTGTGTGTGTGTGTGTGTGTGTGTGTGTGTGTGTGTGTGAGTGCGTGATAACGTGGTGGGGAAGGCTACGTAACCTGAAAAGAAACTCATCAATGAGCCGCCAGACTTGACCTGAAACAACATGATTGATTTTCACTCCAACCACCCCCGAATAGAATCTCATTTCTCTCTCCTTTACTCCCACACGCGGCCTACATATTCCCCATATTATTTATTTATCCCCCACCAACGCACGCATCGAACCGTTCATGCGCTTCTCAATTCAGGTGCAATATCATAAACATGCACGTGCACGCACGCACACACACACACACAACACAACACAAGGGGAACATCGAAACGAAGTAACCGAACGGCCAGCCAGCCAGCCAGCCAGCCAGTGCAAAGTTCTATAGTTTTATATTTACTAACAGACACGCTTTGCCGCACTCCATTTCGGCTGTTGTTTTCTAGAACAATCTAAGTAACACCGAACAATTGAATGAATTAAACGCACCGGAATGTATCTGAAATCACATGAGAAAACTAACAAATCTGCACACAAAAGTGCCAATCAACAAATAAACAAATACCATTATTATTATTATTATTATGAAAACGATTCAAAAAGATTTTTCTTGGCATTATCTGCAATTGTGCTTTCGTGATTTCACTGTGCTTAATTGAATGATAGAACACTAACTATATATGTAACAGAAACAGCCAACACATTAGTAGTTTTGTTCCGAAACGGCCTAGATTAATTAAACCTATGATCAAAGACCTTCCAACCGTAACCAACCCTGAATTTTATTTCCAGGGGTGGTCTTTCGCTATTAGTAGATGACGCTATTCACCCACACGACGTTTTCCCGTGACATGAATAAAGAAGCTAGGCGTTGAATGACGTCGTCTACTAATACCGAAAGAGTTCCTTTCTAGATACACGATGAGGGAGATTTGATTGCTGTTTCTAATTACAACATAGAGACTAACACTTTAACTCTCCACACATGTTTGTGACTGTATGTGCTGGAGATTTTTACAAATAAATTTAAAAGAACATTATAAATATTTATATGTGTCAGGAAGATGAGATGAGAGGCGTGGAGAAGAACAAGCTAAATTTGTCTCTGAAATTCCCAAGTACTTGCCTACGGGAAGTCTCAGTATAATAGATCTATCTGCTTGAAGTAGCAGCCAAATCGTCATATCTCACTCTGCTGTGTTAAAGAAAGGACACATTATGATATGTCATTCTAGATACAGCTAATAAGGAGCGGCAGTCGCGATTGGAACACCCTTGAACACATACCTGCCACGATCGGGACCACTCTAAAGCTTAACAACAACTACAAAGTTCATAGAATTGTAAATGTTTCAGGCTATTAGCCTCATGTTTAGAGGTAAGAGATTTTAATACCGACCTTCATTCACACATTTCGATGAATTTGGTGTCTTATTCTTGTGCGCTGAACATAGCATTGGATTGGTTTTCGATCTTTTAGTCTATCTCTTTTACTCGTTTGTCATTTGACTGTGCCCGTGCTGGAGCACCGCCTTCAAGAGTTTTTAATCGAATGAATCAACCACAGTACTTTTTTTTTAAGCCGAGTACTTATTCTATCGCTCTCCTTGGCCGAACCGCTACGTTACGGGGACATAAACACACCAACATCGGTTGTCAAGCGATGGCGGAGGTCAAACAGAGACAGAAACGCGCGCGCGCGCACACGCACACACACACACACACATATATATTATATATATATATATATATATATATATATATATATATATATATATATATATATATATATATACATACAGTTAATCCAAACATGAAAACGCAAAGAGAAAACACAACAACGTGAGGACGTGGAACAAGTATAGTGTTATTGGATGCTCAGGAAAGGAAAGAAAGAAGGAGGATTTAACGTTTCGAGCGGAGCTCTTCGTCAGAAACATAGAAAAAGGAAAGATCCAAGGAAGGGAAGACGGAGGAAAAAAATTGCCAACGATACACACGCGGTCATATATATATATACGACGGGCTGCTTCCAATTTTCGTCAACCAAATCCACTTCTAAGTCTTTGATAGGCCCATGACTATCGTAGAAGAAACCTGCTGAAGGCGCATGCAGTTGAACTGAACCCGGAACCATGTGGTTTGGAAACAAACTACATACCACAGAGCTACGCCTGCTATATTGAAAAAAATCTTTATTTAGTAACTAATTTTTATTTGTAAATTACTAGATAAATTACTAGTGTTACTCGCGCGAGATAAGACAACTGGGCGCTGCTATTTGAACGCTGACGATTTGGCACGGCTGAGTGAACATTCAAAATGTTTTGGTGACAGTGCGTTGTGGATCGAAAGGTAAACTTTCACAAGCGCGCAGAAAGACAGAGTGGGAGAAAGACAGAGGAGAGAGAGAGGGAGAGAAAGAGAGAGAGAGAGATTATACATGTATATAAACAGAACTAGATGCTCACACATATAAACAAAGAGAGAGCAAAGGGGAGATAAACTTTAAAATGTCGGCACCAAAACGTCCCGTAACCTTACTACCTTTAGTTTCGAAATGAGAGAGAGAGAGAGAGAGAGGATGTTTTCCTTCTAAATTTACTGATCTTTCAGTGCTCAAGTGAATAAAGAAAATATGTTTGTGTTCTATACGCGTGTATGAGAGAACATGTTTGATTTGTCTGAAGAAGCATTTACACGCCGGGGCAACTCCACAGCAAGTCTATTACACCGGCCTAAATAGACTAGTTGCATTGTGCGTTTGGGTTGAGTACCACAAGCATCTTTGACAACATATCGGGCATATCGGACATCGGCACTTTAGGCTGGTCCTCGTCTACTGTACGCTGGCTCTCTTCGACTTCTACCTATTCGGTCAAAAGAAGGACAGTTTTGGGGGACAACGACTTGTTGACACAGAAGTGGGTGAAATTGTTGTGAAGAAATCGATACAAGTACACAGTTGAATTTTGCAAAGAGGGCTGCCGACTTGGGCTCAACGATAGCGCAAATGCCCCACTTGTCATGGAGATTATGGTGAGTAGTATCTTTGTATAGAGGAAGAGTTACACTACCAGCAAATGCAAATTGATTGACCAGTTATGAAAAAAGAAAAACAATTACGAGCACGTTTACATTGCTTCCGGTAGAATTTTCGTATACAGTAACCCATCGACTATCGCGGGTGTTACGTTCCGAAATCTTACACAGAAATAATTAAAATCTAAAAAAAAATATAAATACCCATCGGCCGCAGAAACCCACGATATAAATTTACATATATTAGCCAGAAAAATCCGCGATGTACTG
>NC_043006.1:64112927-64130427 GCF_006345805.1 Octopus sinensis
GATCGACCTCAGTAATTAACTGGTACTTATTTTATCAACCCCAGAAGGTTGAGAGGTGAAGTCGACTTTGGTACGACTTGAACTCAGAGCGTAAAATCACACAATTGAACACCACACTACCGTTTCGTCTCTCCATCGAGTATGAGTGTGTGAGTGGCAAGTTCAGGGCGTGTGTCAGAGAGAAAACCAATGTATCTGTGAGTGCACGTGTTTCGCGAACGCCATTCCGGAGTCGTACGAAAACCTGAATAGATCACTAAATAAATTAGGGGACATAAAAGCAACCATTTAATTTCCACTGTTCTTTTACAGTCAAGCTTTTTTGCTTCCTGTTAATATTGTATCACAGAATTCTAGGAAATGAGTTGTCCATTTTAGGGTAGACTTTGCCATCATACAATAAGAGTTATATAGGAAATTAGGTATAAAAAAAAAAAGAGAAAATGATACATATATTAGGGGGAAATTAAATATTCTGAATCCAATATAAAGTAATAATCAGTAAGGATTTCATAAAACATTTATTATATATGCAGTTTAATCAATTTATGGGAACATTAAATACAAAAGATCCGTGGTGGGTTTTGAGCGACGTTAATTTTAATAAATATATCAATACATAAATAACATTGAATACGAAACTAAAGAGGCTTAAAAATCAGACTCACTCCACACGGCATAATACATCAATTGTGTTTTATTTGCTTCAGTTAAAGAACTACGGCCATGCTTGAGCACTACGTTGACTGATTTAGTCGAACAAATCGACCTCATTCTCGTACCTATTTATCTTAGTTTACTTCATCAATCAACCCTAACCCTAACCCTTGATAGATTGGATATTTTTCCGTAAGCATTCGTCAAAGTTAACACGCCAGCCAATCGCGAAAAACAACCTCCACTCATTCTAAGATCTACAATAACGGATACACCCGAAAGACGTACTGTATTCTATACTTAATCAACAGAAACTCCGAGCCTTCGTCTTTGCGATTTTGACTAGATTAATTCTTTTATTATTATTATTATTATTATTATTATTATTATTATTATTGAGTGAGAGAGCAGTACATGCAATCAAAGTGACATTGGGGTAAAATATACGAAGCCCAGTATACTCATCGTGACTACCCGTCTGATAAGGGTACACCAGGTACATGCATCACAACCATGTGTGCGCGACATGGTGATCTCATATCAAGATAAACAGCGCATGACCTTGCAGGTGGGGCCCAGTTAGAATTTTCTCCTGGTCGAGTAGCCCATCCCGCTCAAAAGGTCCCTGAATAAGGATTGTTTAAGGATGTTGAACGAAACACCCATGTTTCCAAACCTCCAAGAATCCTTCACAACAAACGGCTATGATGCTCCTCCACTACTTCTGCTCGTGGTCAGAGATGCACATATCGTCAAGCACCAAGGGACATGCTCAACTGGTTAAGGTCAAACAACTGACAAGCAAATCTGTGGTATTGAGCAGAATATTTGTTGTAGCCCATCTTTTATACCAAGACAAAACAATGTACATGATAACACTTCCAATCAGTTAAGATCAGAAGCCATGAGATCCACTGTCTGTTATTATTATTATTATTATTTTTTTTTTTTTTTGTCATCAAAAGGAGGCGTAATTTGAATTAATCAACATATTTTGGGAAACATCAAATTAACAACGCTTTAGTAATCAACTCTATATTATATAGTGATCAGAAATGTAAATGGTGGAATGGCAAGCACTGCAGTGTTTGTAGAAAACTGCTTGCAAATCTATTCAAAGATCAAGGTTTAATTTCTGGTAATACTCTATTATCCTTGAAAACTGCAAAACCACCACAACTCACATCTCTCCTATAACTTCTAACTATAGTTCTAACTAAACAATTTTATATTCTGACATGGCGCATCTCAGCTGCATCATCCGATGGTAAGCTATGACTGGAGGTAGAAGTGTGGTGTATTCATTGATCAGGCCTAGTCGTTCAATAGTATTTTTAATGTGCCATAGATTTGTCCGATCAGAGCTAACCTGGGGTTATACAATAACAACAAGCACATTGAACAGAGGTACGCAAGTAGTGTAAAATTACTGGAACTTTGAAATAATCACAACCAATTAGCAAAAGGCTATTATTCCCGCCCACATATTGTTGGGAACAGGGGATTTCAGCAATATTTGATATCAAAAAGAAATTACGTGCAAGACTCAACTGAGAATGATACACAAGAGCTTCACTCGATGGCACGGATTTGCGATGGCTGTTGTTTAACCCCAGACCAACCCTGATTGAGCAAGACTTATAATAAAAAGTAGTCCAACCACGAGCATACCTTCTATACATATGTAGGACTACACCTTCTAATAGTACAGTGTAAATCGAGGGAGAAATGGCACCTATTTCTAACAGGCCGAGCACACACGTAAACAGACTCCCTTATTTGCTTAGGGCTACTATAATGTTTCTGGCTGTTGGTCATATTTTCTAACTTAGAACATGAGATATTTGTGGTGGGACTACAAAAGTGGTAGATGCGATTGCAGCAGCAGTAGTACCAGCACTCTAAGATAAATCCTGATAAGGCTTGACATAATCAAATGATATTCCAACCATGACCATCCTGTCTCCTTTTCTTTCATGACGTGTATGTCCACATACACACACACATACATGTATGTATGTATGTATGTATGTACGTATGTGACCACATTATACTATGCTTCCTTCAAGACAATACGTAAGGTGTGATTCGAGGGAGATTTGGTTGCTATTTCTACGACTGATCACAAAAAGCTTCTTCAATGTCTATCAGCAGCAATTGTGGTGGTGGTGGTGGTAGTAGTAGTAGTAGTAGTAGTAGTAGTAGTAGTAGTAGGAGGAGGAGGAGGAGGAGGAGGAGGAGGAGAGCTTGACTCTCCGGTCAGCGCTCAATTGTAGTAAAACTATGATTCCATCCGAAATCGCACCATCTTTTCATGTTATTTAAGATAACATTGACCAATGTAGAGGTGTGATCTGAGGGGATTTGTCTGCTATTTCTAGCAAAGCCCTTCATTGGCTCCCAGCCTGATGAGAGTTAGGGGAGGGGTGTAACATATCAGTGTTGATGCCAGTAACGAGGGGGCGGGCACAGGCGCGAACAGCAGTTTACAGTGTCCAAATTAATTTGGACGACTGAAAAGGTCACAACTTACAGAACAGAAGGATGCATACAACACACATACACACAAATAAATAAATAGATATATACATAGGTACATACATACATACAATTATATATATATATATATATATATATATATATATATATATATATATATATATATATATGTGTGTGTGTGTGTGTGTGTGTGTGTGCATACACACACAGATAGAATGAATACACTTACCGACCCAACTGAATGGTGGTAGTAGTAGTAGTAGTAGAACGGCAACAGCAGCAGCGACAATGGCAGCAGGAGCTACGGCAGTACTACTACAGCTGCAACTAGTTGCATTCACAGTAACACACACACACACACACATCACATTACATCACATCACAGCGTGGTGACAGTGGTGCTGGTGGCGGCACTGTTGTAATGGTTGCCGATCACATTTTATATATATTTTATATGTGTGTTACAGCAACAACAGAACGTTCGTGTGTAAGTGTGAGCATAACAATAATATAGTGACGTGCCTAAGTGGAAGAAGTCTTTAAGTGGTTGTCGCAACAGCGGCAGTGATGATCGTGGTGGCATGAGTGGCTGGAAAAGAGGCAGGCGCTTCTGAGTGGTTTCATGTGTTGCGGAGAGACGATGATGGTAGTGTGTGAGAGGTTAGTTGACAGTTGAGAATATAGAAATGATGGTGATGATGATGATGATGATGATAGTGGTGGTAAAGATGGAAGTGGCTATTTATAGCCGTATTACTGTTGTTCATGGACGTGAGGGACAGACAGACAGACAGATAAATAGACAGAGATGTAGAAGGAAATTACTCGATGGCGACATCGACGGGTAACCTTTGACTTTTTTCTATCTATCCCAAAGGGTCTTTTTAACCCAGTATACGCTATCATTTATAGCTTTGTCTGCTTCGAAATTTAAAGTCCCAAAAAGAAAAAGAATTGCGTGCGCGCGCATGTGTTACTGTTTTATTTTTTTTTTTGTATTTTGTATTCCCCGTTCCCACTGTTTGACAACTGATGCTGGTTTGTTTACATCCCCGTAGCATAACGGTTCGGTAAATGAAACTGATAAAATAAGCGCCAAACCTGAGGAAAAAATAAACCATGGGATCACTTTGTTCGACTAAACCCTTCAAGGCAGTTGCCCAGCATGGTCGCAGTCCAATGACTGAAGCAAGTAAAAGATAAAAGACGTATAAAAAAGAACTATGTTTAGATGCACTAAGAGGGCAAAGATAATTTAAACAGCATTGTGATCACTCCATGGAGCCTACACATGTCATAGAGTTTTTTTTTATTTGTTCCAAACTGATGATTCACATTGTTGTTGACGACTCATGAGTTTCTTGCTATCTGTGATGTTTCTTTATGAGACCGCTCATGATTTTTGTCACCTGAAGGAACGTACACAGCTAAAAATCACTGAATAAGCTATGGAAGAAATATTTCGCTACTGTTCTTAACAAAATACTGTTGTTAACAAAATGCTATCAAAAGTAATTTTATTGTATATCCACGTTGTGTAAGATATACAGAACGCTATTTTGAACTAATACTGCTTCCGTTGCTGAAATACGTATTTTTATATATCTCGTAATGATAAAGGCCTTTTGTTGACATGTTGCTTTATTAATGTCCCCGTAACATAGTAGTTCGGCAAAAGAGATCAATGGAATAAGTACTAGGCGTACAAAGAATAAGTCCTGGGGTCGATTTTTCGACTAGAAAAAGACCCCTTTAATGTGGTGCTCCAGCATGCCGCAGTCAAACGAAAAACACGACAAGAATAAAGAATATATATATATAAATAAAATTAAATAAATGGCACAACGAAGCACCGATATTTACTTTTATATGTATAATTTTACCCTCACGGGCTATCCTTTACTGGAAAGCAATACTCTCGTATTGCATTACTATTTTCATATATATATACACACACACACACACACTTTTTCTCTCCTTTTTTCTTTCTGTGTCCCTTCCTGTGGAAGAGTGTAGGCTCGAAACGTTAAAGACTTTTTCAATTCCCGAGCGTTATACTAATACCTCTGTTTGTTTTCTACACCACCTGTCTCCGTTTTTTTTTTTTTTTTTCGTGAATTCTCCCCATATATAGGCAGACACACACAACCAGCGCAAGTGTACGACGCAGGCGTAATATTTATAATTAAATGGACTTAGAAAAGCACAAGACAAATTGAAATTAATTATTGTAGTTGGAGATGAATTTAAATAATATTGTTTTAGAGGAATTCAGGGAGAAAAGTAGAGAGAATAGAAGGGGAAAACGGGGTGCTCTTAGCATGTTAATAATGTCGTTAAAATTAGGGTTTAGTTTTCTTTCTCCCCATACCATCCTCTTTTGTGCATCGAAATCATAGTCAATGGTTTATTCTGAATCTAAGGAACATGAATAAAATTTTGTGCACTTTGGGAAAAGGAAGTTTGTTGGGTAACCTTTATAGAAGACTTGTTGGGAGTAGGAAGGAGGTCAAAAGGCCGAAGATGTTGGAATTCCAGATCTTCATGGAAATAGGTTCCGAATCTTTTCACTCTAGTGGGGACAAATTTTAAATATTTCAAATATATGCGTGGTCGATGCCAGTGCCGCCTGACTGGCTCCCATTCCGGTGGCACTTAAAAAGCACCCGTTACAATTTCGGAGTGGTTAGCGTTAGGAAGGGCATCCAGCTGTAGAAACTTTGCCAGATCAGATTGGAGCCTGGTGCGGCCTCTTGGCTTGCCAGTCCTCAGTCAAACCGTCCAACCCATGCCAGCAAGGAAAGCTGATGATGATGATGCTGATTTAGTAGTGTAGACTTCACTGAAGCCACTGTACTATCTATCTCTCATTATTTCTCAGCTGATATGATACCACTACCTATATGACTCATACTGGCTAAGTTAAAGTGCATCCGAGTTATTCTTCATCTTCTCGATGAACTCATGTTTCTGTATGTTTAAATATCAGCTCAGCTGCAGTTGAAGAAACGCGAGAGGAGCATTCTTAAATTTTAAAAGACAAGCTTCATCTCCATCATATACAAGTGCTTCAACTCTCTGCCATCGCCCTAGAATTTTCTTCAAAGTGGAGAGTCAAATATGGGGATGCTTCTACATTTGAATGAAACTAAAAACATTCTTTTAAAATTTCATTTCAACTTCAGCGGGAATATCCTTAGGCCTCCACCTCTTATGTTGTACTTTTCCAGGTTCAGTTAAGAACTTGCGCCCACAATGTTCTTGCTAGTTCACTCTTTTTTTTAAAGTCAACAATAACTGTTGTTGTGACAAAAGGTATCATTGATAAAAAGAAATTAAATTTTTCCAAAAAGTTTAAACTATATTTTTAAAAAAGTCAATTTCATGAATTGAAAAAAAAAAAGAAACGATATAAATATACCAATGAATGAACCTGAGTAAAAGGTGGAAAATGCCAGCAAAGCAGCAGTAGATTAATTAAGTGATGCTATTCAGAGAGCAGTGCAATAAAGGAGTCGAGCAATTTAAGGTCACTTTCACATTCTCCAAGAACATCTTGAACATACCGCAAGTCTCTTTATTGCCAAAATAAGATTTCAATGTTTCAAATGAACATTACTTTTTTAAAAGGTATGTTGATTTGTCTGTTCCCTTTCCATTCCTCACAACACTCCTTATGAAAAACACGACTATATCTGGAAGTGACTGGAATTATAAGTGAAGAAACACGACAGGTAGTCGGAAACTTTTTTTTTTTTTTTTTTGTTAGTGGGGAGCAGAAACCAAATGCAAATCTATAAGCATGCTAAAAGTTGAGAAAAACAACGAACCTTTAATTGCACAAATTCATATTAAATTACTTATGCCGTCAGTCATGTCTCTCTGAAAAGTTATTTTGTTCCCGGATAAGTTCTAATATTTTATATTCTTATAAATACGGCCCTAAGGAACTTTTGGAGCATTAAGTACCTTCTTGATCGATAATGTCAAAATCAATTTGACTTTGCTGTGTGTTGCTGCTAAACTTGACATCCATTTTGTTTCTTTTCGCCATTAGTACCTAAGTATTTGCTTGTACCTATCTTATTTACACAAAAATACGTTTTAATTTTATTTTGTTCATATTCAAATCCACGCATTTTCAATTCATTATGCTTAATTACTATATTTTCCGACGTACAAGCCGAATTTTTGAGACCAAAAAGGAAGATCGACGTAATGCAGCAGGGTTTGGAAAGATAATAATGTTTGAATGTTTATACTAAACATCCGACTTGTATGGCGGAAAATACTTTAACAAATTTTCAAAAACACAGGGTTTTTTCTGTTTCGTTTTTTTTTAATCACATACTCGTAATTTTATTCAGTTTTACAGAAAAAAATTCTCTCGTATGAATTTATTATACATATGTAATTATCGCAAATACACAAATATACATTTTAAACTTATTTTATTTAGAATGTAACCGCATAACTACTTAATTCAACAATTCTAATAACATTCACGTCTTTTTCCTCAAACAAGCATAATTTTTCAGCATACATTCATTATTTTGTTTGTGGCACACTGTGCCGCCACTCCCCGTCATACAATTCTATCTCGATAAGTATTTTAAATATATAAATTTTAATGAAAATATTACAGGTATTTGAAACATATAAGAACTTTAAAATAAGTGATATAACAGGATCTTTTAACACACTCAAAACTTATCAATTTCGAATTTTTTCTGCGCGTTCAGTTATTTATTGTTATTCTTTTTGTATTTTTTCTTATTCTATTCATCCCCCTACGTCTGGAAATCAGATACAAGAAAGTAACAATTTGCGAAATTTTCAACTTCCAGTTAAGAGGGAGAGAGAGAGAGAGAGAGAGAGAGAGAGAGAGAGGAGAGAGAGAGAGAGAGAGTGTGTGTGTGTGTGTGTGCGCGCGTTTTTATTGAAACCTATATATTGTCAGTTATTCCACAGTCTTGTAACTACGAGAAAAATTATACTCTGCTGAGGAGTTCCAGGAAGGCCGGAACTGTTCGGAGTTTGTTGTTGTTTTGATCTAGGTCAGTCCTGATCTGGAACAAGGCAACAACAAACACAGCGAAACACGAGAAGAGGGAAAATACCACCAGCAAGACTTAGAGACATATTATAATTGAACAGGGAAGGTTTAGGGGGTAAAATCTGAAATCTTAAAAACCCGCGAAGTTCTCCAGTGGCATCAGATAGTCTGAAGGGAATTTCTAGAAGAGATTAGGATCTTGCCCTCCATCTGAGAGCGAAGAAGAGAGGAAGGAAATAGAGATTCAATAAACCCCTTTTCCTCTGAATAGTATCTCATATCTTCCATTGATACCCCCTTTTTTTGTTACGCACTATATCCTTCTCTACGTGCCACTAACTTCCGTCCCTGCCACTGTATATCTTCTTTCTCCACCACACTTCCCGTCATTTCCACATCTCTCATGTATCAACGTTTTTATTAAGATGTTTGTTACTCTCAGACTCGCTTTTTATGCATTGCCAATTATCACTACCTCCTCCCTAACCCATTCCTTCCCTCAAACTGAGATTCACCATTGTCCACATCTCCACCCATGTTCGCCGTTCACTACATTCACTTCTCTCATTTCTACAATCTGTCACTCTCCTTTCACAATTTCGTGAACATATCCATCCAGTTGGCCCCGATTCTCTTTGCCCCAATTCTATCTTTATACACCTTTTTGTATCTTAAGTGTGCGCCCCGACATCTCATTTCCACTATTCTTTCTCCCTTTCCTGCTGTAATAGTCCTGTGTCTCCTCTACAGTAAGACACCCGCTCTTCATGCTTTAGCCTTCCGACATCAGGTACAAAATCACCCACCCTCAATTTGTTAAGGAGTCTGTTTTGCCAGTTATTTGGTGACTTCACTAGGTGATGCCACGGAGGAAAATCCTCAAGTACGCTCTGTAAAGTGGTTGGCGCCAATAAGAGCATGAAGCTGTAGAAAACTTGTCAAAGTATACGTTGGAGCTCAACGCGATCATTTAGTTTGCAGGATTATGACGGATGGACATTAAATGATGACTATATATATATAAATTAAATTAGAGATAAAACCACTATTAGGTAAATCATATATATATATAACGGTAAGCTTTATGAAAATAAACAAAAGACGAAGGCAGGTTTACGGAAATAAACAAAAGACGAAGGCAGGTGGAATACAAACAAACAATTGTATTAGTATGGCGCTCAGGAAATATAAATGAAACAAGTCTTTAACGTTTCGAGCCTACGCTCTTTAACAGAAAGATACACAGAGAAAAAAAACACAGAAAGAAGGAGAATATATGAGAAAATAAAAATAAAACGAACGGGACAGTTTATGCGAACAAGTTCAAGGTTAGAAATGTATAGACGTCGTGGTATATATATATATATACCAAGTAAATTAGGGATTGTGGATCCAACCCACTAAGGGATAATACTTATCCAATATACTGTTGGCATAATGTGTATATGGATGTATGTTTATATTTATATATATTAAATTGTACGTGTAACCTGTTTCATGTATTTATATTTTGAAAGTTCTTTATAATCTCTGACGAGGTCTATGGTTATATATAAGTACCCCGTTTTTAAATGCCTACAACCTCAATATAATTGACAACTATTGGCACAGAAAAAAACTACTTTTATCCAAGGGTGAAACAGCTGTAAGAGTGATTTTAATGATTTCAATAATTTATATTAAGATTTTATAATTGTATTCTTATCTTAAATGTATTGAATTTTAATGTATATATGTATGTTATTATGGTTCTCGTTTTTGTTAAATAAATAAATAAGTCAACATTCTAATATCCTAAAGCTGATGAGCCAACTAAATTGTTTCTCCATTTTCTTATTTGTATTATATATATATATATATATACAGAAAGAGAGAGAGAGTAATTATATGCGCAGAAAAACATGAGATGTGTGTACGTATGTGTGTGTGAAGAAAGAGAAGAGAGACAGACTGGCACGCCTGTGCGCGCGTGCACAATAAAACATAAACACGCCAACTCGAACGTAACATGACGATGGCAGCTTGTTACATCAGATGATGTATTTAGACACATTGTGAAAACACCATGCAAAAAGCACTGTCACCCCTCTCTCCACACGCACGCACATACGCACGTGTATATACATATATGCGTGTATATAGGCATGTATACTACACTCACTCATTTACGGTCATCTATTAGCTATTGAGTTTTGCCAGCTCTTGTTTTCAAGCAGACACCAATGGCTGGCTACACCTACCAACCCACTTTCCTCAGTGTTTTCCCAACCTACGCATCCTGTCAGAGCCACCGACAGAGCTTACTTTCAATGTGGTCGTTCGACCTGCTAGAAATAAGAGCCATATCTTTGTAAAACGACAATGTACCCGCAGTGTACATACAACAGGCTTGTACACTGTACAATATAGTACAATAAAGCACACTATCTGAAAACAAATCTGATTGGGGACAGCTAATAAATCGCTGATCATACATCAGGGGTCAAACAACAACAATAATAGTTTTTAACATAGACACACGGCCATGAATTTTAAGGGGAAGAAAGGGTCGATTATTTTGACGTCAGGACTTGACTGTACTCTTTCTATTAACCTCGGAAGAATGCAAGGTAAAGTTGGCCCAGGTGGGTTTGAACATTAGGACAACTTGCATTTTTGCTTATTCTGCCTAACTCAAAACTCTTATCAATTCATTTGCCACAAACAAGTACAACGTAAATATAAACCGCGAAAACCCAAAAGGTTGATAAGTTTTACTAAGGCCCAAGGAATTCACTCTAATGTAGGACTGTTGGGTAGGTTATCGAGCCCCACCCCACTGGTATGAAGGACAAACTCGAGTTCAGTGATCTGAACATCCAACAACAAACCAATAATGACACAAACCCACAAATTTGGAGGGAAAACAGATTGAATTTTCTTTTTCTTTTCTTTTTTTTTTTTTTAAAACACTAACATTGCCTTATACGCGGATGATTGTGGCTGTGAATTACTGCATGAAAAACGAAAAACCACTGGTTTTTTCTTTTTGTTTTTGCAACAAGAACACCTAATAAGAGACATTTCAAAAACAAAGCCGCAAACATTTATTTTACATTTAATTAGTCATTAGATACAGATATAAATATACACCTATACATGTGTGCGCGCGCGCGCGTAGATAAATTTGGTGATGCAAACAGGAAAATAGAACTAACACAATAACTTCTGCCGATTAATAATAATAATAATAATAATAATAATAATACACACACGAACGCGTTAAGAGATGCGTGGCTTAATTCTCGTCAAAAGTTCGTTGCTAATTTTCTATCTTAAATTATTACTTACAAAATATATACCAGTTGTATAAATATATAAAAGCCTTTGAAATATTTAATCTAAAAAATATGCTCACAAGCACAAAGTTTTCTACGTTTAAACTCGTCTAAGTGTGAACGAACATTTGTAGTGTAAAAAAAAAAAATTGGGACAAAAATGAAATAAACAACAAATTAAAGATACATATTTATTATTCCGTAGTTTCAGAAGCCATTTCTATGGCAAAAGATTTAGTTTGCATTTGTGAGATGGATGGAAATTAAACAATTTAATCGTGGGAGAGTTTGCAACTATCAATATTATATTCGCACACTTGTATCAACTTATACTTTTATTTTTGCAAAAACATTAATAGAAATCAAGCATTTTCTCGTACACCTACCACCTGATCACTAGGACACACATACACACACACACATATATATATATATATATCTATATATATATATATATATATATATATATATATATATATATATATTATATATATCAATTACATCGCTGCAGAGGGTACTTCAGATACATCTAGTAAAATAGTCTTTGTACTTTAGTAATTTGTAATATGTATTAAAAGTCTTTCGCTCTACATCGACGACTGAGTCGCTGCCGTTGTCTTACTTTCACTTGAGATATTTTAAAGAAATGAGCGAAGAAACGAATGGAAGGAAATCATTAGAAGAAGCAGAGAAAAAAAAAATATTGCAAAAGTAGGAATGATGACGAAACGAATGAACGTAGGAACGCACGAGAATGAAGGCTGAAGATATGAGAACGAGGTAAATAAGATTTAAAAAGCGGAACGAGAAAGGATGGAGAAGACAAAGTGGACGAATATCCTTATAGATAGAGAGAAAAGAATTTAATACACACACACACACACTTTCATTTACGAGAGGTAAATTTAGACGTATGTGTGTCTGTACAAACACGCACAGGCGTGCAGAAATTCGTAAATTATACATATTCATATGCAATTATTTTCGCATTTATGCACACATATGTCCACGTGTGATATACGCGTGTGACGCATCTGATATCGTTTCCGAATGATATATATATATTATTACATTAGAAGAAAGAGTAAAAAACAATCTAAAAATAAAATTAAAATAAATCAATAATTTCTCCAATTACCACGTCTTAAATTTCTAGGATGGGGCACAGTCGATTAAATCGACCACGATGCATTACTGCTCTCTCTCATATACATTGCATATGGATGGTATGTGTATGTGTGCACGTGCGTTTCGGGGTGTATATACACACACACACGAGAGAGAGAGAGAGAGACTGCGCAGTCACACGATCTTAGCTAAATATCCTTCAAATCAGAACACCCTGCCATTTTAAAAGTTGAAAAAAGAAAAAGACACTTGGAACGACATAGTCCCGTGTTCCCTACAAGCAGAAGCGCTTTAATTTAAATGCCTGCCCGATTGGGGTTGACCTAGGGCTGAACAACAACAACAACAACAACTGATCTATGTTATTATACCGCTCCCAGAACAATGAACTTTTTAGCAGAGTTGCAAGCATTCGAACCAGACGTGAAGCAAACTCAGTCTCTCCCTCCCCTCACCCGCATTTTTTTCTGCAGATGTTCAGACTGGGCATCAGCTGCCTCGATGTCATCAATCTAAGGTTTGCAATGGTCATGCTTACTGTACCGCCTCCTCTGGCTCCCCCTTCCCCTCTCTCTCTCTCTCTCTCTCTCTCTCTCTCTCTCTCTATCTTATATATATATATATATATATATATATATATATATATATATATATATATATATATATATATACTATTTACTCTTTTACTTGTTTGTCAGTTGACTGCGGCCATGCTGGAGCACCGCCTTTAGTCGAGCAACTCGACCCCGGGACTTATTCTTTGTAGGCCCAGTACTTATTCTATCGGTCTCTTTTGCCGAACCGCTAAGTGACGGGGACATAAACACACCAGCATCGGTTGTCAAACACAGACACACAAACATACACGCACACACACACATACATATTATATATATATATATATATATATATATATACACATATATACGACGGGCTTCTTTCAGTTTCCGTCTACCAAATCCTCTCACAAGGCTTTGGTCGGCCCAAGGCTATAGTAGAAGACACTTGCCCAAGGCCACGCAGTGTCACTGATATATATAATATATATATATATATATATATATACATATATATATATATATATATATACATATATATATACATATATAATATATACATATATATATATACATATATATATATACATATATATATATATATACATATATATATATATATACACATATATATATATATACATTATATATATACATATACATATATATACATATATATATATATATACATATACATATATATACATATATATATATATATATACATATACATATATATATATACACACACACAAGGCGCAGGAGTAGCTTTGTGGTAAGTAGCTTGCCACATGGTTCCGTGTTCAGTCCCACTGCCTGGCACCTTGGGCAAATGTCATCTACTATAGCATCGGACCGACCAAAGCCGTGTGAGTGGATTTGGTAGACGGAAACTGAAAGAAGCTTGTCGTATATATATATATATTTATATATACATATGTATATATCTGTGTGTGTTTTCCCCCCTCCCCCCAACATCACTTGACACCGATGCTGGTGTGTTTACGTCCCTATAACTTAGCGGTTCGGCAAAAAGAGACCGATAGAATAAGTACTAGGCTTACAAAGAACAAGTCCTGGGGTCGATTTGCTCGACAAAAGGCGGTGCTCCATCATGGCCGCAGTCATATGACTGAAACAAATAAGAGTATACATACATATATATATATATATATAGTCTTTTACTTGTTTCAGTCATTTGACTGCGGCCATGCTGGAGCACCGCCTTAAAGGATGTTAGTCGAAGAAATCAACCCCAGGATTTATTCTTTGTAAGCCTAGTACTTTTTCTATCGGTTTAAGTCGAACGAAACTACTCCAGGACTTTTTCTATCGATGTTTTATGCTGAGCCGCTAAGTTACGGGGACGTATACTCACCAACACTGGCACTCCTTTTCATTTTCTGTCCACTGCACATTAAATAAATAATAATAAATAATGATGATGATAATAATAATAATCTTCTCTACTCTATGCACAAGGCCTGAAATTTGGTGGGAGGGGGCCAATCGATTAGATCGACCCAGTACACAACTGGTGTTTAATTTATCGACCCCGAAAGGATGAAAGGCAAAGTCGACTTCGGCGGAATTTGAACTCAAAACGTACAGACGAACTAAATGCAGCTAAGCATTTTGCCCGCCATGCTAACAATTCTGCCAGCTCGCCGCCTTCATATAATAATAATAATAATAATAATAATAATAATAATCCTTTTTAATATAGGCACAAAGGCCTGAAATTTGTGGGGAGTGGGATAGTCGATTACATCGACCCTAGTACTCAACTGGTACTTATTTTGTCGACCCCGAAAGGATGAATATATAATATATAAGCAATAAGCTGGATAATGGCTACAAATGTTGGGAATAGTCTGGCTGTCAATCCTGAAAGAAACACGAGTCGAACCCTATGATTTTTTTTTATAACCCAAAAGGTAAATATGTAAAGGGACGTAACTAGATATCGAAAGGGGTTTTTTTTTTTCCTTTTAAATGTGATGATTAATAAGTTACAAAACCACAAGTATTTGAGGGCGGGGAAGGTTATAATGGATTATAACGACGATCGATATAATACATATAAGGTCGATAATCAACCGCTCTGGGGGTTCCCAGGTATAATCGATTTTATCGATCTGGGCAAGAGCGGGACTCTGCGAGGGCGTCTGGTTGCTCTACAGTTTGTACTCCCCTAGGACATTTGAAGGAAAAACAAACTTTCTGATTATAGGTAGACACAGATACGTTAGGCATCGGGATTTTATTGTCGATTATACTTATCTACTTGATTAGTAAGCATTTTATCGAGATAATCGTTGTTATCTTTACTATTGTTGTTGTTGCCGCTGTAGTGCAGTGCACCCCCCACCCCCAAAAAACCCACCCCTTTTTATTTTACTTTATTTTATTTTTCTACACAGACCCCCGTTTTCGGCTACGGTGAATACGAATTTGCAAAAAAAAAAAGGCAAAAATCGGCATTTTGAAATTACTCCCCCACCTCTCCCCAATTTCTTCATTTTAAACTTTTTTCAGAAATTTTTTTTTCAAAATATACGGAAAAATATGGAGAATATAATTGTGAAAAAAATTTCCAAAAATTTTTCTAGTTAGGGTTAGGGTGAGGGTTGGGGTTTTTAGGGTTACAGTTAGAGAAAAAAATGAAAAATGAAGAAATTGGGGGAGAGGTGGGGGCCAAGAAATTTTAAAATCCCGATTTTTGGCAATTTCCCGGAATCTCCGTATCCGAAAATGGGGTTTATGGAAAAAAACATTGCGAGAAAATGGGGTGACGGGAGGAAGTCTTTACCCCAACCATTTTACTGACCAGTGGACCCTTTTGGTTCCTATTTTAGTTAGGTGAGCCCTCATATGCGATCAATGTTTAAGAAATCCTATTATCGTTTTATAACTGAATATTATTAGAATAGTATAAAAAAATGTTGAAATGTTTTGTGTATTGTCTAACCGATTTTATTGCACAGACATTTTATATGGATCCCCAAGTGTCATATGGACCCACCCACCCCACCCCGACCAAGGGTCATGCGGACCTTGGTTGAGAAGCATTCCTGTAGAGGATGCTGCTTTTATGCTTGTGATTTTGTCCATGTAGTTTAAACCCCAGGTCTATCCTAATCCAGCCGTAACCAACCCATACTCTGTTTTTATCATTACCAGCAGAAGGAACACCAAAGCCCATCCGAGCTCGATTTCAACTCAGAATTCATTCATGGTGGTGGTGGTGGTGGTCCTCTCTTCCCCCATTTTCTGTCGGAAGATCCTAATAGAACTCACGATGCGTCGGCAAAAGAAACATTTATCAGCTACAATAGTGAATGGTTGAAGGTGCCGCAGCGATAGGAAAAGTAACTAAATACTGTAAATGAGTGCAGGCACAGCTGTGGTAAGAAGTTTGCTTCCCAACCACATGGTCCTGGGTTCGGTCCCACTGCGTGGCACCCTGGGTCGACTAAAGGTTTCTGAGTGGATTTTTGGTAGACAAAAACTGAAAGAAGCACGTCGTGTATGTGTGTGCGTATGACCACCGCTTGACAACCGGTGTTGGTGTGTTAACGTTCCCGTAACTTAACAGTTCGGTAAAAGAGACTGATAGCATAAGTACCAGGCTAAAAAATAATAATAATAATAAATACTGACATCAATTCGTTCGACCAAGATTCTTCAAGGCGGTGCCCCAGCATGGCCGCATTCTAATGACTGAAACCAGTGAATAACAAATAAAGGAAATCCGTTTAGTATATCAATCAGTCAACCATGTCTGTCTCATAACAAAAAAAAAAACAATACCACCACCGCCGCCGCCACAATCATCATCATCATCATCACCACCACCACCATCATCTAGCTTCTACCCAACATGACACACTTCACTATCGACCCTTGTCCACCCACAATCGCTCGCATGCAATATAAAAACTAATATTAATGATTTCTTTTTACATCATACAGAGATGACCTGTTTCATTCACACTCCGACAATCTTTTTTACTTTTATTATTACTGTGGTCGCCGCAGTGATTGCTATTGGTATAGTTATGATTTTGTGTAGGTTGTTTTAAACCCTAGCTCTATCATAAGCCACTAATAACCATCCCATCCCATCCCCTTGTTTCATTTCTTTAGACAGTATATCAAAGACTGCATTGTTCAATATATCTTTCCTCTTATCAAAATAGCATGATATAATTTCAAACGATTTTGGCTGCTATTTCTAGCAGGTTCAGCTACCACACAGGAGTTCCTTGACAGGATTCCTGCTT
>NC_043006.1:64132927-64182927 GCF_006345805.1 Octopus sinensis
CTTAGAACGTAAAGACAGACGAAATACCACGAAGCATTTCGCCCGACATGCTAACTTTTCTGTCAGCACGCCGCGTTACTGGCCAAAGGTCAATATTGACTAAGCAAAAGCAAGCCTATGGCCAACGGCGTTTCACCCATGACCATCCCATCTATTTAAATTTCAGAGACTAGATATTCAACGTATTCCAACGTTTCTCTTCATTTTTTTAAAGACAAGATATGATTTGAGGGAACTTTGCCTGCTGTTTCTAGGTAATCGAGCGGCCAAGTTGGGGGCTTCCTCTTCAGTTTGTAGTATAATGCAATTCACATGTGTGCGGGCGTAAAATTGTACCGTTTTGTATAGGAGTGTGTTCCGTTTGCAGAATATTTATGTCGTTGCGTACGTATGAGACAGACAGATGGGAGATACAAGAGAGGATTGTTAAGGCTGGAACATCTTTAAATATAAGTTTAACTCGATTAGGACCGACAGCAATAATGAGACGAACTAGGGCGGCGAGCTGGCAAAATCGTTAGCACATCGGGCGAACAGCCTAGCGGTATTTCGTCTGTCTTTACGTTCTGAGTTCAAATTCCGCCGATCCTTTTGGGGTCGATAAATTAAGTACTATTTACGCACTGTGGTAGAAGTAATCGACTTAATCCCTTTGTCCTTGTTTGTCCCCTCTCTGTTTAGCCCCCTGTAGGCAATAAAGAAATAATGAGACGAACTATATATGGACACTAGTCCATATATACATATATATATATATATATATAATATATATATATATATCTATATATATATAAGGATTACATCGAGACCCCCTTCCATCATGAATGACCATGAGATTGCACCTAGAAAGTTACCCTCCCAGGCACATGTCCGGGCAAGGTTGTTTATGGAAGACCAGCAGTCGCCCATACATGCCAGCCTCCCCTCTCCACGCCACCAGTGTTATCCAAGGGAAAGGCAAAGGACGATACAGCTTGGCACCTGTGACGTCGCAACTTATTTCTACAGCTGAGTGAACTGGAGCAACGTGAAATAAAGTGTCTTGCTCAAGAACACAACACGCAGCCCAGTCCGGGAATCGAACTCATAACCTCACGATCATAAGCTCGACGGTCTAACCACTGAGCCATGCGCCTTCACAAAGGATTACAAAAGGTACTAAATAATAATGTGGCTGTATGGTAAGAAGCTTGCTTCCTAAACACATGGTTGTGGGTTCAGTCTCACTGCGGAGCAGCCTTCGGCAAGTGTCTTCTAATATAGCCTCGCACCGACCAAGCCTTGTGAGTGGATTTGGTAGATGGAAACTGAAAGAAAATTGTCGCATATAAACGTGTGTGTGTGTGTGTGTTTGCGCTTGTCCGCCACAAATGCTTGACAGCAGGTGTTGGTGTGTTTGCGCCCCCATAGCTTAGGGGTTCGACCAAAAAGAACTATACAATAAGAACCAGGATAAAAAGACAAAATGTAAAAAATAAAAGAACCGGGGTCAATTCGTTCGACGAAAATTCTTCAAGGTGGTGCCCCAGCATGGCCGCAGTCTAATGACTGAAACAAGTAAAAGATAAAAGAAAATTTACAATGAGTTCATTATATCTATATTGTTATTGATATTTATGTTTATAAAGTGTATTTCCTAAGTAATGAAACAACTGTAACTTCAGAATTCAAAATAATACCATAAAATCTGATCTTTGTTTTAAGTGTGTGCGTGTGTACTTTTAACGGCCAACGGAGACGGTTGACATCTCCCATTTGCAGCAACATCCTCACAATTTAGCTAAACTGAAATAAGAAAGCATAGAGAAGTGAATACGCAAGCCCTAGTGTTATTTGCAACTGTCGCTGCGCTGATAGTTGCTAATCATTGATTATGCGCAAAGCAAATACTCTGTTTAAAGATAATAAATATATAGTAAAACTCGTATGAATTGCATGTATGTATATTCAAACTGGTGTCTGAGCGAGTGTGTACAGCAGCTGCAATACGCTGGAGTGAGAGATATTCTTACAAGATGTTTCTATCTCCATCCCCTTTCTCTCTTTCTCTCACACACATACATGCATACATACAAACATTGTAATGATATATAAGACTATGAGTTCAGATTCGCGTATGTCTCGTTATTGGCTATAAAAAAAAACAGTTAATTCTGTTCCAAGCTTTCCTTTCATTTCAGTAGAGGTTTATAAATTTAAAAGAAAGAAAATGAAAAGGTAAAACACCTCTCCACCCGCAATTCGAGGCTGAATAAGACTTTCTAAGGGATAAATGTCAAACTCCACATACGCGTGTGTATTATGTGAGCGTATATGTCTATACGTGTATGTGTGCGTGTGTGTGTGTGTGTGGCAAAAACACACAGAGCTGCTACTGATTCACTCCATTGCTACTCAGAGGTTCTCGTTCCGATCTTATTGGCGAGACAGACAGACAGACAGAGATGTCTACCCGGTCAAATATCTGTGACAGATTCGTGTCTGGTTGCAACTGCAAGCCTGTCCCCCAACATCCAACAATGGAAACCGAGCGAAGCAAGTAAGTAGACAGGAAGTGACCAAGAGAGTTCACGGAGCCCTAATATTATATGCTGACTAATCTCCCTATGCCCTCCCCGCCTCCCCTCTTTCTCCCTCTCTCTCTCTCTCTCTTACACACACACACACAACCACATGCGTATTTTATTGGCTATAGCGAGTTTAAAATTCGTTATTGAACAAAGAAAACAATTAGAATACAGAATAAAATTTATAAGGTAAAGAAGCAGGAGCGAAGTAATCTTCACTGAGTTTAATTAAAATCTCGGAGTTGTCACCTCCTGTCTTTTTCTGACCCCAATTAATTATCCAGGAAATTATTTTTTTATATTACTTAAAGGTCTCATTTTAATTTGAGCTTTTCTTGATTTACGACATCAAGTAGACTCGCACCCAGTATACAGTTCGGTTTTCGTGCAGCAGGCGTTCCAGGGAAACCGTTCCCAGTCAATCTATTTCCATTCATCCTCTAAAAAAAAAAAAAAAAATGCTCCCCCGTCGTAACCACTTGACGATGATTCGCTGATGAGGTCAAACAAGAGCGAAACATACCTGGAGTTGTTACTGTGGATTCTACAAAAGTGACTCACTGCATTTCATCTTTTACTTGTTTCAGTCATTAGACAGCGGCTGTGCTGAAGCACCACCGTGAAGAGTTTTTAGTCGAACGAATCGACCCCAGTACTTATTCTGTCGGTCTTTTGCCGAGCCGTTAAGTTACATTCACGTAAACAAACCAACACCGGTTGTCAAGCAGTGATGGGGAAGAAACACAGAAACAAAGTTACATCTATCTATCTAATAATAATAATAATAATAATAATAATAATAATAATAATAATAATAATAATGATGATGATGATGATAATAATAAATAAATATATATATATATATATATAATAAATGCCAATATGAACTTCTGTGTGTCAGTGTGTCACACTTTGACCCTCTCTCTCACTATTCAATGACACTTCTACTATTCCTCCTGCTGGGGTGAGAGCAATAGTAGGCATAGAGACGGTGAGGGCGGTAGTAGATTGACTGTTGTGATGGTAATAGGGTGATGCTAATAGTATGAGCTGTAGTTGTGACAGAGGCGGAAGCAATGGTGATGATGGTGGTGGTGGTGGTGGCAGCCGAGGCGGTCAGGGATGACGGTGATAGTAAGTGATGCGAAAGACAATGATAAAGGTGGTAGAGGGAAAGGTGGCGAAGTCAAAGGTATTCGTGGTGGTAGTGTCAGAAGTCTGAATGGTGTGTGTATAGCAGTTGTGGTAGCGATGGTGGTGGTACTGGTGATGGTGATAATTGAAAACAATCAACAGAAGAGAGAGAAAGAAAGAGAGAGAGAGAGAGAGAGAGAGAGAGAGAGAGAGAGAGAGAGAGAGAAGAAAGAAAGAAAGGCTAGACAGAAAAAAAATGTATTGACCCCCGAATGGGAAGACAAAAACTGTTGTTTATCATGCAGCTTTGCAATCAGTTCCAAGTCGACAAATTATATTGTTTTGATGAATATTGTTCATTGCTTGAAAAATATTGGTCAACTTTAATAAAAAATTTAATATGTACTCAGAGAATGAAGAGTCATTGTTGGGCTCAAAGCCCAATGAAGAGCCCTCCACAGGAGCTAGCTTAAAAGCTGCCCGATAGGGCCTTGAAGGGTTTAGTCGAACAAATTGACCCCAGTACTTATATCTTAAGCCTGGTACTAATTCTATTGATGACTTTTAAAGAAATACTAAGTTACGTGGACCTAATCAAACCAACACCGGCTGTGAAGCTATAGTGGAGGGATCACAAACACAAACTCTCTTTCTCTCTCTCTCTCTCTCTCTCTCTCTCTCTCTCTCTCTCTCTCTTTCACACACACAGAGGAATCTATTGGATAAAAACGATTAAGTAAACTCTTCAAGGCAATGCCCCAGCATGGCCGCAGTCTAATGACTAACTGGTTGTCAAGCAGTGATGAAGAACAAATGAACACCACACACACACAAAAAACGATTGGATGAAAACGATTATAATAAACCTGAACGACATAAATCGCCAATGTACGTGGAAATAGGTATAATAATTACAGCGAAAAAGAAAAGTACTTTAAAAAACAAGGGTCGAAGTAAAGGATTAAAATTTAAGACGAAAAACAAGTAAAACAAGAGCAGCACTCAGAGAGCGCAGACTTCCGCCAATAATTAGCCAGAGATGATTTTTAAAATGAGAATACTAAAAATGAACCCAACCACTCTCAAAGGTTAAGTAAAAAAACAGGAAAAATCCAGGATCTTTGTCTGGTACCGGATTGATCCCAAAATCTAATCAGTTTGTGCCAGTCACGAGGTTAAACATCCTTGAAAGTTTCATCTGAATCCATCCAGCAGTTCTTGAGATATCTTGCCGACGGACAAACAAACAAACACGACTGAAAACAATACCTCCGCCTTAGCGAAAGCGGGGGTAATAAAGAGACAAATAAATAAATAAATAAAGGTGGGATGCAGACAGAGAAGAAAAATGAACACGTAGAAGAAAAAAGAAGAGGAAAAATATCAAGAAAAAGAAAACAAGAGATAAAAGTTAAAATATACTGGCAGTTACAATGGGTTTCAAACGTTGGCACAATGCCAGAAATTTCGGGGGAAGGAATTAAGTAGATTACATCAATTGGTACTTCTTTTATCGACCCCGAAGGATGAAACGCATGGTCGACAAATTGCATCAAATATGGACGAACAATAAGTACGGTTCATAGGTTAAGTGGAAGCAATTGGAAAGCGTGTAACAGACAGTGAAATCATAAAGAGATTTAAAGGTATTATTAATGGAGGGTATGAAAGAGGCGGGGAAACAGAGAGAGAGAGAGAGAGAGAGAGACAAAGAAAAATGGCCAATCAAAATGAAACGGAGGAAATTTAATTTCGAAATATGTAAGGTCATGGGAAAAAACTACGTGGGATTATGTAGAAATCAATCCAATTAAATTAAGGTTGGCGTGATAATTTTTAGAAAATGAATAATAACACGAAGCAGAGTAAAATACAATAATATTTAAGAAACGTGTAACTTAAATCCTGCTCGATTAAAGTTTATGTTAGAAGATAAACAGATAAAAATCTAAAAAAAAAAAAAAAAACTCTTATAAAATCATATGAAGATCGAATGCGAAATACAGAATGTATGACGTTAATTGTATGAGTCTTGATTTATTCAAATTCAATATTTCACAACTCGAGTTACATGATGCTGCGATCCTCAGGCGACAACTGGTTACAATTTGGAGGCTGCCGTTCTTTGATGTGGATACGTAAATTACTTGTTTGTATTTGTTGATTGGCTATTATTTTTGTGTGTCTTGACACAATAAACTACAAAAGGTGCAAAAAAGAAAGAAAGAAAGGGAGAGAGAGAAGGAGAGAGAAAGAAAGAGAGAGAGAGAGAAAGAAAGAGAGAAAGAGAGAAAGAGAGAAAGAGAGAAAAAGAGAGAAAGAGAAGAAGAAAGAAAGAAAGAAAGAAAGAAAGAAAGAAAGAAAGAAAGAAAGAAAGAAAGAAAGAAAGAAAGAAAGAAAGAAAGAAAGAAAGAAAGAAAGAAAGAAAGAAAGAAAGAAAGAAAG
Source organism: Octopus sinensis (assembly GCF_006345805.1). Lineage (NCBI taxonomy): Eukaryota > Metazoa > Mollusca > Cephalopoda > Octopoda > Octopodidae > Octopus > Octopus sinensis. Next base: position 64,139,074 of record NC_043006.1, read on the forward strand.
AAAGAAAGAAAGAAAGAAAGAAAGAAAGAAATCAGCAGACTTTGTAGCACTGAAACAGACAAGTGTGACATGTCCGCAATGGAGGATGTTATCGATGTCTAGGTCACAAGTGAATGAATGTAGAAGACTAAGGAAGAAGAACGAGCAGAGTGAACGTTGTTAATGGCGATTGTACGCAGATCATTATGGGAAAGAATGCTTGAATGAAAGAACTTGCAGAAGATGGTTTGCAAAATTCAGAAGTGGAGATTTCAGCCTTGAAGATGAAGATCGAACAGGACATCCAATTGAGTTTGATGATAAGCTCCTTGAGGCATTACTTGAAGAAAATCCTGCATTATCAGTTGAAAATTTGGCAGTAAAGCAAAGTTCAAACCATACAACTGTTCATCGTCATCTTTAACAACTTGGAAAGGTTCCTAAACTTGGAAAATGAGTGCCTCATGAATTGTCCGAAAGCAACCGCAGATAATTCAGAAGTGGAGATTTCAGCCTTGAAGATGAAGATCGAACAGGACATCCAATTGAGTTTGATGATAAGCTCCTTGAGGCATTACTTGAAGAAAATCCTGCATTATCAGTTGAAAATTTGGCAGTAAAGCAAAGTTCAAACCATACAACTGTTCATCGTCATCTTTAACAACTTGGAAAGGTTCCTAAACTTGGAAAATGAGTGCCTCATGAATTGTCCGAAAGCAACCGCAAATATCGAGTTGACATCTGCTCTTCTCTCCATTCTCACGAATGACTTTGTGACTGGTGATGAAAAATGGATCCTGTATTGAAATGTTAAACGTCGTAAACAGTGGTTTGGAAAAAAGGAAAAAGTTCAACCACAACCGAGAAGGAAAATTCATGGAAAAAAAGGTCCTTCTCTCTATCTGGTGGGATTGTAAAGGAGCAATTCACTCTGAAATGTTACCACCTAATGCAACAATCAATGTTCAAGTCTATTGTCAGCAATTAGAGCGTTTGAACCAAGCATTTAAGAAAAATAGACCCGCATTAGCGAATTGAAAAGGAGTGATGTTTCATCAGGACAATGTGCGACCCCACTCTGCAAAGATCACATCACAGAAGATCGAAGAGCTTGGTTGGGAAAAAATTCCTCATCCACCTAGGACTTATTCTTTCGAAGCCTAGTACTTATTCTATCGTTCTCTTTTGCCGAACCGCTAAGTTACGGGGACGTGAACACACCAGCATCGGTTGTCAAACGATGTTGGGAGGACAAACACAGACACAAACACACACATATATACGACGAGTTTTTTCAATTTTCGTCTACCAAATCCACTCATAAGGCTTTGGTCGGCCCGAAGCTATAGTAGAAGACACTTGCCAAAGGTGCCACGCGGTGGGACTGAACCCGGAACCATGTGGTTGGTAAGCAAGCTACTTACCACACAGCCACTCCTGCGCCTGCATGTATATATATATATATATTTTCAAATCAATTATTATATTTTAAAAAAGTAATGATAAGGTGACCAGCAAATTGTACCTTGATTTTATTTGGATTATGTTTGCTGGCCACATTATCATTATTTTTTTTAAAGATAATAATAATTTATTTGAATTTTGAATTTATACTTGCTCGCTAATGTTCGTTTGAAAGACACTGTTCAGCTGAACAGGCGCTCACGGAATGGTAAATGTATTTTTTTTAATAGTTTACATAGTAAGCCCAGCTGATGAGCTTTAAGTGTCAATTCGGCACAGGAAGTGAAATCAGTTGATACTGAGACATCTGCCGTCCACTTTGTAGTTTTACAAATGGGGACGGCTGTTTTTTTAGCATATTTGCTATATATATATATATATATATATATATATATATATATATATATATATACATATATATAAAATCAAGGGTGTGAGAGGTATTGGTGTCAAGAAGACCCAAAGGTGTCAGGTAATGCTGAGTAAGTGCTATGGACAGACTATAGTTAAGCTCCCAGGTTCGATAATGATACGAATGAGGAGTCCAACGCAGGTCATATATTAGCGAGCATATATATTAAAATTAACAATGAGATTAAAAAATCCAAGGCTGTGAAAGTTCTCAGAACATTTATAAAGATGTCTTACAGCTGTTTCCGGAATATTATATATATATATATATATATATAACGGGAAGCTTTATGAAAATAAACAAAAGACGAAGGCAGGTGGAAAACAAACGAACAATTGTATTAGTATGGCGCTCAGGAAATATAAATAAAACAAGTCTTTAACGTTTCGAGGCCTACGCTCTTCAACAGAAAGATACACAGAGAGAGAAAAAAACACAGAAGAAGGAGAGAAAAAAAATGCGTGCAGTAGCTAACGAATCAACATGGCGATCTGATTTCGGCCAGAGGTCAAGATCAAACATGAGACGCGAGAGCGAAATAAGGGGAGATAATAGGTTGAGGGACCAGCTAAAAGTGCGTGGGAGGGGTCTGGATGTGTGTATGTATAGGGTTGGTGTATGTATTAGTATGTATAAGGGGGTGTGTGTGTGTGTATGAGAGAGTATTAGTGCGTAGGATTGGTCTGGACGTGCGTATGTATGGGGTTGGTGTATGTATTAGTATGTATTAGTACGTATTGGTATGTATAGGTTGTGTGTGGTGTGTGTGAGAGAGAGTATAAGTGCGTATGCGGGGTCTGGACGTGTGTATGTATAGGGTTGGTGTAAGTATTAGTATGTACTAGTATGTATTAGTACGTATTAGTATGTATTAGTTGGTGTGTGTATTAGTATGGCACATCATATGTGATGTGATGTGTGATGTGTAAAGTATGTGGTGTAGTGAGAAGAAGAGGGGGAGGGGGAGAAGGGGGGAGAAGGGGAGGGGAAAGAAAGGGGAAGAAGAGGGGGAGGAGAAGGGGGAAGAGGAAGAGGATGGGGAGAAGGAAGGGGAGGAGGGGGATGAAGAGAAGAGGAGAGGGAGAGGGGAGGGGAGAGAGAAGGGGAGAGAGGATGAGGGAGCAGAGGGAAGGGAAAGAGGGAGGGAGGGAGAGAAGAAAGGGAAGAAGGAAGGGGGGAGTAGGGGTGTGAAAATGAAGGAAGGACTGAAGAAGTAGGGGTCGGGGGGAGAAAGGATAGGTGAGGAGGGGGGAGAGGGGGGTTAGATGAGGAGGGGGGGAGAGTTGAGACCAAATGGCGTATAAGAGCGAGAGAAGAGAGAAGATTAATTCCTGTTCACGGCGCAAACGGGAATCCGGATGGCCTCTGTGTAAGGACAAACCGAACACAGATAGGTGTTGCAAGGAGTGACCGGTGGAGCGGAAATGGCGTGAGACCGGTGTGTCGTTCGCAAGGTGGATGTCACGAAGGTGTTCCGCGAACCGGTCAGCCAAGCGGCGTCCCGTTTGTCCGATGTACAAGGAATTGCAGAGAGAGCAAGAGATGCAATAGATAATATTGCTGGAGGTGCAGGTGAAGGAGTGGATGATGGGATAGGGTCGATGGTGGGTGCTAGTGAGGCGGGTGGTGTTGGAGAGGTAAGGGCAAGTGCGGCAACGTGGGCGGGAGCAGGGGAACGAGCCGGGTTGGGAGGTAGGGTCAGGGAAGGAGCTATATATATATACATCCCTTCGAATATATAAAATATCCCGGAAACAGCTGTAAGACCTTCTCTTTATAAATATTCTGAAAACTTTCACTGCCTTGGATTTTTTTTTATCTCATTCTGTTAATTTATGTGTGTGGAGGCGCAATGGCCCAGTAGTTAGGGCAACGGTGGTAGGATCGCGGTTTCCATTCCTAGACCGGGCGTTGTGAGTGTTGGCAAACCCTACTGTACTCTTTCGCCACAACTTTCTCTCACTCTTCCTGTTTCTGTTGTACCAGTATTCCAAAGGGCCAGCCTTGCCACACTCTGTCACGCTAAATCTCCTCGAGAACTACGTTAAGGGCACACGTGTCTGAGGAGTGCTCAGCCACTTGCACGTTAATTTCACGAGCAGGCTGTTCCGTTGATCGGGTCAACTGGAAACCTCGTCGTCTTAACCGACGGAGTGCCACGATATATATATATATATATATATATATATATATATATATATATACGACAGGCTTCTTTCAGTGTGTTTCCTATAAGTCGCCCCGAGGGGATAGTAGAATACACTATCCCAAGGTGCCATGCAATGGGAATGAAGCCGGAACCATGTGTTCTGGAAACAAACTTCTTACTACACAGCCACACCTTCGCCTATATTTCAGCATTTCATTCCTACAGCTGCTTTTACATACAAAATATAAACATTATCATCACCATCCATATCATCAAAACAGCATTAATTTGATGAGTAAACAGATTCATCAAAAATCTACGGCTGACAAATGAAATAAGCACTAAATATATATAAATATGCATCATTCATCTTTTAATTGTTTCGGACACTGAACTACGACCATTGAAGGGTTCAGTTTAGTCGAGCAAACTGACCCCAGTATTTATTTCTAAGTCTGTCACTTGGTTTCGCCGAATCGCTAATTTACGGGGACGTAAACAAACCAACACCGGTCGTAAGGCTATGCCAGAAACACACACACACACACAACGGACTTACGCACTGTTCCTACCTACCAAATTCACTGACAAGGCATTGGTCAGCTCTAGATAATAGTGGAAAATATTCACCGAAGGTGTCACTCGGTGGAACCGAACCCAAAACCACACGGTTGCAAAGCGAGTTTCTTCGCCACACAGCTATCCTGCCTCCAGGATTTATTTTAAAATAGATGAAGTGGGTTCGATGTAGAATGCTCGGCATTTTAGGGTACAGGCAGTACAATAAATTCCTAGACAGATACTGATACATACATACAACGCCCATTTCTGGAATCCTTCTTCACATATTTAGAAAGGATTTTTTTCCTCTTATAAATTAACTCTAGTGCTTTTCCAACACGCATGCACGCACGCACGCACACACACACACACACACGCACCTAAAAACAGATGCCTATGCATACACACACATTGTTTGTTGCTTCAAGATATCCCTGATTCAACAAACCTGACGATGAAATCCTCCCAGCCCTGCCATTAAAAACATTCCATTTTGTGAATTACTTATTCCCTACCACCAATCACTGTCTATCCAGTGCCACACAGTCCGAAATGTCCACACTCCACTTGTACATAGAAACAATGGAGCTCAGTGGTGTCTATGCGACCATTTCATTCTTTTTCAGGAACAGCGAACCCCGGACTACATTATCGCACGTGATCGTTTTTAAGACGAAAGGCGTGGCTTGAATGACGATCCGATTTCTGTTTCGAGCGCATCTAGTGACCATATAGAGGGTTCCCTTTTGGTACATAAAAAAATATATTTTATATTAATGGCTGAGAAAAACAGAAATGAAATAAATTTAAATAATGGTTTCAAATTTTGGCACAAGGTCAGCAATTACATCGACTTCAGCGCTCAAGTGGTGCATATTTTATCGACTCTGGAAGGAAGAAAGGCAAAGCCGACCTCGGCGGAATTTGAACTCAGGACGTGAAAAAGAACGAAATGCCGCTAAGAATTTTGCCTGATGTGCTAACGGTTCTGCCAGATCGCCGCCTTAGTAAATTTAAATATGGGATTCATTGCGCAGAGAAAAAAATGTTTCTGTTAATTCTATTTTAAGCTTACTTTGGGTCAATGTTTAATTATGGGGTCAAATACGAAGGCAGCGAGCTGGCAGAAACGTCAGCGCGTCAGATAATGTTTAGCAGCATTCCTTCTGCTTGTACGCTCTGAGTCGACTTTGCCTTTCATCCTTTCGGGGTCGATAAGATAAATACCAGATGAACACTGGTGGTCGATTTAATCGACTTCAAAATAGTTGTCGTTGTGCCAAAAATTAAAAAGAATTATTAGGTCAAATATTTTTTGTAGTTACGTAACGAAATAGGAGAAAGCAGAGGAGGGGTGACATCAAACTGAATTTTTCTGTTTTCCATTGTTTTCGTGTCAAGATAACAGAGATAAACAGTGATTAATTGGCTACTGTTGTTTTTCTACACTAAGCCAAACACTGTTCGAGTAAACCTACGATCTAAGCCAGTATCTATCAAACTGACAAAGTCAAGTTCCCCTCCAAATATGGGGGAGGGGCGTACGCGTGAGTGTTTGTCTTTTTCCTGAGCGGTCTAACTTCGCCATTAGCGCGCCAACTAACCCTAGCCCTAAATCCTAACTCTAAACTCTAATCCATATCAGGTCGTCATTTCACGGCATGGAATAAGGATATGGCGAGAGACAACACGCTAAAGTTGTACCAACAATCCTCCTATATTCTCCGTGGTGTTGGGCAAGTTTGAAAAGTTCAAAACAAGGGTGGCTATGGAGTTAAGAAGCTTGCTTCCAAACCATGTAGTCTTGGGTTCAATCTCAGCATGCGGCACCTTGGGCAAGTGTCTTCTACGATATCTTCTGGCTGACCGAAGCCTTCCGAGTGAATTTGATAGACGGAAACTGTGTGGAAGCCTGTCGTATGTATGTGTGTTTATGTTTGTATTTGTCACTCTCCCCCCCCCCCACACACACACCTCGCTTGATAACCGGTGTTGGTTTATTTATGTTCCCATAACTTGACAGTTCGACAAAAGAGACCGATAGAATAAGTGCCAGACTTAATAATTACTGGGGTTGATCTGTTCAACTAAAACTCGTCAAGATAGTGTCTCAGCATGGCGGCAATTCAACGTTTGAAATAAGTAAAAGATAAAAGACGGGAATTCTCAGCTCCTTTTTCAATCTCGCCCGCCTCCACCAACTCCGCCTACCCAAGAATGAGGAACTCTAGGAATAATGTTCGTAGGAATTATCTAATGTGTCTTTTCTTTTAGGAGGGTAAGGTGTGGTTTGCGAAAGCTTTGATTATTATTTCTAGAAGATCGATTAACCAAACAGACACTTCCCCACCCTCGTTCTAATGACGCAGAGAAGAGACAGGAGAAAACGAAATATACGGACAGGCAAATAGGTGGTGATCAGCTCAAATGACAGCAAAATAACAGGGGAGAGAGAGAGAGAGAGAGAGGGACAAGGAAGAGGAGAGAAGAAGGAAGAGAGGATGAGACAGATAGATTGACAGATAGACATATAGATAGAGATAGATAGAAAGATAGAAAGATAGACAGACAGAGAGACAGACAAATAGACAGACAGACAAACAGATAGACAGATAGACAGACAAACAGATAGACAGATAGACAGACAGACAGACAAATAGATAGATAGACAGACAGACAGACAAATAGATAGATAGATAGATAGATAGATAGATAGATAGATAGATAGATAGATAGATAGATAGATAGATAGATAGATAGATAGATAGATAGATAGATAGATCGTGGCACTCCGTCGGTTACGACGACGAGGGTCCCAGTTGATCCGATCAACGGAACAGCCTGCTCGTGAAATTAACGTTCAAGTGGCTGAGCACTCCACAGACACGTGTACCTTTAACGTAGTTCTCGGGGAGATTCGATGTGACACAGGGTGTGACAAAGTTGGCCCTTCGAAATGCAGGTACAACAGAAACAGGAAGAAAGAGTGAGAGAAAGTTGTGGTGAAAGATTACAGCAGAGTCTGCCACCACCCACTGCCGGAGCTTCGTGAAGATTTAGGGTCTTTCGCTTAATAAACACTCACAAGGCCCGGTCTGGGAATCGAAACCGCGATCCTACAACCGCGAGTCCGCTGCCCTAACCACTGGGCCATTGCACCTCCACGACAAATACACAAAACATGCAGAAAGGTAGATAGTTAAGACAAGCAGAAAGATGTATGTATGACGTAAGAGCGAAGTAAGACACTATATGAAAAAAAAAAGCAAATACCTGAGTGTACAAACAAGCAGGCTGTTCAGTGGACAACCAGACGAACACACAAGTGGACTAATGTTTAATATAGTTTATTCATCTTCTAGCCTCCTACGGTTTCATCACAGAGCTTAATGTAACCCGTCTTTTTTCTAATAAGGTGTGATTTTTGTGATAAAGTGTAGAGTGTGAGATGAAGGGAGGAGGGTACTTTTTGGTTATCTCACCCCCACTAAAAAATCAATTAATGTGGCGACAAGAGATTGGATTAAAAGAGATCTTTTTGATTCAATACTTCAACACATTGTTGACGTTTGGTCTCCTCAATAAGCATGGAATGATTTGTTATAAAATGTTATCAGATTGAGTAAGATGCTTAATTTTTTGCAGTTTCCTTGCTTATTAATTTTTTGCAGTTTTATATGATTTGTTATAAAAATATTATCAGATTCAAAATGATGTTTCATCGTTTCACTTTTTATGTTTAGTAATTTTTCCGCTTTTTTTTTATTGAGGGTTAAACAATTTTTTTAGTTGAAGGAGATAGCCAAAAGCACCGATATTTCTCGTAAAATGAGGGGGAGATAACCCAATTTTTTAATGGGGGTGAGATAAGCAAAAAGTTCCGAGAAGAGAATTGGCTGCTGTTTCCATGAGATGAGAATGTGAAATTGTAATGTTATGTGAAATTGTAATGTTATGTGACCAGCAAAGTCGGTTAGTATACATAGATAAATATTTTAAGTTTCCTGAATTAGATACAGAAACGAGTTCGCATACGCACACGTGGCAAAGTAATTTTAATAGGAGTGGTTGGAAATGTAATCGCCGCGAAAGTGGACAGGAGTGAAACATACGTACAACGAAAACCGCTTATAATTACGGATAATGTTATCAGTAAGATTAGTCCCCAAGCACTTTATTTGTTGAATATCATTAGCCAGGTATTGTTATCGGAAAGGCTTCGTTCCAAAGTAATCACAATAAGCGGCTTCAATATTGATGTACACACACACACACACACGTGCGTGAGTGTGTGTGTGTGTGTGTGCACGCGCGCGCAAGCATGGCTGTGTGGTTAAGCACGCTTTGCAACCACGTTTCGGGTTCGGTCCCATTGCACGGCACCTTTTGAGCAAGTGTCTTCTACTATACCCTCGGGCCGATGGAAACTGTATGGAAGCCCATCATATATATATATATATATATATATATATATATATATATATATATATATATGTTTGTGTGAATGTATGTATGTCTTTGTGTTTCTCTCCCCTACCAACGTTTGACAACCAATGTCGGTTTGTTTACGTCCCCGAATTTAACGGTTCTACAAAAGAGATTGATCTGTTCGACTAAACCCATTAAGGCGGTGCTCCAGCATAGCCAGAGTCCAATGACTGAAACCGGTAAAAGATATATCGTTATTATTATCATTCCTGAGTTGGTAGAATGGTTACCGCACCGGGCAAAATTCTGAGTTCAAATGCTGCCGAGGTAAAATTGTACCCGAGGAGGGGGGGGCGATAAAATAAACACCAATCGTGTACTAGGGTCGATGTAATTGACTTATCCCGCCCTGAACCTGCTGGCCTTGTGCTAAAACAGTAGTTCCCAACCTGGAGCCGTAAAGGTGCTGGAAGTCTGTGAACTAAATTCAAAATTATATATATATATATATATATATATATATATATATACACACACACAAGGATAAGCATATTAAAAGGGGTCCGTGAATAAACTCATTTAAATAAAAAGGGTTGGGAACCACTGTGCTAAAATTTGAAACCATTATTATCATTATTATTTCAGGCCTTGTGCCATTGGTAGAGAGGGTAATGATTATTATTATTATTATTATTGTTGTTGTTGTAGTTGTTGTTGTTGTTAAGGTGGGAGAGCGGGCAGACACGTTAGCATACCAGACAAAATGTTTAGCAGCATTTCGTCGGTGTTTACGTTTTGCGTTCAAATTCCGCCGAGGTCGACTTAGCTTTTCATCCTTTTGGAGGTCGATGAAATAAGTACCAGTTGAGCACTGGAGTCAATATAATCGGCTTATTCTTTGTGTCTATAGTACGAAGGATTATAATTATCATTCTTTTACGTCTGTTTCTCCCTTCTGAACACGTCGCATTTCTGGCCTATTATCATCTGGTCTAGAACACAACAACACAGGAAACCCGGATATTCTAGTTGTTTATGCATTGTTTCAAGTATTGGTAGTGTTGGTGGGAGGTGAAGAGGTAGGAAGAAATATTCCTCTTTATCTTCTACCAACCCTCACCCACTTGTAGATTTTGTTACGTCAACACAACATATACAAAAATGAAACATGACAAATTGTACAATTTGACTATCACCAGGATTGTTTATCCCAAACGTAAGATACGAAATACAAATGTTAAAATTACATGGAACGCCATTATAGAATGAATGAATATACAGGCATACCTCAACTTAGGATGGTAATTGGCTCCAACAGACGCGACTTAAATCGAAAAACGACGTAACACGAATAACTATTTTTAAGCATTTATAAGCTCATATATGTTTTAATAAGTGGTTTGTACATATTTTCAAATGTATTCTGTTTGATTTGCCTCTTCAATGTTGTTTTTTTTGGGTGTTTTGTTTTTAAACCTTTAAATATGTTCGCTGAAACCGACGTAAAGTCACATAAATGGACTGATGTTGAAATTTATTTCTTAAAAACAAAAGTAAAGTCGCGAAAGACACAACTCGAAATGACGTAAGTTGTGGCGTGTATGAATGTGATTACAGACCAGTTCTACATGTAATTATTTTAGCCCCAGGTAAGCACCAATCGAATAAACCAAGGGGGCTCAAGCCGCGATCACAATTTTAAAATCTTATTCTTTTATACGTTTCAGCCCTAAATCTGTGGCGAATCTGGAGCACCGCTAGTTTCATTTATTTACTTATAATTGTAAACAGTGAAATTTGATCTAAGAGACATCTTATGTAATCAATAAACTAGCAAGGTATGAGGACGTTACGTGTTTTATAAATGTTCTGATTTCTAATTTGATGTGTAAATTTATAGCATAAATTCCCAACATTCTTACATTATTATGTTAATGTCTCTGATTTCGACCCACGGTCAAAGTTATCTAATGCGCAACACTTGAACTTGCTTCATTATGTTGAATATATCGATTATGCCTTCGATTTCGTTCCATAGTTTAATCTGTTGGCAGTAAGATTCAAACAGATGAACGCGTCACAAACAAAATACAGTAATCCGTCGACTATCGTGGATGTTACGTTCCAAACCCTACCACGATAGGTGAAAATCTACGAAGTAGAAACAGAACTGTACTGTATAGTTTTTTTTATTATTATTATTTTTATAATTTGTATATATTTATTGGGTCTTTTCGGTTTGAACGGCAGTTTTTTAAAATAATTTCCACGTAACTATAATCACTTTTAAACTTCGTATACTGGTAGAATGTGTTTATAAAACATCTTTCTCTCTTGCCTTTATTGAGTAAATTCTATGGTTTGTAAGATATTTGTTGTTGTTTTTTCTTCGATTTCTGCAATTTCAACCAATCAATGACGTCTATTGAGCTGAAAACATTCTGTGCCGTATGAAAATGTCCCTCGTTTAAGAAACAGTTTGGGTTTATTTACATTTCTGAAGAAAAAAATATACCCTTCCCCCACCCTTAACCCTAAAACAGATTGAAATGCAATAGATCGATACTAGGGTCATAATTATGGGTGACAATTTCATATGACACCGCTAGAAAAAACTGCAGTTCAAACCGAAAAGATCCTATTTATTTTATTATAAATGCAAAACAAGACCACGGAGGAATCGACGTAAGCTTAAATAATAAACCGCGATAGGTGAATCGCGATATGGCGAGGGATTACTGTACAGATTTTTATTGATCACGACGAAAGATAAAAGATAAATTCAACCCATCTTGCCCCCCATACACACACACACACCACCACCACTAACTTTGAACATATAACGCAAAGTTATGTAACTCAGTATCCCAAGATATGTCGTCCGGTCCACCACAAAGTCCAGTTTTTGTTTACGGTGTGGCGGTTTGTACTACTTACTCGCGACAGCATCCACCCAGACCAGCTCCGACCAACGAATTCACCATGTCCCTCACGAAGGCTGACTACATCCGACGGTCGCCCTGCAGTCAGGGTTGTAATAGATACCAACTCCGAACATGAGGTGGTCTGTGTCTCAATAACCCCGGTAGCCATAACAGAGGAGCGTAAGCTCCTTTGTAGGGCCTCTCATACTGGACTGGTCAAAGGCAATTCAAAACCAACAAGTCTTAGGAACGAAAGGCCTTCAATTAGGGCGGTGGGATATTGAGACAGGCCTGAAAAGGCAGGGAATCAATTGGAAAGAAACAGAAAAAAGCAGAGAGACGAAATCAAGGAAGCCGTCGATAGCCTATGCTATACGTGTGTAGCCTCGGGCCAGCCAAAGCCTTGTGGGTGGATTTGGTAGGCGGAAACGGAAAGAAGCCCATCGAATATATGTGTGTGCAGAAGGGAGGGGGTGCCTTTGCGTTTGTCCACCACTACTTGACAACCAGTGTCGTTGTGTTTATGTCTGTGTAACTTGCGGTTTGCCAAAAAGATCTCGATAGAATAAATACTAGGTTTGAAAAACTAAACCAGGTCTAGTCGTTCGACTAAAATTCTTCAAAGCGGTGCCCCAACATGGTCGCAATCCAAAGATAAGTGTTCTACAGCTACAGGTTATAGTTTTGTATATTTCCACAGACACGGCCATAAGCTATATAACCGGTCTTGAAATTTGTTCCTTTAACTCCATTAGAAAAAAAAAGAATGCTATATACCCATAAGCAGGCGTAGTTGTGTGATAAGAAGCTTGCTTCCCAACCACATGGTCCCAGGTTCAGTCCCACAGCATGACACCTTGGGCGAGTGTTCTCTCCTATAGCCTCGGAGCAATCAAAGCTTTGTGAGTGGATTTAGTAAACAGAAACTGAAAGGAGCCCGTCGTGTGTATATATATATATATATATATATATATATATATATATATACCGGAGTAAACACATAAATGTGAAACAAGGTGGAAAAATGAGTACTCAAATACCAGTGGACTTATATAAGTACTAGTCTTAAAAAATAATTCATTCGACTAAAAATTGTTTAGCATGGGGCGACAAAAAGAAACTGTGTAAAACTGAAGACCCCACCCCACCCCCGAGATCTGACCTGGGACTAAACAACAAACGCCATGATAGTATTACACTTAATACGTCTGAGATAGTAATCCATGCGGCCAGTCTGTTCATTTACTTCGTTACCTGTGTCTCATAACCAAAAACTGCACAAAATGCTTGATGTAACCGATCTTACCAGAAATCCAAGCCACGCTGGAAATTCCCGTTTCCTGAGTGAGTCAAATATTCGTAGAGAGAGAGGGAGAGAGAAAGGGTAAACAAATAGAAACAGATACAAAACTAAGAGAGACAGACAAACGAAGAGAAATACGAAGAGAGAGAAGTAGACGGAGATACAGATAGATATATACATGGATAAAGAGACAAACGAGTACAAACAGAGAGGGTAGTACGAAAAAGGAGAAAGGTAGATACTAAAAAGAGATAGATATCTGGATACATAGAGAGATAAACAGATGCAAAGAGATAGTGAGAGAAAATATAAGAAAAACAGAGACGTACAAAGAGAGACAAACATACAACTAGAGACAGATACAGAAAACAAAAAGGGAGAGGCAGATACGAGGAGAGAAAGATAAAGAGAAGGAAACGAACACAATGATAAAATGGATAGAAATGACAAAATGTGATAAGGCTGGCAAATGATTCGAAATAATTCTAAATGACGTGAATAACAACAAAACAATTGTTATATTCTTTTTCTTTTTGTCAGATTTATGAGCTAAAAAAAAACTTTTTTTTTACATGTCTGCAAAATTATTTTCTATCTCTACCCCGATTATCAAGTTTTCGTGAAAATATGTTTACTGTTTAAAACATGCAAAGAAACGTGCAAGTTTCAACAAATAGACGAGCTAGTTTCTGCAGTCTTTTGAGGTGCTGTAAATAGTAGCTATATTTTCGTCAAGTTCCATGCCCTACCGCTCCTACCGCTGTAAGGAAAACACATGAAGGAAAAAAAAAAGTCTACGCAGGAATGTCTTTGATCAGAGGTTTGCTGGAACAAGGCTGAATTGGAGGTTAAAAACAAAGTCGAGACTATCATGTCTTTTATATATATCTAGGACACACACACACCATTTATATACACGTAGCGTATTTACTCGTGTGTAAGTCGCACAATTTTATAAGTGATTTTAATTGATAGTAGACGGAGCAAAGCTAAATCTATGAAGGTAAAGAATTCTGTACCAAGATCTAACATTAAATTAGGGGTGCGACGTATAAGACATTTCAATACGATATATGTATATACGCGGGAGAGGGGGGGGACTTGCGTGTGTGATTTGGGTAAGGATCAACTTGAGAGTGAACTACAACAACAACAGAAGTGATTGGGAGCCAATATGATGAAGCCGTTACCTGGTCACTAAACCTGTCAGGAAACAGAAGCCGGATCGTTAAATAACACCAAACAATCTTTTAAAATAATCGAAAGATACTTTGGACAATGATGAACGCAGAAAGAGACGGAATGGTCAGAATTAGAGCGTCTCTGCGGACAGGTCCGCTGGATCACGACTGAAATTGAGCTAAACAAGTTTTAAGAAAACTAAGAGATTGAATGCACTACGTCAGACTTTGAGTAAGCGCCTTCTACTCAATTCTTCTGTCCCCCAATGCTTTGCAATTGGGATTTTGTAGACATAAGAAATGTTCGTCGTACACAATAATAATATAAATAATATATAAATATATGCATATATACATACATATATGTACATACCTACTTATATATGTATGTATACATGCATATATCATCATCATCATTGTTCGACCGAGGTCGAGACAATGGAATTTACCATGCTACGCCAGACTTCACGGTCCATCATGGCATTACGGAGGTCCTGTTGCTGGATGCCTGTATCCCTGGAGATTACATCAGGGTAGGAGAGTGTGCGCCCTCTGGTATTGCAAGTAGATGGCTTCCAGAGGAGAAGAGTAGAAATTACCTCTTTTTCAGCTCTACAACAATGTCCAGCAAATTGGACTCTCTTACCTTTCACAAGAGATGACACGGGTGGTAGTTTCCCATATATCTGCATTTTGGTTGGATGGCGCTTCCACGAGAGATTTTGAGCTCTCATAAGGAGGCGAGTGTAGGTTCCATCCAACCGCCTCTCAAGCTTCTTTGATAACGTCCAGGTTTCTGAGCCATATAGTAGAATTGGTTCGACTGTGGCTTTGAAGATTTCAAGTTTGAAGTCTCTACTTAGATTTGATGACCAGATCTTATGCATGTCATTACAGGCTGACCAGGCCATACCCTTTCTAGTTAGAAAGTCTTTTCCAGATGATGATATGTATGACCCAAGATTTGTAATCAGAAACCATATTTAAGGGCGCATTGTTGAGAGTATGGATGCAATCACTGTTGGACAGGCACTTGTTTATGTATTCAGTCTTGGCCTCATTGAGGTAAAGACCTACACAATTTGAGGCTTGTTCAAGAGAATGTAAAAGAGAATGGGCATTGGAGAGAGAATCACTGATAAGAGCGATGTCGTCAGCAAAGTCAGTGTCTGTCAAGTACTCAGCTGGGTGTCTGGAACTTCTTGGTTTTATTTCAAAGCCTTGCCAGAGATGCATATATGGGTACAGAACATTAAAAAAAACGTTGAACACAATGAGAAACGAAAACAAAAGCATAGAAACGAACTTTTTTTCGAACAACAAAAAAAAACCAGAGAAACGAGACATGCAACATAAAGAATATTCCCCTTCTTCAGTTGTTCCTGTTTCATCTACTCCGCGTTTCGGAGGCAAGGATGCCTACTACTACTATATAGTAGTAGTAGTAGTAGTAGTAGTAGTAGTAGTAGTAGTAGTAGTAGTAGTGGTGGTGGTCATCCGTCGGTCTTGGGAGGCCATGATTTAAATATCTAGTTACTAAATGTGTATTTTGTCTGAAAGAGACAATCTCCCCCCATCCCGAAAGAGCTCTATAAGTAGATTCACACTTATTCTCTCTACTACAGCATGTTTTCACACTGTCTGTGGTCTCCACAGTTCACACTTTCGAATAAATAACTGTGAATATATCTACACTATATATGTCTCAGTATTATCCTGATAAACGATGTGCTTTATACGGTTATATGTTTTAAAATGATCATGGGTGTGTGTTTGGATGCTGCTGCCTTATGAAGTTCCCTACATTGTCGTTAAAAGCACGTAATAGGAGTAATAAACAGTCCGACAACTGTTATCCTCTTTGGGTATTTTGTCCAGTACTTTTCTATCATGTTTATGTATTTTTTACTCGTTGGTGATACCCTTTACACACACACACACATATGTATGTATGCATATATATATATATCACGTGACCGACCAGGCCATCAGATGTTGCTACACGTCGCTGGTCACAATGCGCTTCGCATTGTTTTAGCCCTCAATGACGCCACCCTGCAGGCTAAGCGAGCAGGCCAACAGAAAAAAGAGTGAGAGAAAGTTGTGGTGAAATAGTACAGCAGGGATCGCCACCAGCCCCTGTCGGAGCCTCGTGGAACTTTTAGGTGTTTTCGCTCAATAAACACTCACAACGCCCGGTCTGGGAATCGAAACCGCGATCCTACGACAGCGAGTCCGCTGACCTAACCACTGGGCCATTGCGCCTCCACACACACACACACACACACACACACACACACACGTATATATATATATATATATATATATATATATTGTACTTCGCAGCGAATGAAACATATATGCATATGACGTGAGGTGTATATAAATCACTAAAGCTCTTTAAGTAACTGTCATTTCTGGACACGCAGCATGGCATACTTGTGGATCATTCGCGGCTTAGTAGTTAAGAACATCTGCTTTTATATATTTTATATATATATAACCTATCAATCATATAACAGTGCTCCTTTGCCTAAGATGTGTGTGTGTGTGTGTGTGTGTGTGTAGGCGCGCGTCTGTATCTACAAATCTATCTGGCTCTGCTGCCTTAATAATAATCGTCATTATGTACCGTGAACTTTGGAGTTACGTTGGGTTTTACAGCAAAGTGTAAAGATAGAAGAATATGAGTTACGTTAAAAACCGCCCCTGGTGAATCAATAACAACAGCAAAGATCGATAAAAAGCTTTCGAATCACATAACAAGATGAATTGAGGTGAGGGTTGAGGCGCCTGTCTCACAAAATTCGGAGACTTTGTTGATGTCTAGATTTCATAAGACAGAGGTCAGTGAAATGACAAGACTGTGTACTGAGAAAAGGTAGGACTGTGCTTAAGACACATTTGATAATGTAGTTCTAGACACTCTATGCTTGAAAAGTATAAATGGGATGGTCATGGTTAGAACACTCTTCAATATAGGTCTGTTAAACGACAACACAATCCAGAAAAATAACTTGAAATACCAACACTAACACCTTCGAACCACACATTCCATTACGACCAATTAAACCTTCCTAAAATCACACCCTACAACCACTAATACCACCACCAACACAACTACTACCACTACCTACAATGACACATACACTTTCACTACTACAACTACCCAATACGACAACCACTGTTACCTCCTTTTCTACTACCACCACTACACAATATCACAACCACTAAATACGACAAACATTGCCACAATGAGAATCACCGATACCTCCACTTGCAGCCGCCACTCAAAATGACAAGCACAAATACTACCACACACAATGGCCACCACTTATACAGCCACCTCTACAATGAATTACAGTGACTACCAATACTAACAGCACTACCTTCAAAAACAGACACTTATACCACCACCACCTTTCCCAATGGTAATCACAACACTAAAACCACTACCCACAATAGCGACCACTACTACTACTACTACTACAATATCAATACCATCCCCGATATCCTACACTCCACGTTAATTTCAAATACCACCACTGCCACACTATTACTACTACTAAAACCATTACCTCGCATCCCGCTGGCAACCACATATACCACTAACCACAGACACCAATGGTAAACACAAGTACAACCACCGCCACTACTACTGCTACTACCACCATCACTGCCTCTAGTATTACTAGTATTACTACTGCTACTACACCTCAATCATCACCATCAGCGCCAAAACAAGCAAGCAAGTAACTATACCAGGTTTATCTCTCCAACATGGCCGCTACTGCGAGTGAGTATAAGCAGGCCTCCTCAGGTTCATGATATTGTTTGTAATCAATAATGCGAGGCAAAATCAATGACAGGAACACGTCTGAGGGACAACAACGTGGCAGAACTGGTTCAGTTTTATATATAGAACTGGGAAAGTCAAACATGAACACACACACAAAGATAAATAGATAGATAGATAATGTAAATGCGCGCGCGCGTATGTTTATAGTGAGAGAGAGAGACAACGAAGGACAGAGATATGTTGAGATAAAAACGCAGATATACAAATATATTGATATATGTACATGAATATCGAATCATACATTTCAGGTACATACGTGCGCGCGTGCGCACACACACAGACACACATACATACCTACATGAATATGCACACACGCACGCACACACACACACACACATATATATACAAACCTATGTAAATGTGCAAACATATATATATATATATATATGTATACTATACATATACATACAAATACATACATATACATGTGTGTGTATATATATATATATATATATAGAGAGAGAGAGAGGGGGGGGAGGCATATACGTGTATGTGTGTATGCACATATATATATATATATATATATATATACTAGCAGTATCGCCCGGCGTTGCTCGGGTTTGTAAGGGAAATAACTATATAAGCATTTTTAGAAATGTAAAGTATAATAGCCATCTCAATATGGCTAACCACAAAGGGGGGGGGGGTGTTACTGTAGCTTTTTACGTTCTGAGACTCATCGTAGACGCGCGCTATTACCCAGAAGGGCTCGATATGAATCACGACTATAAGATAGCCGGTTTTGGTTAAACTGCACCGCAAAATGTGGGAGTAGTTAGGAATCTAAATCGTAGGAGACAGACAGCCCACAACCTTACTTTTATATATAAAGATATATATATATATATATATATATATATATATATTATATATATATATATATATATATATATGCATACATTGGCCCGAATTCAGTTCATTCCATTTCATCCATCGTCGTCGTCGTCAGCATTATCTTTACGTCGCATTTCGTTCTGAAATCAAATCGCATTACATGTCTTCGTTTCGGGTTTGCTGAAAGAGTTAAATGCGAGCAGCGTCTGCGTGACACACCTGTTAGAATCAGCATCTAAGTCTCCCTCATATCAAATCGTACCGCCTTTACAAAATGAGGGTATCCATTTGTTTGCGTCTTTCATGATTAAGTTAAATACAAGTGAGAGTGAAAGTAATTTATATCGCCTGCAACCTCATCCAGATCTTTTTTTTTTAATCCTTAATCTGCTTTAGCCATTGGATTGCGGTCATGCTGAGGCTATTACTTTGAAATTTTTAGTCAAACAAGTCGATCCCAGTAATTTTTTTTTTATTTTTTATAAAAGTCTGGTATTTATAATATAGCGTATTTTAACGTGTATAAGGAACCCTTTTTTGTCAAAAATTAGGTTGAAAAAATATGGGAGTTTCTTATACATGGACAGTATTATAATCCCTTACAAAACCATTTTTCCAAATTTTAAGTCCCCCCCCCCCAAAAAAAAAAATTAGGGTACTTTTTACCAAATTTAAAGCCTCCAAATTTACGGTACTTCTTTTTTTTTTTGTCCAACCGCTAAGTTGCAAGGATGTAAACAAATCAACATCAGTTGTCAAGCGGTGAGGAACACACACACACGATGGTTTCCGTCTACTAAATTCACTCACAAAGCTATTGTCGGCCCGAGGCTATAATAGCAAACCCCTACCTAATGTACCGCGCATTGGGCCCGGACCCGAAACCACTTGGTTACAATGTGAGCTTTTTAACCACACAGACATGCCTTTGTATCCCCGCTTCCATTCGTGCTTTAAAATATATAATCAATACTAATTTTCCAGAGTTAAGCCCTTCTATTTACGTTTCTTATAGTAAAATTTGTGCAAATTTGAGTGACGGGCGAAAATAGGAACAATGAGTGGGTCTGCTCTCAGCGTGTACCTGTCTATAGATCAGAGAATGACAGTCGCGATTAACTCCTAGATCTATGGGTTCCTTGATTGATCAGAATAACCGGTTCAATCCTTATTTGTTACAGTATGCGTATTTTTTACCTCATCTTCTCATTAGAATTCCGCATAAACCCCCCCACACTTTATGTAACCTAGTCTGTGTAGTGTCCTCTACATCCGAAGCCTCTGTAGCTGGCAGAATCGTTAGTTTCAACCGAAATGCCTTGTTTTATTTCCCCTAGTTCTTTAGATTCCGAGCTCAAATCGCGCTTAGGTTAACTTTGTCTTTCACCCTTTTCAGGCCGACAAAATAAAGTACAAGTGAAGTATTGGACCGATAGTATCGACAAACCTTCTCTCCTTAAAATTGCTGGCCTTATACCTAAGTCAGAAAGTATCGTCATCATCAGCAGCATCGTTATTCATATGAAGGCGGCGAGCTGGCAGAATCATTAGCACGCCGACCAAAATGCCTAGCGACATTTCGTCCGTCTTCACGTTCTGGGTTCAAATGCCACTGGGGGTTTACTCTGCCTTTCATCCTTTCGGAGAGGATAAAATAAGAACCACTTGAACACTGGGATCGATATAATCGATTTACCTCTACCACAAAATTGCTGGCCTTGTGCCAAATTATTATTTTTATTATTATTATGGCGAACTGGCAGAATCGTTAGCGCGCAGGACAAAATGCTTAGCGGTATTTCGCCCGTCGCTCCGTTCTGAGTTCAAACTCCGCCGAGGTTGACTTTGCTTTTCATCCTTTCGGGGGTCGATAAATTAAGTACCAGTTGAGTACTGGGGTCGATGTAATCGACTAGTCTCTTCCCATCAAATTTCAGGGGCCTTGTGCCTTTAGTAGAAAGGATCATCATCATCATCATTATTATTATTATTATTGACTGTAGTAGAATGCAGGCGTTTATTTGCAAACTCCTACTTGGGCTTTATTTCACGCTTAACCCTAATCCTAACGAAAGTGGTTGGGGTATTCGGTTCACGATCGTAAGGTCGCGAGTTCGATTCCCGGCAGTGCGCTCTGTCCTTCTGATACTTTTTCACGTTGCTCCAGTCCATTCAGCTGCCAAAAATTAAGTAATACCTGTATTTGAAAGGACCAGCCCTGACATACTCTGTGTCATACTGAATCTCCCTGAGAACTACGTTAAGGGTACGCATGCTTGTGGAGTACTCAGTCACTTGGACATTATTTTCACGAGCAAGCTGTTCCGATGATCGGATCAAATGGAACCTTCGTCAACGTAACCGTCGAAGAGCTAGTTTTCTTTTTGTTCTTGAACAAAACAAATAAAAATAAAATAACTGACTTTATGTTCAGCTACCTTAGTTTACCTTAGTCCTTGGATCTAATCCAAGAGAAAGCAAAGAGAAAATAACATAACTGTATTTTAAGAAGGGTGATTGAGGTTTCTACACCTATTCCAAACAGCAAATCGAAGATGCACTCCCACGAAACATTGAGAGAAATTCTCTCAGTTTAGCGTTGTCGGGCTATCTGCTGTATATTCAGGGCCGAGGACTCAACGAAAACACAGTCTGAAATAGTTAGACATACTTCCGCTTGTATACGTGTTCTTGAGTTTTGAGTAGGGAAATACAAAAATGACGACCAGGAGCATTAATTACGACGTTGACCCAAAATTGGCTATAATCTTTGTATTGAAGTATATAAGCGAGTGGTTTGTGGTCGGGAGGGGTAGGATAGAGTCGAAGTCCTTATGATTCCCGAAAACAACACAGCCATTTTGGAGCTGTGTCCAGTTGAGGACACCGTGACAACGGGCATGAAACTTATGGTGTCAGGTAGAAGGTCACATTGAGATATTTTGTAACGTGGTTCCGAGTTCAGTACCACTGCACGGCACTTTGGGCAAGAGTCTTCTACTACAGATCCGAGCTAACCAATGCCTTCAGTGAATTTCGTAGACAGAAACTGTTAGGAATCCCGCCGTATATATATATTCTTTTATTCGTTTCAGCCCTAAGGCCGTGGCATGCTGGGGCACCGCCAGTATATATATATATATATATATATATATATATATATATATATATATATATAATGGTATTTTTACATAAGCTTAAAGGTTATGGCGATCACCGGGCAATGACTAAGGAAAATAGTCTAATAAAGGGGACAGAAAAAAGAAGGCTTTTCTATCCGCGTGGGAGTCGAATCCACATCCCTTTGTTAATGCGACCAAATGTGTTCCCCAAAATATATATATATATGTATATATATATATATATACACATACACCTTTTGCTTCTTTCATTCAATGGACTGCAGACATGCGGGGCTCTTTCTTCAAAGGTTTAGTCGAACAAATCGAACCTAGTACGTATTTATAAAACCGGTACCTATTCTATCAGTTTCTATAGCCGAACCGCTAAGTTACAGGCATGTAAACAAATCAACACCGGTTGTTAAGCAGGAGTGGGAGGAAAACACCAGGGCAAACATCCATATGTATGTATGTATGTATGTATGTTGTCAATTACAACATTGGACAGAAAAGAACCCAAAGAGAAGGAGCACAGAACATCTATTTAGTACCTTAAAGTTACATAACACACGTTCAGCGAGTCTTTTGAAACACGTGTAGTAAATTACTACCTATTCCATTCCATTCACCCACAGAATTAATATCGCATAATTAGCAACCTTTGTTGCTATATACGAGGGTTGTATAGTGGCGGTCATCTTATCGGAA
The DNA here is from genome assembly GCF_006345805.1 of Octopus sinensis. Lineage (NCBI taxonomy): Eukaryota > Metazoa > Mollusca > Cephalopoda > Octopoda > Octopodidae > Octopus > Octopus sinensis. The sequence goes on from NC_043006.1 coordinate 64,161,998, forward strand.
TTTATGTCTAATTCGATACGGGACAAAGTATATTGAATAAATTGATTAATAAACTTTATTGATTGATTATCATTTGCTTTGTGTTATCTATACAAGCCTTATCTATGCTTGAAGTTAACTGTTTTTACCCCGACTACATTGGATCTCACTCTGTGTGTGTGTGTGTGTGTGTGTGTATCTAATGGGGGTGGGAACTTATTTCAATAACAGAAAACTTTATGATATCAAAAGAGTATGTATGAGTGGAAGATACGGTGGCGTGATGTCATGAGAGAGAGAGAGGGGGGAAGAGAGAGAGAGAGACGAAGGTGTCTAATCGCCGTGGGGAACTAAATAAATCTAACGCTTCGGGTTCAAGCCCTTTGTCTAAGAATAAGAAAGAGGAGAAAAAAAACGAAAGTGATGTCGCTTTGGTATCGCAAGCTAGAAAATGAAGGACAGAAAGAATAAAAAATGAAAGTGATGTGAGAAATAGGAAAAAGTCCAGTGAGATTTAGTGTGAGAAGAGAGGAAGTAATAAAGAAAGAGAGAGGAGAAGATTGTGGAGAGCTAAAGTTTTGTTTAATTTAAGCACGGCCGGGCAAAGAAAGGAGAGGAAAAGAATGTGAGCTCTTAAAGCTGTTTAGTTTTGTCGCTCACAATTTTGGATTTCAAATCTCATGAGAGGTCGACAGAGGCCATCATTACTGACAAGACAAAATAAATCGTCTCTTTCAAATGTGAGATCCTTGCGTAAGCATGAGAACTTTGTTATATGGTACACTACGATGGGATAGAGAGGGAGATGTTATTTAGCCCAAGGTCAACTTTTGATCGAGTTGACCAATGATTAAAAGACATTTTAAGCGTGACCATCTCACCGCTTTTTTTTTTTTTTTTTTTAATCATGGACTAGTGTGCCTTTCATTTTTTTTTTTTAAACAGCAAAGTGTATGATACGAGAGGTATTTCGCTACTCTTTCCCGCAAGTCGAACGATCAAAGCGTTACCCTAACTGTTTCGATAAGTTTGTCGATTTATTTTAAGGAACAATTTAAGAGTGAAAGCGAAAAGGCAACCGAGTGAGAGAGAAATGCAGATACATAAATTACAGTATATCGATAGGTAAACGTATCCATTACACAAAGAGACAAACATAAATATACAAATAGTCTCACACACACAGCTCCACGTAAACAAAATCGAGAACTTCTTATGGGATTGAAGGAGCCACTATGTGGTCGATCGAGTTGTTAGGAATAGCAGCTAAATTGCCATAGTATCACATTCTATTACTTTAAATAAAACGTAGCCATAGGTGCACTATTTTTTTAGTGAATAAAATACAAAATAATCACAGCTGGAACTCCTTAATCTAGTTCTGCCGGATCGCTGCTGGCCAGAGGCTTCAATAACGAGTCGATAAGAAGACCATGTAGCCGCACGGACTACGAGAACTCGCGGCCATATCTCCCTCAAATCACACTCTATCCCGCTTACAAAAAAATACACATTCGATAATCTTTTTGCCGATACTGGAAATAAAAAGGACGAGATGGTCACGAATGGCATAAAGTGATTTTAAGAACTGACAATAAATAATAATATAAATTACAGAATACACAACACACACATTATATATATATATATATATATATATATATATATATATATATTATATATAATCAGAGAAGGCACAGCTCCGGCAGAGCATTCACAGTTAAAATACTAATGAAAGATCAAATATATAATGAAGTTACTAAGAAAGAAAAAATATGTATTTACACACACACACGTATCTATGTACACACCGACATGAGCGAAACCTGTTTATATTAGAAGCCAAATAAAGAATGATGTGTGTGTGTGTGTGTGTGTGTAGATAAAGAACAATGTATGAGTGCATGTAAGAATATGTATGCATGTGTGTGTATGCATGTGTGTATATATATATATATATATATATATATATTATATATATATTACTATCCAATCAGTCTTACATTAAAGAACAGCAGACACACAAACACAGGCACCTCTGTTAATATTATATACGTAAGTTATAGGACGAGTGAGTAGTAGTAATAGTAGTGACAGCAGGAATAGTAACAGTGTTGGTGGTGGCGACGACGACGATGTTTATGGCGGTGTTGGTGATGGCCGCGATAGTTATTAACAATAACAGCGTCGACCAATACGTCCGGAAGAGACGACAGAAAGCGCTTAATTGTGGAGAAAATATTAACTAGTCCGAGTACAATATGGTTTCATACTTCAAATGTCTTACACGACATGTTTTTGTAATATCTGCGTGCGTATGTGTGTGCTGTACATGCAAATCTGTGTTGTATAGACATACGCAAATGACTGCGTGTAACTGTGAACGCAGAATGAAACTGTATAAGATTTTTGACTCTCCCAAGATACAAGATATATATATATATATATATATATATATATATATACATATACATGCAGAGAGATACAATTTTATATGCTAATATCAAAAATGTGTGTGTAGTACAACTACTTTTCGGAAGAAAACAAACCAAGAAACAGGTTCCGCCCTAGTATTAATGTGCGTAACATATACAAATATACAATGTATGTGTGTGTGTGTATAGTTTCCCCGATGAGCCATAGGCGAAACTGAATATATATTTTTGTGGGACTTAACGAATATGGATTAAATATTTTTTATTTACTCTCAGACTTTTATTTATCTTTGTGTACTTAATTCTAAGTGGGCCTGACGTAGTAGCTTCTTTTTCAACTTCTCACTGCCTGAAATAATATATATATATACACACACACAAATATACATACATATTTATGCTACATTTCCAAGTTATATATGCACCTAATTAAGTTAACGACTTAAAATGCTTACGCCATTATTCAGCACACACACTAAAGGTTCTACTGACGAGCCAACGAAGTGATTCCTCAAGCTAGCCATTAAAACAATCAGAAATAACAACCAAATCTCGTTCAAATCACATCTTTGGACGGTGTAAAAATATGTCATACAGAAAGAACTTGTATTGGTAGATTATAGGTCTTCTCTTATCAGAGCTGATTAGGAACAAAACAACAGGCTGTCATTTCTATTTTAACATAGATGTGGAAAAGAGAGGAGGGGAACAAATATGCCAAGAGGAAACAAACACAGCGCTTTCATACCTGAACATTGCAACTAAAAAATAAAATTAAAATAACATAACAAGGATGTTGTGACGGTCGTGTACTGTGTTGTTGTTTAGCCACAGGATAGGTTTGATATAGCAAATTTATGATCAACGCTATTCCGTCTCTCCTCTAGGCATGTGCATCTAGGACTACATTAACCAGTCTGACCTTCATTTTTTATTTTTTTATAAGATGATAATATGTGATTTGAGGGAGAATTGTCGGCTATTTTTTGGGCGGGGTTAGCGTCAGTTTCGTAGCTTCTCTTGCAATGAATGTTTAATTAATGTTAACGCGACTTCAAATTTATTAGTGGAAGGATAATGTTGGAAAGGCATTTATAGAGAAAAACAAATGAATTCGTTTTTTTAAAAAAGGGTTTTTTTTAAATCAAAATTAAACATGTTAACAGGTTAATAAAGTTATTGTTTAGCTGCAGGTTAACCTTGATTCAACAATAAAGGCATCCCAACCGTGATCATCCAGTCATTTTGTATATCAGGGACTGCGTTTTTAAGGCATTAGACTGTGATTTGGGGGAAAATGCGACGACTATTTCAAACAGGTCAAACGACCGAGTAGTTCAGTAGTGCCAACCTTTTGTCAATTACTCCTTTCGCCGAATCAATAACCCCTCCCCTATCCATCCCAAACCGCTTTATAAATATATTGCAACGGGGTGCTCCTAATATTTCATATTACACTCCTCTTGGAGGATATATTTCTGCTTTTATTTGCATTAAATGTGGTAGCGCCCTTATGTTTCCTACGGCGTATGATTATCATCATTATTATTATTACTCAAATTCCGCCGAGGTCGACTTACGCACTGGAGTCGATTACATCAACTTAATTCCCGCCATCAAGCTGCCCTTGTGGGAAAAATTTGAAAGCATTATTATTATTATTCAAATTCCGCCGAGGTTGACTCTGCTTTTCATCTTTCGGGGTCGATAAATTAATTACCAGTGAAACAATGGGATCGATTTAATCGACTAGTCCCTCCCAAAAATTTCAGGCCTTGTGCCTTTAGTAGAAAACTCTGCTGCTACTACTACTACTGCTACTACTAAGGCGGCGAGCTGGCAGTATCGTTAGCGAGCTGGACGAAATACTCAGAGGTATTTCGTCTGCCGCTACGTTCTGAGTTCAAATTCCGCCGAGGTCGACTTTGCCTTTCATCCTTTCGGGATCGATTAAATAAGTACCAGTTACGCACTGGGGATCGATATAATCGACTTAATCCGTTTGTCTGTTATTGTTTGTCCTCTCTGTGTTTAGCCCCTTGTGGGTAGTAAAGAAATAGGTATTTCGCCCGTCGCTACGTTCCGAGTTCAAATTCCGCCGAGATCAACTTTGCCTTTCATCCCTTCGAGGTCGATAAATTAAGTACCAGTTGAGTACTGGAGTCGATATTATCGACTATCCCCCTCCCCCAAATTTCAGGTCTTGTGCCTATAGTAAAAAGGATTATTATATAAAACATACATAAACATTTTAAAATGTTATCAAAAATTATTTCAAAACTAGAGAAAAAGTACTTTGTAATATAATATACTGCGATCCATCACAGGTTGGGAACGTGGAACGTAATGGCTCCCTCATTAGGTCGAATTAATCAAGTTTGTTAATTAAATAAGTACAGAAAGAGAGGGGAAAATCTGAGAGACAATTAGAAAACTTATTGCCTTTTAATAAAGGACTTCAAGTTACGTGGATTTAGGAAAGAGAGATTGTGATTTCCATGTCTTCCTCAAGGGCATTAACAGGCGAAGTTGAAGGAGACTGACAAAAGAGAAGAAAACTATCGGGAATCGAACACGCATCACTTCTTTTTATTTATATTTTTTGTTGTTATTGTTTGCTTTTTTTTTTCTTTCCTTGTGTTTATTTCTCGCCTGCTCTGTAGCGATAACCATGAACATTGACACAAAATGTAAAAAGAAAACGGAGTAAAGTTGAATTCCAAGCCAAGCCTGATTGGGCAGATCTATGACTAGAGACGTCCCAACGCGACCGTCGGGTTTATATATATATATATATATATATATATATATATATATATTACAGACGGCTATATTGCTCGATACGTACTTCCATCTTTTTAAACACCATACAGTGTGAGATTTGAGGGGAATTTAACTACTATTTTTAGCAGGTCGATTGACCACGTAGAGGTTCCTTCATTAGCTTGAGTGGAGTGGAGAGAAGATGTGTTTATGTGTATCTACCTGACACACAGCCAAAAATATAGAACAGTAAACAAATAAAGAGATGTGTAATGCGAGTGCGTCTATGAAATTTGAAACTATTTCCTTCTTTTTGCCCAAAATAATGACTACTGACTCTGGCACAAGACCAAAAAATTAGGGGCAGTGGAAGGAGGTATGGTTAATTCAATCCCCTCATCCCATAGTACTTGAATTGACTGGTACTTCATTTCATCGATCCCCTGAAAGGGTATAAAGTAAAGCTGACATTCGACTGAATGCGTAAAGGAGGGATGAGTAAATATCGAAAGGCGTTTTCGTCCGACACTCTACCGACTCTGGCAAAGTAATACGGCAAATACGTTATGATGGAAAGGGTCTTTTCGGTTTGAACGGCAGTTTTTAAAAATAATTTTCCACTTAACTAATCACTTTTAAACTTCGTATACTGGTAGAATGTGTTTATAAAACATCTTTTTCTCTTGGCGTTATTGGGAAAGTTCTATAGTTTGTAAGATATTTGTTGTTTCTTTCTTCAATTTCTGCAATTTCAACTAATCAATGACGTCTATTGAGGTAAAAAAACATTCTGTACCGTACGAATATGACCCTCGTTTAAGAAACAGATTGGGTTTATTAAAATAACATAATTAATTAAAATAACATAACATGTGAAGAAAAAAAGATACCCTTCCCCCCACCCCTAACCCTAAAACAGATTGAAATGCAATAGATCGATACTAATGTCATAATTATGGGTGACAATTTCATATGACACCGCTAGAAAAAACTGCCGTTCAAACCGAAAAGATCCGATGGAAATACTAAGTAAATATAGACAGAAATCGGTTTTTGTACAAGATTTTGTGTGTCTGAGAGAGGGAGAGAGAGTACGTGTTTTGTATGTGAGCGTGTCTTCCAAAAAGGAACATCGAGTTATCAAACGTACTTCTCCAGAAGACAGGCTTTAATTAAAAATAATCTCCTATTGTCATTATATTTTGTGAAGGTAAGGTGGCGAGCTGGCAGAATCGTTAGCACGCTGGACGAAATGCTTAGCAGTATTTCGCCTGTCTTTACGTTCTGAGTTCAAATTCCGCCGAGGTCGACTTTGCCTTTCATCCTTGTCGATAAATTAAGTACCAGTTGCGTACAAGAGTCGATCTAATTGACCGGCCCCCTCCCCCTCCCCCCCCCCAAAATTTCGGGCCTTGAGTCTAGTGCAGAAAAGTATATTTTGTGAAGGTAAGCTGGCAGAATCATTAGCACGCTGGACGAAATGCTTAGCAGTATTTCATCTGCCGCTACGTTCTGAGTTCAAATTCCGCCGAGGTCGACTTTGCCTTTCATCCTTTCGGGGTCGATATAATCGACTTAATCCGTTTGTTTGTCCTAGTTTGTCCTCTCTGTGTTTAGCCCCTTGTGGGTAGTAAAGAAATAGGTATTTCGCCCGTCGGTACGTTCTGAGTTCAAATTCCGCCGAGGTTGACTTTGCTTTTCGGGGTCTATGAAATGAGTACTAGAGTCGATGTAATCGACTAGTCCCCTCACCTAAAATTTGAGGTCTTAAGCATCTAGAAGAAAGGATTGTATTTTGCGAAAGTGCATGACCTAGTGGTTAGGGTTTCGATTCCCAGACCAGGAGGTATGTTATTGAGCCAAACACTTCATTTCATGTCCATTGAACATGCGACCAACTGGCATCCCATGCAGACGGAGCTGTTAGGATCTCGGGCATTTTTACAACACGGGAACAGGATAAACGGTCCTATGAGTCCAAAGAGTGAAGACAGTACTTCGAGTTTTAAGATTCAGAACGGTAAGTAGCTTAGACCTCTGGTTCTCAACCATTTTAATATCCGGGTCGGATTCAAACCGGGATTTGGGGGAGGGGGATCTGCACCAAAAAAAAAGTAAAACGCAAGTTAAATTATAATTTAATATATTTATAGAAGAAAGACCATTGAGGGTCGCTGGAGGAATGCTTGAAGGTGGCATGCGGCCCTAAGAGCCGCGGTTGAGAACCGTTGGTTTAGATTCTTTAACATTCAGAGTTCAAATTCCGCAGAAGTTAATTTAACTCTAATATACCGCCTCCTTCCCAAAATTTAGTTTTATACAAGTGCTCGAAATATGCATTTCTTATTTCTAAGATATAAATGCAGGTGGTACCAGTAACTATACCTGAGAACCATCCCATACAAAGATCGCAGAAAAACGACAGACAGAATGACTAGGATAAAAAGGGGGACAGGTCGACAGTAAATATGGCGATGTGGTTAAGAGGTTTGTTTTGCAATCACGTGGTTTCGGGTTCAATCCCACTGCGTGGCAATCTGACCAAGTGCTTTCTGCTATAGCCCTGGACAGATCAATGCCCTGTGAGTGAATCTAATTAACAGAAATTATGTGGAAGCCCGTCGTATTGTGTTCCCTCACCGCTTCACAACTAACGTTGGTTTGTTTACGTCTCCATAACTTAGCGATTCGGCAAAAGAAGACCGGCGGGATAAGTACCAGGCTTAAAAGAATAAGTACTGGGGTCATTTTGTTCGACTACACCCTTCAAGGCAGTGCCCTAGCATGACCACAGTCCGGAGACAGAAACGCGAGAACGATAAAAATTAGCAGCCCTGTGGTCATCTTCAGCCATACCATGTGGAGGAAGATATAATAAAAAATAATAAATGCGCCCTTTTAAACCTTGCCAGGTTCATGGGCCCGGTTTCCCGGTTTCAATGGCGTATTTGTTCCCTAGATGGACGAGACGCCAGTCCATCGCAGCGTTACTCATTTTTGCCAGCTGAGTGAACTGGAGCAACGTGAAATGAAGTGTTTTTGCTCAAGAACACAATGCGTCGCCCGGTCCAGGAATGGAAAAACAATCTTGCGATCATGATGCTGATACCCTACCTACTAAGCCACGCGCCTCCAAGGAGGAATATATGCGAGACAGCAAACCTCAATCGACGGATAATGCAAAGAGGTTTAATGACTGATTATGGCAGCGGAATAATACCGAATCTTAGATATGGATAGGTAAGCACAAGAGACCGGGAAGAACATTGCCAAGGATCGTGTGAATTCAGAAATTACTACCTTGTATACAAGCAGCGACATGGCAGAATTGTTAACACGTCGGACGAGATACTTGGCGGTATTTCTTCCGGCTCTTTACATCCGGAGTTTAAAATCCCATCGAGGACAACTCTGCGTTTCATCCGTTCAGGAACGATAAAATGAAGTACCAGTCAAAATTTAACCTTATAAATGAAATCGACTTGCTCCCTCCCCTCAAAAATTGCTGCAACAGATCGCCATTTTCAGGAGAATGCTGTGATCTTAGACAGAAACTGAAAGAAGCTCAATATATATATATATATATATATATATCCTTGTGTGTCTGTCCCCCACCATTGTTTAACAACCGGTCTTGGTGAGTTTACGTCCCTGTAACTTAGCGGTTCGATAAAAGAGAGACAGAGAAAGTACCAGGCTTTAAAAAAAGTGCTGGAGTCGATTCGTTCGACTAAAATTCCTGAAGGCGGTGCCCCCAGCATAGCCGCAGTCTAATGACTGAAACAAGTGAAAGAATCTGAAAAACTACACAACAAAAATCAAATGTGTGTTTGTGAGAGAGAGAGAGGGGGGGAGGGAGAAAGAGAGAGCGCACACGCATGTGTACCTAGTGTAGATTTATCGCTTCACCACCACCACCTCCTCCTTCAACCCACTCTTATTTCGCTTTGCTGCAAACTAAACCCCTAGTTTAACCCCCATTTCTCTATATATCGCTGTCTAATACTTCTATTAATTTCATATACAATGTCTTGCACTGTTACGCAAACCAGGGAGGCCACATCAGTTTTATCCGAGGATAAACAGCTAGAAGCTACTATTCCCATTGTGAACATAAAGTAACCGATCTCTGATGAGGTATTAATACACTTAGAAACTAGTCATACTAGTATCTCTTTCGTCACACAGAAGTAAATCTGTGATTTAACTACGTCTACTTTTCACAGTGTTAACTACTGTATTTGAAAAAACGCACGAGCGTATTAGACGCACCCCAATTTCAGCAGCGCGCATATCAGACCCGAGGTGAATTTCAAATATCACTTTTTTAAAAGAAAAAAAAAAACAGTACATCTTAGCCATCAAAAACGGTATGTCTGTGTTATATAAATTTACCGTATATGTATTCACGCTCAAAAATTTAACCTTATAGAAACTCATTTTCACCCCACTCCCTTTCTTATCGATGAACGAGGTTGTGCAATCTACATTTAATTTGCTCACAAGTGATTATGAATTCACTCGTGTAACATGAAAAACAGTTAACCTCGGCGGAATTTGAACTCATAACGTAATGCGTCGAAATGGCTTGTTATTCGTTTGTCTTCTTTTTTATCTTTATCTGTTTTTGCTTTTTCTTTTTACATATTTCCCATTGTAGGCTTTGGGAACTTTATACCAAGTCCAAACTCACCATTCCATAAACCGTTACGCACATAGCAATTGGCGGCACAGAGTGATGGATGTTATAGTTTCGTCTGTGGACACACACACACACACACACACACACACACACACACACACACACACAGCTTTTTGGCATTTCTTTTCTACTCTAGGCACAAGGCTCGAAAATTTGGGGGAGGGAGCCAGTTGATTATATCGACTCCAGTACGCAACTGGTACTTAATTTATCGACCCCGAAAGGATGAAAGGCAAAGTCGACCTCGGTGGAATTTGAACTTAGAACGTAGCGGCAGACGAAATACCTATTTCTCTACTACCCACAATGGGCTAAACACAGAGAGGACAAACAAGGACAGACAAACGGATTAAGTCGATTATATCGACCCCAGTGCGTAACTAGTACTTATTTAATCGACCCCGAAAGGATGAAAGGCAAAGTCGACCTCGGCGGAATTTGAACTCAGAACGTAACGGCAGACGAAATACCGCAAATCATTCCGCCCGGCGTGCTAACGTTTCTGCCAGCTCGCCGCCTTCAGCTTTTTGACTTTTGTCTGACGAGATGGACCACATGAAATATGTTGTAATATTATATAATCACTATTTATATTCCTGATGTGTCCGAATCATGTATTGTTGAAGCGATCGTAATGAAGGAATAAATGCCATACGTCACCTCCATTCTTGGAATTACTACACACACACTAAAAAAGCATACACATATGGAGATGAAATGGCAGTCGTTAGAGTCCAAAGCCCGCCGAAGCTAACTTCGCTTTTCATTTTCTTGGGATCGATAAATTAAGTAATAAAGTGAACATACACTTTCTCTCTCTCTCTCTCATAAATCAGCCGTGTTCAGACCAAGAGAGGGATGAGCGCTGCTAGGCTTTAAAATGCACGTGACACACCGTAATCCATAGCGGTGCCTTTATGATCCCTTCATAACACGCATATACAGAAAGAGAAGGAGAGTGGGTATTGAAACTTAACATAGCACACGGACTTGCGTGAAGCTAAAACTACTTCGTTCGAAATTGTACAGACGTCTTCGTGACATACAACGTGTCTTGGGGATATTTTAAACCTATCGAAACCAGATTCAGAAGCAGCCCATTTTTTCCACAGAGAGTGGGTGAGGGAGAGAGGGAGAAGAAGAGAGAATCAGCAGAATTATTGGTGGCAAAAGGGCGAGAGGCCAGATTTGGCCACAGGGTGCAGAGAGCCGGAACGAATATAAAATGTGTGTGTGTGTATATATATATATATATACATACACACACACACACATAAATACAAAATGGGACAAGAACGCAAAATATCCAGACAGGTGATACAAGAAAGGGACAACAAAACATCCAGATAGACGATACAAAGAAAACAAGGACGAGTCATTCGGAGTTTTCTTTCCTCAGTACTTGCTTATCTAGTACAATCACATGGTCCCGGGTTCAGTACCACTCTGTGGCACCTTAGGCAAGTGTCTTCTACTATAGCCTCGGGTTGACCAAAGCTTTGTGTGGATTTGGTAGGCGGAAACTGAAAGAAGCCCGTCGAGAATATATATATATATATGTAAATATTTGTGTGTCTGTGTTTGTCCCCCAACATTTTTTTAAAGATTCTTTATTGCCCACAAGGGGCTAAACATAGAGGGGACAAACAATGACAGACAAAGAGACTAAGTCGACTACATCGACCCCAGTGCGTAACTGGTACTTATTTACCTTTCACCTTTGCCTTTCATCCTTTCGGGGTCGATAAATTAAGTACCAGTTACGCACTGGGGTCGATGTAATCGACTTAATACCTATGTCTGTCCTTGTTTGTCCCCTCTGTGTTTAGCCCCTTGTGGGTAATAAAGAAATAGGTACTTATTTAATCGACCCTGAAAGGATGAAAGGCAAAGTCGACCTCGTCAGAATTTGAACTCAGAATGTAGCGGCAGACGAAATACCACTAAGCATTTCGCCTGGCGTGCTAACGATTCTGCCAGCTTGCCGCTGTTTGTCCCCCAACATTGCTTGACAATCGAGGTGTGTTTATGTCACCGTAACTTAGCGGTTCCGCAAAAGAGACCGATAGAATAAGTACTAGGCTTACAAAGAATAAGTCCTCGGGTAGATTTGTTCGACTGGAGGCGTTGCTCCAGCATGGCCGCAGTCAAATGACTGAAACTAAAAAAAAATTAAATATATATATGTATACACATATGTATGTATGTATATATATATATATATATATATAAAATCGTCATCATCATCACCGTAGAATGTGATGTGGATTAGATATAGTTGCTATTTCTTATAGGATAAATGACCATTTGAATCTTCCACGTTGGCACGGAAAATATGGATGTTGATATGGACAACGGTACAGCAGATAATTGACAAATCTAGGGATAATAATCCATGATCATTATTTAGTGCAGGCACGGGTTACCTTTTTCGAGAAGCGGGCCGCATGAGACATGGCTCATCATTAGAGGAGCCGCACTAGTAAAAGCGCCAAGGTAATTTTTCAATAGGCGTACCATTCAGAAAGTGCCGCAGGCCGTAGATTGCCCGGGACTGATTTAATGCACGGTTTTGATGGTGATGAGTTGAGGATTTTGGGGTGGTAAGAATATGCTGAGATACAATTTGGTAGTTGGGAGTCGGGAAAGAAATCTTATAGTAGTCGTATAAGAGACAGCAAGAACAGCGAGAGGGATTTCTGTTTGATTAATTCTGTAGACTTTTCATATATCTTGATTAGTAATAATAAACTACGCCTAGTTGCGTGTGTGAGTGTGTGTGTGCGTAATGAGAATGAGTATTCAACAGTGAGAATGAGTATTCAACACCACATTGGTGGATAAATATTCTTTATTTGTAGGTTGAGAAGGCTACCAATGGTTTCATATAGAGAAATCTCTGGACAATTATCAAGCCTGCCACATGCGAGCAATGATACTCGTCCATTTTGGATGAGAATACCATTGTTAGCCATGTTACCACTTGTCCCTCATCATCATCGTTTAACGTCCGCTTTCCATGCTATATATATATATATATATATATATATATATATATATATATATATACACACACACATATGAAAAAGGGGAAAATCTTAAATATATATATATATATAATACAAAAAACATGTTGAAGAAGACCAACAAAAATAAGAGCAAAGAAGGAGCCAAAGACGAAGAGAAAAACGTAAATGAAATAAAGAAAAAATAAATATATAAATAAATATAAGAATCAAGATAAGACTAATAGTAATTGAGAAGAGAGAGGAAAGGAGAGTTAAGTTTATCAAGAATAAAGAAATGGAATATCTTGGAGTGGTCAATATTGAGTTCTTGTCAAAGGGTAACCTGTGTGGTGCCTATTGATTTGAAGCCACCTATTCAGTTTTCACAGGTGTTATGGTGGTATGGTGTACATATATATATATATATATATGCGTGTGTGTGTGATTTTCACGTTCACTTTCCCATGCATGAGGTAGACACAATTGGTTGGAACAAATTTTCTACGGCTTGATGCACTTCTTGTACTCAACACTCCCCTGCTTCCGAGCAAGAATATTTCCAAGGTAATAAAGGGTTGGATATGGTTACCCGAAATATTGTAAAACGAATGACACCTCTTGTATGACAGTGACAATCGTTTACAATGGTCGTGTGGTACCAAAACAAGGAGACAGACTAGCACACACACACACACAAAGACCTGCTTCAGTAACCGTCTTTCAAACCCATTCACAAAGCGTTGCTCGGCCTGTAACCGTAGCGAAGCCACTTGACTCAAGGTGACGCGCAGTGGAACTGCATGCAACAGAGTGGACTCCGCAAAAGGGATACAAAGATCAAATATATATCCCTGGACAACGAATTAAGTTTATCCCCCAAGTAGATCATAGCCAAATTTGAACTCAGAACACGGGGATTTTTTGCTTACATTTTCGGCGCAGGTTTGGCTGTGTTGTTAAGAAGCCCGTCTTGCAACAACTTGGCTTCGAGTTTCGTCCCATTACGCGGCACTTTGAGCAAGTTCCTTCCACTATATCCCGAACCGACCAATACCTTGCGACTGAATTTGATAGATGGTATCTGTGTGGAAACCCGTCGTACTGGTGTCAATTTGTTCGACGAAACACTTCAGTTAAAAGGCGGAGGACCAGCGTGACTGAAGTCCTATCACTGAAAACTAGTCATAGGATAAAAGGTGTATAAATACTAAAAGGTTTCCTGAATCATATATATATATATATATATATATATATGCAAATAGAAAAGAAAGAAGAGAGTAGGAAAAAACGACAAAAGTCAATTAGACGTACACAGGGAGTATATTAGATTGACGTTCATCGAAAGCTTTAGATGGGAAAATAGGAGTGAAAAATGACGTTTCGAGTATTGCTCTTCGTCGAAGAGAGGAATTGTGCAAAGAATAGGAAAAGGAGGAGGGAGTAGATAGTCCGGAGAAAAGCACGCATGTCGTTACATGACCGAATATATATATATATATACGAAAAAATACAAAGTGGGACAAGAACGCAAAATATCCAGACAGGTGATACAAGAAAGGGACAATAAAACATCCAGGTAGACGATACAAACAAAACAAGGACGGGTCATTCGGAGTTTTCTTTCCTCAGTCGAGTTCCAGATTATCTTTGCAATTTCGGCTGGTTTTACTCGAGATTGATCCAATCTGGCCAGCCCCAAGGAAAAACTAAGCTAAGAATGTACTAGATAAGCAAGTACTGTCTCGAATTCTAGGGCCGATTGTCCGGTTTCCATGGCGTCTAAGTGACCGACATCATAACTTTCCCCCGTGCATGAGACGCTAATGCACTGCAGGGTTGCTCATTTGTAGCTGAATGGCCTGCAGTAACGAGAAATGAAGTATTTTGCTCAAGAGCACGACGTACTGCCCGGTCCGGAAATCGAAATCACGATCTTGGACTACTGTAAACAAAATCTTAATCACTACGCCGCACGCCTTCGTTAGATATTTACGCCAGGATAACCATGACTGGAATGCCTATGATCTGCTCAACCAGGGTTGATCTGTAACTTTACACCAACTTGTACAATTTCAAGCTGAACGTCAACTGCAGCAGGTGCATAGCCAAGATTATATGAACCCAACCCAACATGAGATGAAAAGCACCAAAACACCTTCCAGGCCCACTGTGCTTAGTAAGATTTTCTTGAAGTGTAGCAACTTTTCTACTCGAGGCACAAAGCCTGAAATTTTGGGGGAAGGGAGCCAGTCGATTAGATCAACCCCAGTACGCAACAGGTACTTAATTTCATCGACCCCGAAAGGATGAAAGGCAAAGTCGACCTCGGCGGAATTTGAACTCAAAAGTAACGGCAGGCGAAATATCGCTAAGTATTTCGCCCGACGTGCTAACGTTTCTTATTTCTTTATTGCCCACAGGGGGCTAAACATAGAGGGGACGAACAAGGACAGATAAACGGATTAAGTCGATTACATCGACCCCAGTGCGTAACTGGTACTTAATTTATCCCCCGAAAGGATGAAAGGCAAAGTCGACCTCGGCGGAATTTGAACTCAGAACGTAACGGCAGGCGAAATACCACTCAGCATTTCGCCCGGCGTGCTAACGTTTCTGCCAGCTCCTCGCTACCTTCTGAAGTGTAGCAACTGAAAGACAGACTTATCTCTACGGGATCAGGCGCTAATTTTCTCTAGTAATTTCTCTCTCAGCGATCTGCTATCATTGTTTTAGGTTTTAAGAGTGTTTAGATTTTTTTAAATTAGAACTAAGAATTCGGGGTTAGAGTTTCGGTTTGCAATAAGGGACTGAACACAGGTCCTTAGCAAGCAATTCGAAACTGATTGAGACACTGTTTGTGGTTGAGTTTCACCCTTAAACTGTTGTATGTCGTCTTTAAAAAGAAATCGAATATTAGCCAACGAAGAGCTACATTACAGAAAGTAAGGTTGGTCAGAACTGAAATATTTTTCATCAGGCATAGCTGTGTGGTTAAGAAGTTCGCTTTGCAACCGCATAGTTTCCAGTTCAGTCTCACTGTGCAGTATTATACTACAGCCCTGGGCCGACTAAGCCTTATAAGTGAATTTTGTAGACAGAAATTGTATGGAAGCTCACCACACACACGGATGGATGTCTTTGTGCTTGTCTCCCACCAACAGCACTTGACAACTGGTATTGGTTTGTTTACGTCCCTGTAAGTGTGCGGTTCGACAAAAGAGAACCGAAAGAGAATTTTTTTTAAATTCTGGTACTAGAATTAGGACCAGAATTTAAAAAAAAAGTACTGAAATCCATTGGACAACGGCCATGCCATGACATCAAGGTGGTATCATGGTATGACCGTTGTCCAATGACTGAAGTAAATATAAGATAGGCCTGCTCAGCCAGAGCTGGCCTGGGGCTAAACAACGGAGGTTAAAAACAAGAGGGTAGATCTTCCAAAAAGGAGCGACTGGTTGAGGCAGCTAGTGTGATTGACACAGAATGTCTGACGAGAGGCTAGGGCTTGAGGGGTCTGTATCTTGCGAAATGTAATAAAATAGAGACCACTGCAGTAGGAACTGTGTACAAGGAAGAACGAGGAGGCGGCAAGTTGCAGCGCATCGGTGAGTTGGAGAACAAAACAATGTTCAGCATTGGCCGAACAAAATATTCTATAATGGTTGTCTGAAGGAGGGGGAGGATCAGTGGTGTGAGCCACTCGGGGTAGCCCTTGATTTTGTCGCTCCACTTGCACACACCCCTCTCCTCGCCTTATACAGCAGACCATAAAGTTTCCCTCGCCATAAAAGCGCCGCACGGGGTGGGCCGACAACATCGCATCACCCTACCATCTCCACCTGCGCCACTGTTATTGATGTTACTGGTTTAAGTCAGTGGAACTATGGCCATGCTGCAGTCTGTAGTCGATCATGTACATCAACCCTTAATACTAATTCTATCGATGCTCTCGAAATGATGAAAGTTAATATGGACTTGGGTGGAACTTGAACTGAGAACATAAGCGGATGTAACTAAATACCACAAGACATTTTTGTCCGACGCTCTACCAATTCTGCCTCTACGTGGACGCACGACTTGCTAGAAATAACAAGTAAATCTTCTTCAGATCACACCCTACCATCCAAAGCAAAAAGGACACACGTGTTCCTGGATTCCCTGCACATAAAGCGAAAACTGAATGGTCATGGCTGGAACGCTTTTGGTCAAATGTCCGCTCAATCGGGATTAACTTGCAGTTAAACAACGGCAACGAGAGAGCCTCTACATGGTCGATCAACATGCAAAAAATAACAGCAGCCGAGTCTCCCTCAAATCAAAGTTTACTATCTCAAGAGGACGTTAAATAACGTAATTCTCCTACATAAATCTAAAATAAAGGTGGAATGGTCATGGGTTGGAATGCCTTTGACCATAGGATCTGCTCGGTCAGAATTGACCTGGGGTTAAAAAACAACACATTTCCAATCCAATTCCAATGTTTTCATCAGAATCAGAAGTGATACGAAAGAAGAATGATGTGATACACATATACACACAGATTATATTAATTTGTGTGTATGTGCGCGTGCGCGCAGAATAACCTTTACGCAAAAGTGAAGAATATAAACAAGGCATGAGTATGTGATACGATTAATGTGGCTCTAGCATAATGTTACTCAAACTGAATACAAGGACCCATTTCCGACCCCACTACTCATGATTCTTTGAAAAAATTCTAGGGTTCTGCGAAATTAAAATGTCTTTTGATAAAAATTTAACATAATATATTTTATAATTCATTTTCATATTGTATTCATATATATATATGAACTATTTCTTTCTCTTAATTTTTGTTTCATTTAATGTCCAACTAAAATTATGGTACCTCAAATATATTTTCTTATTATCGACAGCCAATTTTTAAAAATTTTATTTACTGAAAAATTATAAACTAAAACTATTGCATTCATGAGACGAGTCTAATAGTTGATCGGCGGAGTTTCGAATTAGCTATCACCAATAACATCATGGAGAAAAGTACCGGTAAAAATCCACTGGAAAAGGATGGAGAATTGGAGGGTAAATATGTAGAATATTAAATGCTTTGGACAAAAAATTCTTTCACAGAAGAAAACAATCACCCAATTCTTTGCCTTTTCCTTTTTAATGAAGTAGTGCTAACCGTTCAGCGAGTACGCCGATTAACTATAACACCCATGTCACGAGTGTAATAGCTCATCCTTTAATAGATTCAAAAATGGGCTGTCGATGATATTTGTATGGGTTCCACGATCTTTGGTAAAATCGTATAAGAATTTTTTTTTTCCTGTGAGAAATAAGTGGGAAGCACAACACAACTGCTTCAGTTTCAACACACGATCGATCTCAGAGGAAAACACTTCATGGACACAAGGGTAACAATGAGAAGATAGTATTTGAAAAGGACATTTAATATTTTTTTCTTCTTTTTTTCCAGTTAGCTTTAGTTGAAATCGAAACAGAATCATACAATACAGTGAGGCGGAAGATACTAAACTATCACACACACACATATACATAACATAACATAACATATATATATGCATATATATATGCATATATATGCATATATATAATATATATATGCATATATATTATATATATATATATATGCATATATATATATTATATATGCATATATATAATATATATATATGCATATATATATATATATATGCATATATATATATATATATGCATATATATATATATATATATTGCATATATATAATATATATATATATATATATATATATATATATCATATATATATATATATGCAATATATATATATATATATATATATGCATAATATATATATATATATGCATATATATATATATATATATATAATATAATGCATATATATATATAATGCATATATATATATATATGCATATATTATATATATATATATTATATATGCATATATATATATATGCCTATATATATATATATATAATATATGCATATATATATTATATGCATATATATATATATATGCATATATATATATATACATATATACACAAACATATATACATATACACACACAAATATGTACATATACAAACATACATATATACACACACATATATATATATACAAATATATACATATATATAAATATATGCATATACAAATATATGCATATATATATTATATATATATGCATATATATATATATATGCATATATTATATATATATACTCACACACAGTGAAGCTTTACTATAGCGTCATAAATTTATCTACTGCTATTTCCAGTAAACATTAGTGCTTTGTTGTACCACTATATATATATATATATATATATATATATATATATATAATATATATTCCATTTCGATTTTAATTGTGTAGAGAGAGAGAAAGTGAGAGAGAGAATGATACAAACTTTTTTTTATTTTCGCCTGACATAAGAACTGTCAAACTTTTTCCAACCCAATTTTAACCAAGTTAAACTAATTTTCCACATATAACATCCACAAAAGGGGGCGATCAAGAAACCGTAGAAACAATATCAACACAAAATGCTTATATTTAGACACCTACCGTTTCGTTTTCCGACTTGAGATCACTTATATGTCTGTCCTTCTGTGCAAGCAAGTCCTGCTGGTGGTGAATGAAGTCTATATGGAGAAGCAGGAGTTCTTTGAGATTTTTGTCCTCGGTTGCCGTTACTTCGGCAAACTGGCATGTTGATGGCCTGATGTTGTGTTGTTGTTGTTGAGAGTGGTGATGATGGTAGTGGTTGTTGTTGTGATGATGGTGATTGTGATGGTGGTGGTGGTGATGCGGGTGGTGATGACGATGGTGCGGATGAAGTTGCGAGTTGTGTTGTTGTTGCGGTTGTGAGTTGATGTCAGACGACGACGACAGAGGCACGAGTGCCGCCGACAAGGGCAGTGTGCCGCCACTGCCACTGCTGCAGGTAGTAGAAGTGGTAATCGTCGTGGTCGTTGTCGTCGACCCGGCCAATACCGATGGCGAGGTGGTAGTAGTAGTAGTGTTGCTGTGGTTAGTAACGGTAGTAGTAGTAGTAGTCTTGTTGTCGTAATAGTAGCTGTTTGTGGCGTTAGTGTCGAAGTCTGTTATAGGTGTTAGTAAAGGTGCGTGTAAGCCACTGGTGGTGGTGACATTATTCAATGCTGCTATATAATTACTGTTGTTGTTTGTTAGACAATTTTTACTATTATTTGTAGTAGCTGTGAAAGCGCAGACACTGTTGTTATTGTTACTGGTGTTGGTAGTTACCATGGCAGAGTGATGGATGTTACTAGCATTAGTTGTACTGTTGTTGCTATTATTATTAGTATTATTATTATCACCCCCACTAATACCAGCACTACAGTCACTACTACTGCTAGCAGAGAGATAACAACAGCAACAACAGCAGCTACTGTTGATGTTATTCTTATTAATGATACCGTTGTTATGTTTGTTAGTGTTGTTGTAATGATAGTGTTGGTGCGGGTTCGAGTAAAAGTCTTGTATCTGTTGGCAGTGGTTGTTGTCAAAAGAGGAAGTAATGACGGCGGCGGCGGGGCTGCTGTTGGTTGTAACGGCGGTGGAACAGGAGGAGGCGGTAATAGTAGTAGTCGTAGTATTAGTAGTAATAACAGTAGAGACGACGAAGATGGCGGCGGCGGCGGCGGCGGGGGTTTCCACCGCCGCTGCTATCGCGCCACTGTTTCCGAACAAAGTGGTGCTATGAGAGGAAGAGATCCTGGCTCTCGGATCACCCGATGACAGCGAATTACTGTCCTCGTCCAGACTGAATAATGACGATCCGTTTGCGTAATAAAGACCGCTGTTATTCGTCTTCTCGTTAAGATCGTTATTATTGCCGCTTTTAACATTTGTGTTATTGTAATTATTACAACTACTACTACTATTACTGCTGCTGTTGTGATTGCTGCCACTTGCTCTGATGCCGTCTTCCCTGTCGACCATCGTTAGTACCGTACTAGTCCCAAACGTGACGAGCGTGTTGTTGTTGTTGACGCTGCTGTTATCT
>NC_043006.1:64185427-64305427 GCF_006345805.1 Octopus sinensis
GGAAGTGAAGAAGCGTTACTAGTTCCGTTTATTAATAAACTAACAGTGCGTATGTTCTATTCCAATCGGCAGTAGAAGAGAAAATCGAAAACAAAATATACAGCAACAGAACAAAAATAATAAAACACAATTTAAAGGGTATTTTAAAAACTATTTGTCTCCTGTTCCTCGTAGAAATCTGCAGACAATGGGAACTCGTAGAGATAATTGTGATTGCTCGTTGTTGTTGTTGCTGTTATTGTTGTTTAGCCCCTGGTCAGTAGTGGTTCAGGAGGCCTATGAGTTAAGATGTTACAGACATAACTACCTCGTCTAGGTATTTTGGATCTTGTTAAATTTCTTCCAGCAACTTGAAGTATTTTAAATTTTCACCAGATTTTTTTTTTTCTTTTTTTCAAATTTTCTACAGATATAAACTTCTTCCTTATTAATTTCAAGAAAAAAAATTAATGCGGTCGTCGTTATCAATATGCAAAACTACATTTAGTAGAAATTTGAAATACTTCAAGTGGTTGGAAGAAATTTTACAAGATCCGGGTTTCTTTTTTTTTAAGTATAAAGTATCGAAGACTACGTTGTTTCACATGTTTTTCTTCTTTTTTTTAAGAGTATAGGACTCTGGGTGATTTAAGAAAGATTTGGCTATTATTTCTAGCTGGTCGAGACTTCGTTGTTTATTTTTGTAGTTTATATTAAGAGGTTCCATGAAGACATTTTCGAAGTCGAGACAAAACAAAGATGATTTAGATTTCTCAGTGGGAAACTTACGTTAGTTGAAGGGTTTTTTTTATTTTAGGAGAAAGAATGGGGGAGGTATTTATTGTTCCTTTTATTGTTTTGGGAAGTGGACACGTTGAAAACTGAAGAAGACATTGTTGTTTATTTATGCCCAGCTCAGCCCTAATCGAGTAAATTTAACTAATCAAAATCATAATTACTACCAGTAAACATCTCATCTGTTTTTTTTTTTTTTTTTCATGTTAAAGCATACTTATATCTCAGGATATATTGTCCAATGTTTCTTTCCTCTCCACTAGCACCACCACTACCACTACTTTTTGTTAGAGGGAGTACGGCGTGGTATGAGATCTAGCAGGTAGAGCTTGTGTTATTCCAGTTGTGGATTTGTTCTAAGTAAAAGACATACCAGCCGTGACCGTCCTGAGTCTTTCTGAAGCACAGGGCACAGTGTACCTACCCGTCATCACATAATTCGATATGACCATTTCGTAGATGTTAAGTGTAATTTGAGATATATGGCTGTTATTTCTAGCAGATCAATCGACTGCGTACAGCCCTGTCGCACACTCGATAGTTTTGTTTTAAATGGGGAGGCGGAGGTTATTGTTATGCGTATTGTTTGTTTTTTTTATTTCTTCTTTTTCTGTTTTTGTTATTAAGTGAAATAAGTGTACGTTTTCGCCAGTTCGTAGTTTTACTGACATTTAGAGAAAATAAAGGAAGTGTGTGTGTGTGTGCGTGTGTGTGTGCGTGCGCGCGTGCAAGAGATAATGTGGAAGAAAGTAAAGGGGGAAAGAGACAGAGAGGGTGAGTTTAAAGAGTGGCAAGAATAAGGGGTGTAAATCGAGAACGAGCGTTAAGATTAATATACAATACATTACACACATGCGCACATACATACACGCACACACACATACAGGCTGCATGAAACTGCGTGCGTGCGTGTGTATGTATGTATGTATGCGTGTGTGTGTGCGTGCGTGTGTGCGTGCGTGTGTGCGTATGTTGTTGTGAGAATGAAGAAGCGAAGAATATGATTAGGAGTAAAAATAGTGTGTAAAGGAAGTATATATGAAGTGATGTGTATAATAGAGGGGGGAAATGTGAAGAGTATGAAATAGGAAGTATATAATAACACAGAAGGGGAGAGTATAAAAACAGAGTATACGTAAATACGGAGGAAGAGATGAGTGCATGTACAGAGAGGGGCAAAAAGAAAGAGGAATACGATTATACTAAGATATATTCTATATAGAGAGGGTCAGAAAGACGTGGAGATTAATACAGCGAGTAGGAGATGAAGAATAAAGTGAGTAAGGTGTTATAAATATAAGAGACGGAATCGAGTATTTAAGAGTTAGGTTTTGAGTTGTCCTTTGTAATTCCATTCACATCTAGGATGTATTTAAATTGATTAGTTCTCTTTTTTTCATCGACACCGGAAGGATGAAAGGCAAAAGTTAACCTCAATCGGATTTGCACTCTGATTATAAAAAGTCGTAATAATGTGGGTGACTTGTAACGAAAAATTGATAAGTTAAAGGAAAGAGTAAAGAAAGATAAGCACAGTGTAAGATGAGCAGCTAGGGAGATCAATTGTAAAGAGAGACTTGAGTATTGTATCGATAGGAGAGACCAGCAGGAATAGTAATGTGTACAGATGAAATTAGGGAGAAGGAAAGGAGAGATAAGCAGGGAGAAATGAGTATAAAATGGAAAAGAGTGGAGAGGGATAACAGAGGTAAGGGAAGAGGGATGGGACAAGGGAGGCCAGCTGTCCTGAGGACAAATTACATAAACAAAAAAGATGGAGTAGCTACGAGTTCTCCCTTAAGGCGCAAGTTCGCGTTATTCTGTGGTCATAATAGAAAGAAAAGTGGTACTAAGAAATAAACATACAAAATGCACAAATTATATGAACGAGGTATTCGTCTTCATGGACATACCGGAAGACGTCGAAAAATTAAAGGAACATCTAGAAAACCACTTCCTGCTAAAATCCAATATTCAAGACAGTATAGATAAAACTCCCAATGACTCCATTCAATAACTCAACTTTTTAATTTAAACATTTTGATTGAATTTAACAAACATCATGACACAAATAAATGCGTTCATATGCACGGAGACAGCGAATGCTCACAGATACAAAATAACAGCGGTAACATTGCATTAGATTTTTAAAATCCAGAATAAAATGAACACTATTCAATAACGGGTGCTTCTAACTATTAAGTTGACCAAGTTGTAGAATAATATACAACACAAATACAGCACAATAAATAAGTAAACACTACATCCGTAATCAGACAAAAACCACACGAATGAAATGCATACCAACGATTAGACATACGATTGGACACCGCGAAATGCATTACTCGAAGCACAATGCAAAATGCATTACACGGAAACATAAATTAACACTAATTTCACACAGAGCACCTTCGTTAAAATGTATTTCGTTAAGCTGGATATCGGATAAACCGAAGAGAACTGTTGACTTCTGTCGCCATCTTTGAGTATTAATGCTGTGTTGCATTGCAATTTTCATTAATATTTCAGTGATCAGCTAACTTTCAACCTTACATTTTATATCATGGCTTGAAGGGAAAATAATAATCCAAAGAAACTTGTCCCTCAATGAACTGCAAACTGATGTTTTTGTAGTAAGAGATTGTGAAAAATATAATCTTCTTGTATAAGCGAAATTATGGAAAAACTCACTACATATTCTTAGAAATATAATGTTGATGAAAGGTACTATAAGAATTGTAAAAAATACAAATCTCGAAGAGGCAGTGATGAAGTCACTTATCTATCAACGATCATATGGTGATAACATGTGGAAATTCAAGATTCTGTATGTAGCTAGACATATGGACATCAAGAATTTCCAAACTAGAGACAGGTGGTTATGGCGATTTAGAAATCACCATGGAATTGATAATAAAATAATCTTTAGTGAAGGGATCTTAATTTCTCAAGAGTAAAATGCAGATGAAACCGTGTTGTAATGGCAGTTCTTACTATCCTAAGATTTTCAGAATGAAAAGGAACGTTTTTCGGCTTTGGGTTGCGCAAAGACAGGTGCTCTGTAAGTTAGTGATAGCAGGGCGACGAGTACGACTTTGAGTTTTCAAAAACCAGTAACTAGTGAATTATGAACTTTCCAAGAAATAGTGACTCAATTTGCATGCCTACGTTTTCTTGCATATTCTTGCGATAAGTAAATACCTGGAAGATGTCTTCAGACTGTCTACTAATGAAGTTAAGGCGCAACAAATCTTGAACAAGGCACCTGCTCCCCAAGGTGGCATCCAAACAGATAATAACAATGGTATAATATGTTGTGTGAGCTTGGCCACCCAGTGTTACCCTCTGATCTGGACATGGTACAAAAACATTATAATAGCCAGCGAGAGATTACGCGAACAAAGACATTTTCTCGTGGTTATAGAAAAAGATTTTAGTGAAGACACACAAGGGATAAGAGATACTAATAACACCAAGAACTAAAGCTGAAATCAGCAATATTCAGTTAGTGGTTTCATATGAGGCACTGGACATTGCCACTTTGGCAGAGCTTGAGCATAACTTCTGTAAGATGTAAAGGCAGTAGCGTAGCTGGAGTAGGATAGCGGCGATGGCGGTTCACCCGGGGCAACACTTTTATAGCGGCAGTACTTTTCGGTCTGCAGTCGTATAAGCCTATATATCAGTGGTTCTCAAAGTGGGCGGTATTGCCCCCTTAGGGGTACTGGAAAGTTGAAGGAAAAAGGGCGACAATGAGGTAGCAATTCATGTAAAATGTGGGGCAATAACGGGGTAATGATTCATATAAAAACAACAAAATAATGGGTTTATTAGGTTAACTTTTATTTGCTAACTACAGTTGCTTTGAATTTGCTCCAGAAAGAGTTCTACGTTTGTGATGGTTATTTGGAGTGGGGGCGCTAGGGCTCCAAGCAATCCGTAGTAAAGGTTTTAAAAAAAAATTTCAGGGACAATTGTGGTGTATTGAGAGGGAAGGTTGTGGATTTTTTCGCATATACATGACGGGCTTCTTTCAGTTTCAGTCAGAAAGCTTTTGTAGGCCCGAGGTTATAGTAGAAGATATTCGTCCGGGGCGCCACACAATAGGACTGAACGAGGAACCGTGTGGCTGGGAAGCAAACTTCTTACCAAACAGCCACGCTTGCGCCTAAATTCGTGAACAGCCACAGGTACATTGACACCCTCAAAAAGCTTAGAGAAGCCATTAAGAAGAAGAGACTGGACAAAAATTTGAAAATGATCTGTATTCACCATGATAATGTGTGACCACACATATCTTTGGCAACAAGTCAGGCAATCGGCAAACTGAATGGTCAATTGTCCTCCACCTATCGTACAGTCCGAAAACACAAGAGTTCTACGTTTGTCAGTTCTAAAGCAGTTATCATCACATTTGAAGACGCTAAATGTTATTCTGATTTGTTTTGGTGTCCAGAAGAACACTACCTGATCCGTCTGTCAGAATGTGTGGCACAGGACCGCATGCAGCTTGTCGACAGCAACAAACTGCCAAGTTCACCTAGACGCAGCGCTTGTACCAACATAATTATTTTACAGACCTTCACATGTTGTGAAATTCACAGAGCATTCACCGATCGAGTGAAGCTGAATGCACTAAAGATAAGAAACCGCACTTCCTACTAGGAGACGTTTAATTGACTTGGACAGCCGTGAAATATGAGCGATGAGCTGAAAACACAGAAGTTTACTCGTATATATATTGCCTCATAGCGACACTGAGGAAGTCAGTGAACTGAGTTACCGGACCTTCTTTCGCTCTCAAATAGAGAGTTCGAATTCAGCTAGATCTCACTACAGAGAGACTGTCTCCTTGTGTAGCTAAGACAGCCATCTGGAAGTGTTCTTTGTTGGTTAACTCTGCGGCCAAGGACTTGCTGAGTATAGATGAATAGGCGATGAAGGCACACTGACCATTTAACAGATGTGTTCCCCACCCATGCCAGATGTGGTCTTGGATCTGTTAACATGCAAGTGAATGTGTCTATACAAAATGCAAAGCTGTATGTGTCTATTAAATGGACTCACATGCACCGACATGTTCACGTAACAGACCAGCAATAACCAAAAATTGTAGGATGATGCAGAACCTAAATTTGAATTTGGGGAGTCAGATGACGAGGAAGACAAACAATTGGACGAGTGATAGTCGAATGATTCTGGACTTAGTTACTTTTGTAAACAAATTCTAACCAATAGCGTAGCTAGATTGTGTGCTACCCAGGGCACTCTTTGAGTTTGCCGCATCCTGCTCCCCCAACAGATTTATACTGTTGCCCCCCAAAGTGCCACCCTCATAAAAACACTGATCGAAGCGGACCATCCCCATCGCCCCATCCCTAGCTGCGATACTGCATCTAAGTACACGCAGAGCTTGATAACAATAATGTAACCTTCACATATTCCCATCACAGACTTTCGGTGCCCCAATATGGCCACTGCCTTTTGGGATGAAACGAATGAAAGACTAAAAGAATACAGGTATACCTCACCCTACGTCGTTAATTGGTTCCAGGAGACACGACTTAAGTTGAATTAATTTGTCTCTAGGCTAGGCTGAATTTACTTGTCTCTAGGCTAAACCGATAATAACCTTTCCCAGTTCTGTACTTTATTTATGAACTAGCAGAGATACCCGGCGTTGCCCGGTTACATTCACTAGAAGAATTAGACTTTTCTGTTATATATATATATGGATACACACACACACACACACACACACACACACACACAAATATATGTATATTAATATAAATACATGAAAGTACATGAAGTTTGTTAAAAAAAAGGGGATCATGTATATACCTCCTGGCTGTTGAGATTATAACACCTCGTTGTAAACAATGTTCCATGTAAGGCAGGTTTGAAAGTGTTCCCAACAGTTATTATTTGTAGTGGTAGAGTGTTTATGCCGAATATGTACGTATGCATGTATATGTATGTATGCCTGTATATAAGTACAAAATCCACTGAGAAGGCTTTTGTTGGTCTGAAGCTACAGCAGAAGACACATGCCAAGTCACCACACAGTGGGACTGAACCCAGGACCATGTGTTTGGAACGTAGTTTGTTACCACACAGCCACACCTGCCCCTATGTATGTGTCTGTGTGTGCGTATGTGTGTATGGGTAGATATATTATGCATGTATATATGTGTATATATATGTGTACATATTACATGTACATCTATATATATACATCTACACATAAAATACAAAATACAAAGTTATATCTTGATATCGCTAGTGATAACAATACTCAAAATATATAACAGACTGGAATTGTAGGCCTGTCTCTTGCAATTTCGATCAATTAGATCTTGTCCTCCCTCTTGTATAGAAGTGTACGGCTGCAGCGAAATTCATTTTTGGACTTTCTTCTATCGAAGGCATTTTAACAAAAATGCTTCCGTAAAGACGGTGAAAATATTGTGAATTTCCCCAAACAGGGACACAATTCAATTTTTAAACAATAACCAAAGCCTCTTCTCCGAAAGGGGGAGGGTTATGGTTTACAATTATTTAACAAATGCAACACAACAGCGTTTCCCTGACGGGGAACCAACAAACGTGATTGCAATAGTCAAACAGTAATAATAATAACAACAAACCTTTTTAATTTATCCCCATTTATGTGAAACCACTTATTCAAGTTCAAGTCATTGATACAATTTTATACGAATTGCTAATACACACACACACACACACACATATAATAAGGGTGAAAAATTGAATATTAATTTGATTAATATGAATTGAAAACCAGTGGTGTAGCATATAAGACCATAGCGGATCTTCCTCTAGCAAAAAGGATGACCAGTATTAATGGCTCATCCCTGTTATATAATACTTTCTCTTTAATAGTTTCACACTTGCAAAGAGAAAGTAGGAGAAAGTGTGGTGGTAATAGCAGTAGTAAACCACTTGAAATGAGAGAGGCAAATCGTAAAATATTGAGTTTTCTCGAATTTTTGCTTAATTGGGGGTCAAATTGAAATAAACTTTATATGCCATGACCCAATCGAATCTACTTCGAAAAATCATAGGTAAATTCCAATTGAAGAAATTCTATATTGTAGAATTGTATTAAAAAGGAACATGGTAACAGGCAGAGAAAATCTGCCGTTTATCATAAGATAAGAGATACATATTCAATAATACTTGGTTAATAAAAACCTATTTTAAGCTTACAAACAAATAATTTAAATTTTTAATACAGTACAGTAAAAAAAAAAAGTAATCTAAATTTACGAATACCATTTGGCGGTGTTTACCGTATATCGTAGACGCTTTATTTAGGAATGCGGTTTGCAATAAGACATGGTAAAATAAATGCCTTTTTTATGCTTAAAAAGCAAACTTAGTAATTTTTATTAATTTTCAATAGTAAAAAAAAATAATTTTAAATTTACCAGTACGTACATACAGTTTGGCGGTTTACATCGCGGATGTAGATGGCTGTGGATCGTCAACATGAATAGCTGACTCTGGCTGTTCTTGTTCGATGCACTTAAAAAACCGGTTGAGAGTTCCTTGAACCGTCTTCTCCCTTTTCTCAAGGATTACATTGTAAGGAGCAAAAGCTTCGTGACAAGCCCCCATAATATTGGAAAAGCGTTGAGCATTTGGATCCATATCCTCAAACATAAAACGATTTTTTCGATATTTGCAAATGCTTGGGTTTTACTTCCTCTTCTTCTTTATTTTACTACTCGTGAAACTGTATCAAATCTTCGTTCGTCAGGGGCTGCTTGTCTTTTTCAAATAAATCTGTGAAATCCTCCTCCTCCAAATCCATTTCCAGTTCTTTGCTCATAGTCACCAACATTTTGTTGATGGCAACATTATCAAACCCCTTAAAATCATTCACGAATTGCAGGCATAGCTTCTTCCATACACCATTCATAGCCGCGCTCTGTTCATCATCCCATGGCGCTGCTATGTTCTGTACAGCCTTGTAGATATCGTATCTCTTCCAAAAGTCACGAAGTGAGATGGACTCATCAAGATCAGTTGCAGCTATTGCTTGCCGCAGCGTACGCTTAATATAGTAACGTTTGAAGATAGAAATTATTCCCTGATCCATTGCTGCAGAAGAGACGTGGTGCTCGGAGGGAGGTATTCGACGGTAACATTGAGGTCAAAATCTACAATGTTTTGCGGGTGGCTAGGAGCATTATCTAAGATAAGTAAAACCTCAAAAGGAATCCCCTTCTTACGGTACTTCTCTGCTGCTGGGATAAATCTTCAAA
Organism: Octopus sinensis; assembly: GCF_006345805.1. NCBI lineage: Eukaryota > Metazoa > Mollusca > Cephalopoda > Octopoda > Octopodidae > Octopus > Octopus sinensis. The sequence goes on from NC_043006.1 coordinate 64,194,493, forward strand.
AGCAACAACAGTAACCCATGCTTTTGAATTAGCCATCCATATAACAGGGAGAGATGCCTTGGGTATCTCCTGCACAATTACCTTCCAACATAATGGTCACACGTTTTATTGAGACCTTGTAGCCTGGAATAGTTTTCTCCGTCTTGGAAATGAATAAATGGTCTGGCAATTTTTTCCCAATACAATCCAGTTTCATCTACGTTAAAAAGCTGTTCGGGAATAAACCCGTTTTCTTCGATGATTTTCTTTAATGCATTAGAAAATTCGCTGGTGCTTGTTCGTCAGCTGATGCACTTTCATCTTGCTTCTTAATACCTTCTTAATACCTTCGTCAGCTGATGCACTTTCATCTTGCTTCTTAATACCTTCTTCGCTACTTACATCTCATGAACTATCCTTGACTTGCCTTGAACTCTACATCTTTCTCATCTGGTTGTTTTTTCTTCAGGTCCTCAAACAAAGACAAACGCTTCCTCTTAAATTATTTCTTGACTTATAGTAGCATGCTGACGATTCAACCTAACAATCCAAAGAGAAAGAAGGCTTTCCATTTCTTCAAAGATTTTGCCTCTTTTCTAATTGATGACAGTGTTCTTCATCGCTGGGCTTCAGATTTGATAAGTGCTAAGATCTTGTCCTTGTTATGTACAATCGTCGATACAGTTGTCCGACTCATCCCAAAAGATCGTGCAATTGCTTCCACTTTCACCTCTTTCATGGCGTTTTATCATAGCCAGTTTATCTTCCAGCATTATAGCATGACGCTTAGCACTTTCACTATGAATTTTCTTAGGAGCCATGTGGGTAAAAAATAAAGCCACAAATGAATGAGAATGAGAAATTTGCCGATAAACAGACGTAAAAAAATCTGAATTCAAAGCATTCGCGGGAATCACAAATAACAACGACACCGAACAGTAGATATTGGAACTACAGTGCAACATGAGCACCGAAAGACCGATGAATAAGACAACTCATCTGATTTCATGACTTCGTTCACTAAGCTACATTACTTTATGGTGTCTATCTTAACATTTACTGTACGTATTTTAGTATGATTTTATATGCTTTTATTCTTATTTATTGTACAGTAACATGATTTTATGTGCTTTTAGTGGTTTTCTTGTGATTTTACGTTTCCAATTTTTGTGGCGGGCAGACATAAAGTCGAGTAAATGACTTAACTTGATTTTTATTTTTCCATATATTATTTTTGAAAACCGGGGTATAATCGAGAACGCGGTAAATCGAAACGACTTAAGCCGAGGTATGCTTGTATATGTAAATAGCTTTGCTGTTTTAAATATTGTATTAATATTTTGCTTCTTTCTGTTAATCTTTTAGTTTTTTTCATTACTGCGGATATGGTGGGGCACTGCCTGAAGAATTTTTGGTCGAATGAATCGATCCCACTATTTATGTTTTTTTTAAGGCCAGCTGCTTATTTTATCGGTCTCTTTTGACGTACAGCTAAATTACGAGGTCGTAAACGCACCAACACCGGTTGTCAAAAGGTTGTAGGGAACAAACATTGACACAATATATATATATATATATATATATATATATATATATATATACGATGCGCTTCTTTCAGTTTCCGTCTACCAAATCCACTCACAAGGCTTTTGTTGGCTCGAGGTAACTGTAGAAGACACCTGCCCAAGGTCCCCCCAGTGGAACTGAACCTGGGAACTTGCTGTGGAGCAAACTTCCTACCACACAGTCACGACTGTTTATGCTTTTTCTTTTATTACTATTCAAGTAGCTCCCTAGTCTTACTGTATTCCTTATTAACCTATTTTTTTTCATTGTATATTTCATGGGTGGGGAAACATTTTAGTGCGCCGGGTAAAAATTTCCAAAAAGAAAAAATGTCCGCGGGCAGATCACAAGTTCTAACTCTTATATCTGTGTAACTCTTGTATATATCTATGTATAATTCGATATACATTAACGAAGAAAAGTTTAAGACATAAACTTAACGCGTAACATCTTCATTAACGCCACTACTGAATTAAAGACATTTATATTACTTTTGAGGTATTCTATATTTTTCAGCTGGAGTGTAGTTGGGTCTCAAGGGGGTGATACAAACCTATTAATATGTGTTTTATATTGAAAAGTTTCCATTCAAATGGTAATTACCGGATGATTTTCTATCTGAGTCTAACTGTTTTAAGTTGTAGTGGAAATGCGACCTATGTCGCAAATAGGCAGACGAGTATTGTATAAATTTTATAATTGAAAAATTTACTATATTTTGTACGTACGAACATGCCATCACGCGGGCGCAATAAAATGGGCTAGCGGGCGCAATTGCTCCCGCAGGTGGGGTTTTCCCCACTCTTGGTATATTTAAACAAATATTATTAAAAGTCCATTTTGTAACGTCACCAGCTTTTAGTTAAATTTTTAAAAACAGTGTCCTTTTAATTTCAGGCTCATAATCCGCTCTTACAATAAATTTATATAGATATGCTTCACATTTCCTGAATCCTGAGGGTCCTACGCCATTTTTTGTGCTTTGTTACTTTGATAATCCAAGATGTCACAGACGTAAAAGAAATTATATAGTTTAGGCGAAAATTGTGGAAATGTATGACGGTTTAACCCCTTTTGCATTTAAATTCACCATATTCAATTCACATTTTCTATCTGTTTTATGGTGAGACTAGTTACATATTTGGCCTCTCCCATCTACCCGACAATGTCATTCAAAAAATAAAGAAGTGCGGCTGTGTGGTAAGAAGCTAGCTTCCCACCCACGTGGTTCCGGGCTCAGGCCCACTGCGTGGCACCTTAGGCAAGTGTCTTCCACTATAGCCTCGGGACGACCAAAGCCTTGCGAGTGTGGATTTGGTAGACGGAAACTGAAAGAAGCCCGTCGTTAATATATATATATATATATATATATATATATATATATATATATATTTGTATGTATGTATGTATGTATGTATGTATGTATGTATGTATGTATGTATGTATCTATGTGTGTGTGTGTATGCGTTTGTCCCCTCACCATCGCTTGACAACTGATATTGTTGTGTTTACGTCCCCGTAACTTAGCGGTTCGGCAAAAGTGACCGATAGAATAAGTACTAGGCTTACAAAGAATAAGTACTGGGGTCGGTTTGCTCGACTAAAGGCGGTGCTCCAGCATGTTCGCAGTCAAAATGACTGAAACAAGTAAAAGAATAAAAGAATAAAAGTATCATATTACTGAATTCTCAAAGCTCTGAAGACAATGCATGACTAATTGAAAACAATGTGAACAAGAGCACTCAAAGAGCGCAGACTTCCGCCAAGGCAACACAACATCCTCTCAACGATTAGCCAGAGATGGTTTTTAAAATGAAAATATCTGAAATAAACTCGAATACTCTCACAAACGAGAATACTGAAAATGAATCCGACTGCTCTCAAAACTTAAGTGAAAAGAACCGTAAAAATAATCCAGAATCCTTGCCCGGTACTGGAATGATTCCAAAAGTTTATCGGTTTGTGCCAGTCACGAGTCAAAACATCCTTGAAAGTTTCATCCGAATCCACCCCGCGGTTTTTGAGATATCTTGTCCACGGTCAAACAAACAAACACGACTGAAAATAATACCTCCGCCTTCACTAAGGCGGAAGTAATAATAAGGGTTACATTTGACTGACAGTACTCTGAGTGCTAAAGGGACAAAGAACTCAGATGATTTCTAAATTTGTCAAAAATAACCAGAATTGACCTTGAATAAATTCATGTCGGTTCCATTTAAAATTATACCAAACAAAATATTACAAAGCATTGAGTATCTCCTATGAACCTACAATTTATTTTATGTTGCCATTAACTTCATCGTGGAGGCTCGTGGCTTCGTGGTTAGTGTGTCGGACTCATGATAGTAAGATAGTCGTTTCAATTCCTGGACCGGGTGATGCGTTGTGTTCTTGGGCAAAACACTTCAATCCGCGTTGCTTTTGTCCACTCATCTGACGAAAATGAGTAATTCCCACTGCGTGGCACCTTGGGCAGGTGTCTTCTACTATAGCCTCGAGCCGACCAAAGCCTTATGAGTGGATTTGGTAGACAGAAACTGAAAGAAGCCCCTCGTATATATATATATATATATATATATATATATATATTATATATATATATATATATATATATTACAAAGCATTGAGTATCTCCTATGAACCTACAATTTATTTTATGTTGCCATTAACTTCATCGTGGAGGCTCGTGGCTTCGTGGTTAGTGTGTCGGACTCATGATAGTAAGATAGTCGTTTCAATTCCTGGACGGGTGATGCGTTGTGTTCTTGGGCAAAACACTTCAATCCGCGTTGCTTTTGTCCACTCATCTGACGAAAATGAGTAATTCCCACTGCGTGGCACCTTGGGCAAGTGTCTTCTACTATAGCCTCGAGCCGACCAAAGCCTTATGAGTGGATTTGGTAGACAGAAACTGAAAGAAGCCCCTCGTATATATATATATATATATATATATATATATATATATATATATATATATATATATATATATATATATGTATGTATGTGTGTGTGTGTGTGTGTCTGTATGTTTGTGTGTCTGTGTTTGTCCCTCCCCCCCAACATCACTTGACAACCGATGAAGGTGTGTTTACGTCCCCATAACCTAGCGGCTCGGCAAAAAGAGACCGATAGAATAAGTACTAGGCTCACAAAGAATAACTCCTGGGGTCGATTTGCTCGACTAAAGGCGTTGCTCTAGCATGGCCACAGTCAAATGACTGAAACAAGTAAAAGAGTAATCCTGCGACGGATGGTGTCCCGTCCAGGAGGGAAGATATACGCCAGAGAAACCAGGAAACCGGCTCTATGAGTTTATAATGCTCAGGGAGGAACTATACGCCACAGAAACAGCGAAGAGTCAATATGACTCGGGAAGGATCGTTATTTCTTATCATTATTAACTTCATCAGTCGGTTACTGTAACACAGCTGGCACTCAGGAATGGTTTTCACACAGGAAAAAATGTCATCTACAGAAATCAAACAGTTATGTGTTTTGCCGTCCTGAGTGGTTCAACCCAATCAGATGTTGCGTTCTGCTCCTTTAATTTTTTACCGAAATTTTGTCGCTCATCACCTATTATATGAATTCGGTTAATTGAATGATAATTTCTGTAATCGAGGCAATACAATTAAGCGTAATTATTATTCAGTTAACCGAATTCGTATTATAGGTGATATATATATATATATATATATATCTATATATATATATATATATATATATATATATATATATATATATATATATATATATATATATACATGCATGTATAAATATTTCGTTTTTGTATTTGGTTTGCAAGATTCTTTATGTGAATTCCAGTGTTGAAGCATATTTTATTGTGTCTGGGGAAAAGTCATTCTCTTTTAGTGCCTTATTAATTTAACACGCTCATTTACAAGTAAATGAGTGGAAATCGGACCGGTGAGTGTGTTAAATTAATAAGGCACTAAAAGAGAATGACTCTTCCCGGACACAATTATATATATATATATATATATATATTATATATATATATATATATATATGATACACACACACGCACATGCACACACACAACTATAACAAAAACATTTTACTCAATGAAAAAACATTTTACTGTATTAAAATGAATATCTCAAGTAAGAAATTAGTAATAAATAATAAACGAATAGACAATTAATATATGAACCGTTTGCTTTTATTCTCATTGTCATGGATTCCACAAGCTTCTGGCAGTATTCTGCTGTTATTTCACTTACTCATATTTCCTTGAACTCAGCCATTTCTTGGTGATATGATGTTTGCTTTTGTGGAAGCTTTTTCTTAAGGAAACTCCCACAATTTTCAATGCAATTTAAATCGGGAGAGTTTCCTGGTTATCCCTGTAAGAGGTAAAAAACTGTTGCTCTTTAAACCATTCTTTGAGTGGATTGGGGTACCATCTTCTCGCACGATTGAGCAATTCCTAGCAACCTTGGCACTTTTACCTTTAAAATTTCTCGATAATCTTTTGCTTTCCGAGTTACTCCTCTGGGTACAAAATGTAACCCACATCTGATCTGAACTGAAATAGCCCCCACCCTGCCCCGCCCAAATCATAACTGTAGGTTCAGAACGAGCAGTTTCTGACATATACCTTTCGTTCAGGCGCTCACCTCTTACTTGAGATTGGTAGCTATGGTACTGAGAAATTAATATTTCATTAGTAAACATGATTAGTGTCCAATACTCATATCTTTTGCAAAATTTAATTCGATCTTGAATGTTTTGCTTGTTCAACCGACGTTGTGGGGTTTTTTTGGGTTTTTTTTGCCGGTTTACATGCTCTGAGTTTAAAGTCTTTTACCAAGCGATCATTAATTGTTGATAAATGTGGTGTTTTATTATTGTTATTATATGTTGTAACTCTGCTTGTATCTCGCTTGCATGGAAGAAAGGATTTACTCTCGCAAAGCGGTGAATAAAATAATCAGTTTGAGTTGGTGCCTTCCTGAGCGGTCACGGCTTGAATAATTTTCAGTTTCTTCAGTTCTTTTTTTAGACTTCTTGGAACAGTTGATGGATGTACAGACAAATCAGCTGCTATCTCCCTCTCACACTTACCTCTTTTTTTCAAAATTTCAATCTGAGCTGGCTTCCCTGATGGAATTTTACTTTCCTTCCCCATCTTTTCTTTTGGCCTTTGAAGGCAAAGTGGACTTAACTGACAAGAGATATGCTTATATAAGTATAACTTTGGGGTTTTCCTAGTGATATATATATAAATTTTGGAAAAAACCAAGTCACTAAAAATAGTAGATTTACTTAAAAATGTAAAAAGCATTTATTTCTCAAAGGTTGACTAAACATTGTGTACACACACACACACGTGCACAAACACACACACACACATACACACACACACGCACGCACGCACACACACACACACACATACACACACACACACACACACACACACACACACACACACACACACACACACACACACACACACACACACACACACACACACACACACACACACAACAATAATTTCCAGAATCCAAATGAATCAGGTACCTAAATAGTGACAGCCCCAAGGTCAGGTCGGTAACAGTGCTATTGTATATAAACGATGCATTTCAACAAATACGTACTTACTAAAGTAAAGTGTCCATCTCTTGTTATTTGTTTATTATATTAGAGGAGGCTCTTAGTAATAACAGTGTAGCAAAACGGCGGTGCATCAGCATGGCCACAGCTCTGAGCTGAAACTAGATATATATATATATATATATATATATAATATATATATATATATATATATATATATTACTTGTTACAGTCAATGGAATGTGGGTATACACAACGATTTAGTCGAATAAATCGACTCTAATACTAATTTTTAAAAAAAATCTGATACTTATTTTATCGGGGACATAAACAAACCAGCATTGGATGTCAGGCAGGATGGGAGCTGAACAAATCTTTCTTTAAGGATAATAGGGTGTACTCCCTGTTACCTCTAAAGAAAGATTAACACACCCACCAATTAATATTTCTAGTTCAGTCATTTACTCAACGTCCTGAAGCGTTACACTGCAAAATAGTATGATTTAAATATATTCAACCTTCATTCTTCCTCTCGAGGCTTTTCCTCTTCTCTTTTCTTTTCTTTATGTATTTTCTTCACTCTGATGAAGCTCCATGTTCCGGATCGGATGTGTTACAAAATATGACGAATATTATTCTCAGAATTTTCAATGACAACACCGTAGGGCATTGGAAGCAGAAACGGCTGTTAGATGGATAAGACATAATAATTGATGTTAGTCAATTGTTGTTGATCAAGATTTGTCCATTTTCTGCTTTATTTATATGTAAATATATATATATATATATATATATATATATATATATATATATATATATATATATATATATATATATATATATATATATATATATAATATATATATATATATATAATATATATATATATATATGTATATATATATATATATATAATATATATATATATATATATATATATATATATATATATATATATATATATATATATATATATATATACAACGGGCTTCCATACAATTTCCATCAACCAAATCCACTCATAAGGCATTCTCTTTCGTTTAGGCTATTTTTTCAAATGAATGATAAGTTGACTGAATTTTCAGGGAAATTAAGAGACGCTTCTAGAAAGCACTACAGGGCTTTCAAATTAGTGAAAATGAAAAAAAGAATATTGTTAAAAATATTTATATCAAATGGTAGAGGAAAATATAGATTGGTGATATAGAGGAGAAGATATACTGTATTTTCCAGCAAACAAGCCGACATGGTATATAGTGTAAACATTCAAACATCGCCAGTGTCTTTCCAAATCTTGCCCCATTTCACATGGAAGGGGTATAAGTCGACCTGCTGTTTTTTACTGCAAATGCTTGTCTGAAAAATTCGACATGTATACCGGAAAATACAGTAGGTCTTATTAGTAGAGAGAAATATGTGCAGATATGGATCAGTTGTGGGCGTTAAAAGGAGAAAGTATAGATGGATCAAGTTAGGTAAAATGGAGTGGAAAATGTAAAAGACTAAAAAAGAAATTGAGCAAAAAGACTTTGCAAATAGCATTGCCTGTACATACAGTATTTTATCAAACTTAGCTTTGTTGGGTGGAGGTGCTTATCTCCTCTGTTTGAAAACCTAAGGACACAGAACGCTTGTGTCACGTAGCCAACTAGAAACGGTGTTTCTTGGGGGCTAAATAGCAGTAGCATTCTTCTCTTTCCTGGGACTGCCACATTAAATTGGCAACAAACCATCACTTTATCGGGCTGCTATTGCATAACTCATTCTGAGAGATTTAGAAATGCAATATTTCTAATTTTATAATAACAAAGTTAGAAGGAAATATGTTAATACATTAATATTAGTCAACAAGAATAAACGAATGTAGATATATCAGGGTATCACTACGTGCTTTTCCATAGCATGTTTATTCCAAATACGAATACAATTGCGCAAATTTATAGCTAACATTATGTAAGTTCGTATTATTACATAACACCATTTCGTCAGGTGATATTCCGCCGAATAATTCTCTGATGATATCTTGCCAAATATTTTGGCGACGTATACATACATTATGGAGGTGCGTGGCTTAGTGGTTAGGGCGTGGACTCATGACCGTAAAATTTTGATTTCGATTCTTGGACCGGGCGATGCGCTGTGTTCTTGAGAAAAACACTTCATTTCACGTTGCTCTAGTCCACCCAGCCGGCAAAAATGAGTAATCCTGCGACGGACCGGCGTCCCGTCCAGGTGGAAATTATATACACCATGGAAACAGGGAAACCTTGTGAGTCTATATGACTCGGGAAGGAAATTTCACTTTATTATATACATACATTTATATATTAACAATGACAGTATTACCGTATATGGTGGTACTAGCAGGTGTACCCGGTAATTCCCGGGGGTAAAAGATGTTCTATTGAAATGTCTTATTACTCTGAAATAAGAAAGCAATTTCGTCATAACTGCCACAAAAGGTGTATTTTCCGTCACGAAAAAGTACAAAAAACTGTCAGCTGGAGGAGGGAGAGATTGTTGGAGGTTGGCGAGAGAGGTTTTCGGAGGTTGGCGAGAAAGATTGTCGGAGGTTGGTGAGAGAGGTTATATAAATATATAAATGAAGTGTTTGAAGAAAGTGCAATAATAGCGTTCACACTCACTGATGGTTGCTCTCAGTAACTGCCTTTAGCTTACGGAGTTCTTGTTTTTATAACTACCGAATAGCAGCCAGAAGGATAGACATATTTTTGAGAACATTTGATTTCGTTGGAGATCTCAATTCCAGTCAGTGATGGCCTAGAAGAGGTTAGAAGGGTCAAGCGGCATAGACATTATTCTGCCTAGCGAAGGCATCTGGGAAATGTATAACTGCTGTCATTCACAGAAAAACTATTGTTTTACAGTGAGAAAAGCGCTGTTGAAGTGTTAAATAAAATTTGGCGATCGAGGATCGAATCCACGCTATGCCTGCATGGAGCCACTACAAATATGCTGTGAAATAAAAAATTTATCTACTATCATGGAAAAAGTGTAACTGTAAAAAGACAGAATTATCGGAGTAATGGGCATTCAAAAAAGTATGTATGTATAGAAATGTATGAATGAAGTCTTTAAGGTTTAAGATTCAAATTAAGGAAGTGCAATTTAGCAGTTCAAAACGGTGAGTAGTGACATGCAGAATTAGGTCGGCTGATTGTGATAATCAAATATTGATAGCTTCACTAAAAACTGTAGGTGGTATGGGTTATTTCCCTTTGGTTGTTTAAATAAAATATTAGTAATATGTAGCAGATAGAAGGATCCATTGGAGTAGCCCTATTATCGATTTTTTTCAACAATCTAAGTATGTCACGAGGTTTACAGACATGAATGCTACACACGTGTCAAATAAAGTGATATCGTCTGCAAAAATTAGAAATTGGACACACAAAAAAATCAATATTCAAAGTAATGAAACGGATTATTTCCCTTGAGTGTTTAAAAATAAGTGCAGATACTATGGGTTATTTCCCTTGGGTGTTTAAAAAATATATATATGAGGTAGATATAAAGGTCCCTTCCAGGAGCTGTATTATCGATTTTTTTCAACAATCTAAGTATGTCACGAGGTTTCTAGACATGAGTTCTACTCACGTGTCAAGTGTCATCAAAATCAATGAAACGATGTTAGAGGGAGTTAGCTAATAACGCCACAAAAACAAGCACACACTGATTTTCCACATATGTAGGAGATATAAGATACACTTTTCTCACCCCAAGCCCTGTATGAGAATTTGGGCCTATATTACATAATTTAATGCACTAAAAAGCGTTTCTTTCTGAATATGCGCTACTGAAATTGGGGTAGGCTTAATATTCTCGTGTGTTTTTTATGCCATCGAATATGGTAATTATAATATAGAAGCTATAAGCCAAGATTTGGGAAAATATTAAACGTACGAATGAGATTAGGAACAAAACAAAGAAAAGCGAAACGTAGTCGTGAATGTGTGTGAGTGCGCGCGCGCGTTTGTATGGATGCATATGCTGTATATAAACACACGTGCACACTTGTACATAGATGTATATTTGTTTTCAAGGATTATGAATTCATTGTGGCTACAAAAAATTTAACCACAGAAATACTAAAGTGTTTTTTTATCTGCACTACTCTCTCCTTTTTTTTAAATTCTTTTTATTATGTTTTGGTTTTACGTTTTCTGTTCCTTTTTTTTATATAAGGGGAATTATAAGGGGTTTTATATACATATATCTCGTCTGCCGTGGCTAATCATCTTTACACGAACATTTAAACAGAATGTGTGTGTGTGCGTGTGCGTAGTGTGTGTGTGTATGTGTGTGTATGTCTGTGTGTGTGTGTGTAGTGTGTGTCTGGGGTGGAGTATAACAGACGAGTATGTATGACATAATAAAAACACAATATGTTTCACACTCTAGTCACGCAGGCAGAGGGAAACTAAAACAACAAATGGCGTAGGAGTGAGTGATAGTCAGAGACGCAAATATAGGTGATATGTAGTGAAAGATTTGGCTCTGCAATAGATGTTATTTCTAATGGAAATGACATTGCTAATTTTTATCATAAATTATTTTATTTGATTTGTGCACACTCGCACACAATCACATACGTATGTATATATACATGTATATGAAATTAAATATGAAACGCTTTTCTTTTCAAAATATTATCGAATACACACACACATACACACACACACACACACACACACACACACACACACACACACAAACAAAGAGAGAAAGGTTGGGGAGATAAGATAAGAGGGCAGCCGTGGACACGTGTTTGTGCCTCAATAGGTTTCTTCAGCTGAGAGCCACGTTGTGATATTATTAGCTAAAGCAAAAATATACGGTCGATAAAAGCGAAAAATAATAAGAAAAATAAGAGACAAATTCCAAACTTTATCTGCCTCACCTTAAAACTAGAAGAGATTGTCTCCCCTATTGCTTACCAGGAGCGCACCACTTGTTATGAAAAATGTACTTCTTAAACCATTGGAAAACATCCATACTTCCTCTTTTTCCCTCCCATTCCTATCGCTTATCTCGGTATTTCTCTCTGTTCTTGCATTCATATATATCTTACTCTTTTGTTTATCTTTTCCTCAATCTCACCGCATTTTCTCTCTAATTTTTTCTATTATTTAATATCTTTTATCTTCTACTTGTTTCAGTCATTGGACAGCGGTTGTATTGGTAGCTGAGCAAAATGACCTCCATTACTCATTTAAATAGGATACTTATTCCACTGGTTCTCTTTTGCCGAGCCACTAGGCTACGGGGACTTAAGCGAGCCAACCTCGGTTGTGAAACGGCGGCAAGGGACAAACACACACACACACACACACACACACACACACACACACACACACACACACACATACATGTATTTTATTATTCAGTATATTTCAAGATTTCTTGCCAATAGAGAAAGAACCGATTTCTAACCTAACCTAGATCCAAGGTTCCTTCATTGGAATTTCAGCATCAACAAGGTATGTATGTATGTATGTATGTATGTATGTATGTATGTATGTATGTATGTATGTATGTATGTATGTATGTATGTTGTATGTATGTATGTCTTAAGGATGTATCATGCGCGGGGACATAGAAACAATCGGACTGAATACCCGATCGCGCGGTTAAACCATAGGGAGTGAAGGACTCCTAGCCTTTGTTAAGGCATCCTTCTAGGAGAAGGTAACTCAGGTAACTGGGATAACTCCGACATAAAACCTGCGGCTCAGTGGTTACCGATGATGTTGACTTGTTCTTCTTTTCGGATTATGGCTGCTGTTGCTTAGTGAGTGGGATTGACTCAGTGCACAGCTTTTCCTCACTTTAAAAAAAATCTTCTTGCACAGGCATTGCACGGTAACAACATTGATTAAGCTTCATGCAATGGCCATACTCGATAACGAGGGGGCAGCCACCATGTATGTATGTATGTATGCGCAGATTTGTATGTTTATGTATGTATTCTGATGCTTATAGTTGGATATCTAGACATGCTCATATATATTTAAAAGATAAACTTCTGGTAAATTTTACAGATTTTTACAGATTTTACAGTTCCAGTGATGGATTGGATCTGTAGTCTTCGAATTAGCTTTTTCCTTTCTGGTTTTGAGAAGCCTGATTTCTCAAGATAGGTATTTAGGCAGTGTGTTACATATCCCAGGGTATGTATGTATGTATTTATTTATGCATGCATGATTGTATGTATACGTATATGTGAACAACGAGCTTCCACACAGTTTTCATCTACTAACTTCACTCATAAGGCATGGGTCGTTCCAGGACTATAGTAGAAGACACTTGGTTAAGGTATTGCGCAGTGGACAACCGGAAATCACGTGGTTGTAGAGCGAGCTTCTTAGCTACCTATCCGTGCTTGCGCCCATAAACATATTTTATGTAATTCCGTTTCATGCTAAAACCTTCAAAAACACTTGTTTTCAAATAGTTTATCCCGTTACTAGAAGTGTGTCTTGACTCCAAGAGTCATTACTTTCGTGCGACCCGGCTCCCTTAGGGTGTAATGAGTTAAGGATCGAAACATTTGCATGATAGGGCTTCTTCTCTGATGACCTTCAGCTGTTCAGCTTTCCCTATAATTTCTTGCTATTCCTAAACATATAAAGTAATTCTTTCTTATTCTGAAATCTTTTAAAAACTTTTGTTTTCAAATACTGTGGGGTTTCTAAATACGAACATTATCTGTTTCGGAGCCCTGTTCGCTAACCGAATTATTCGTGATATTAGTGACTGAAATACACATAAACAGAAGTAATCCTTTCCAAGCTACATCCAACTTTACCTAAAGGCATGAAATAAGGTTCATCTGTCCATCCATCAATTGCTCGTTAAGAGAATAGACTCCCAGTCACTTATATGCGTCCGTCGTCTGTTCATGGTTTATTGATCAATTATCAGTTATGCGAGTTTAATTTCCACCAGAAAAACCGTTCGTTAAACAAATTGTTCGTTTAGAGAACCGTTCAGATATGGGTACTCCCCACTGTATTTCATTTCATTTCTGGAAGTATTTTTCGCTTCAACTTTAAATTTAATTACCTAATCCAACTGTTTATACAACTGAAAAGCCCATTCAAGTGAAACGGAATAGTTTTTGATCAGAAGTCGTTTTAAAGTTTAAATCTTAACTACCGTATTTGATGGCATGTGAGATGCATGAGCTTATACAACACACAACATATAAAAAAAAGTATTTTTAGAGTGTTTAAGCATTCAATATTTATTGAACTCTGTATAGTAGCAAATTAATTAACAAAACGTGCAACTTGGACAGCAGAAAAGCCATTTAAATAATAATATTGTAATTTATAAAAGAAAACAGATGCGGCTTATCTATAGCAGAGACATTAATGTTAATAAAAAGCAAGCTACCAGTACAGTTGAACATAATGCAGAAGAGCACGATAGTTAAAATATACTACATCAAGAGCATCCAGTAATAAAACATACAAGAGAAAACAAAAGCACGTTAGTTATAGCAATAAACATTACTGCATATAAAATAAAAATCTACCAGAATAATAGAATATAATAAAAAATAACAACAGACGAACAGGTCACTTACAATTAATATATCCTACATGAACAGCCTAATATAGCATTGCAAAAGCAAACAGTACAGTTGAATATCAACAAAAACACTGTGAGAAAATGGGGAAAGCGTTAGTGCTTTTTAACAAAATCTTTAAACCTCTTCAAAGCCACAGAATTCATCATCAAAGCCTAAAACCTCGTCATCACTACTATTTCGTGTATTTGGCGTTCCTATTGTAGTATGGATATTTTTGTATGATCAATGAGTTCATGATCATAACAAAACGGATTACACTGCCTGATATATACAACACCGAACCGTACCAGGTTGGTTTAAGTGTTTACAGCATTTTATTTATGGCAATATGGCTACAGAAAGCAAACGATTAAGTCACATTATTTGCTTTAAATTAAAGGTGATAGAGTACGTTACAGTGCAACGGCAGGTTTCTTTTGGAGGGAGAGAACATTATTTGCAGAAAAAATGATGGGTGTCTGGCTATCAGCTAAAGGATAAACTCAAGGTCGATAAAAAAGTAAACAATGTTCGTTGACTAGCTCCATATTGATCAGCCACTTTCTTCAAATAATGCATATTCTTCGGTAGTAACAAAGGCGTTACTAATTCCACACTTCTGAAAAGATTTGGCTATTATTTCAGGTTTTACATTTTCTCCAGATTTCTCTATTAACCCAAACACCCGTGTTATAGTGATGTTCTCGTAAGCTTATTCGTCAGTCCACAAGAGACGACAGCTAATTGGGTTTTCAATTTTCCCACTTTCTCTGAATACACAAAACCAACACTATTCCTGTGTTCTGCGAGCTGATCCCAAACCGGAAAAGGTGGTTTTCGTAAGAGTTCACCAGCATATCTTAGTCACACATTTGTGAGACCAGTATCAGTCCAGCTTCATCTATTCAGCCTTTTTGGGTGAGAATGGATCAAAGCAACTCGTTGACTTTTCCTCTTTAAGCTAAGGTTTTCTATTTAATATTAAAAACGGTGACAGATCTGTGCCATGAGCACAACAAGCCAGAACTATTATGTATATTTTCATGACCAGTGGCTTATATTAAGACTGTTTTATAACATTTGGCACTTACAGTTTTGTTAGTTGGAACATCAAATGTTAGTGCAACATCCTCCATGTTCCATATTTAATCTAGTAAATCCAACACCTGGATAGGAAGGAAAACCACCCGGAACAATAAGAAGAATGGGTCTGAAAACAAATAGGTTATTAAGAGACCCACCATCACCAAGGAAGATCGTCTATCCGCTCACAATGCCTGAGCTGCACGGTTGTCGAACCACAGACGAGAACCGAATGAAGCTCTTGAAAGACCTAAAATAGGATGAGAGAAATACTGCCCTAAGTAAATTGGAGTCGAGTACATGCAATTCTAAAATGATAAAGTATGGGTGAAGACCCACAAAACTTTTATGAAAAGATTAAGTTGCAACATCCAAAGGATATGAAGGGATTCGGCCAAAATGGAAAATGCTGACAGACAGATTTGAAAAACCTCCCATCAAAATTTCATGTTAACTTGTGTTCAGGGGTTCGGTTTGATGGTGGTAGGGTTGTTTTACTACATTTGTACATATATTTTCAAAACTAATTGAAATTAAGGTAGTTTATTTCAAGAGAAATTATGGGAATGGAACATGGTGAGAGTTGAGGTGAGTGCCTGATCCTGCCTTGGTGGATCAGGGCTCGATCACCACATGTGTAGGATCAGATGTGCTTCCATCTATGTAGAAAGTTTCTCACCCTTTTGTACTTGGGTGACATATTGATTTTCGCACTTAATATTTGGCCCCCTATGACCAATAGCGAAAGGTTCAACTTTCATCCTTCCGGAGACGATAAAATGTTGTGCCAGTCAAGCACTGGGGTTGATGTAATCGACAAACACCTTTCCCTACAATTGCTGGCCTTGTGTCTAAGTTACAAACAGTAATTATTAAAAGTTTATCTGTGATAAACAAATCGTTATTACGAGTAGTAGTAGTAGTAGTAGTAGTAGTAGTAGTAGTAGTAGTAGTAGTAGTAGTAGTAAGTATGTTTTTTCCGGACGTTTTGTCAGAGCGGGCGGTGGGGGAGCAGTAACTGACCACCACCAACGTCAACTTCTCTGTTCTCTCCATTCATGGTGGCCGCCATTTTCTTCTCTGTAATCTCTTCGTTGTAGATCTTTGATATTTCTTTCAGCAAATAACACTATTCTCTTGCCCTCATCGCTCCCTCCACACCCCATAGGTTAATAGCGGAAGTGAGGTGTGTGATATGCGTGTTGCGTGTGTGCATGCGTGCATGCGTGCAAGTGTACTTGTTTGTGAGTGTTACACGTGCACTTTACTATATGTGGTTGTGTGTACGTGAGTGAGTGTATTCTCATAAGAATGTGTGTGTATGTGTTGTATGTATATGTGTGTCTGTGTGTATATGCGTGTGCACATGCAGTCGTGTATGTCTGCATGTGCGTGTGTATGTGTGTGCGCGTGTGTATGTGTTTGTATGTATGTGTATGTAAGTAGTGTGTGTACGCGTCATTGTGTTTGCGTGAATATGTATGCATGCGTTTGTATGTGTGCATGAGTGCATGCGTATCTGTGTGTTCATGCGCGCGTTTTGTGTGTGTGTGTGTGTGTGTGGTGTGTGTGTGTGTGTTAATGTATGACATATGTACGTGAGTCAAACACATTCACCCGCTACTTCCATTTCAGCAATAAGATTGGAAACAGTTGCGAAATGTTTGTGTGTGTGAGCGCGCACGTGTGCATGCATGTGTGTGTGCTTGTGTGTGTTTTCATGTGTGCATGTATATGTTTTTGTATGTGTTGATTTGGGGGTGTACATAGCTCAAAAGTGATAAATCATTTCGAACCTTTGGTGTGGTGATAATAGCATCAATAACATAAATTATAACAGTTATGTGATGTTTATGATGATGATGATGAGGAGGAGGAGGAGGAGGAGGAGGTGGTAGTGGCAGCGGCGGCGGTTTGGGGGTGGCGGTGTGGGGTGGCGGTGTGGGGTGGCGGTGTGGGGTGGCGGTGTGGGGTGGCGGCGGCGGCAGTGGTGGTGGTGGTGGTGGCGGCGGCGGCGGCGGCGGTGGCGGCGGTGGCGGCGGTGGCGGTGGCGGTGGTGACGATGATGATGACGAGAAGGGTGGACGTGGAGGATTATAATGGTTATGACAACGACAACTGCAATAACAAAATCAGTCGCCAGAATTGCAGCAACAACTTCCAGATTAACGCCAACAACAACAACAACAGCAACAGCAGCAGCAACGAAACAACTAAAGTCACAGCACCAAAACGGCCACAGTAGCAATAACAAGAGCAAACATAATTAAAACAAACCAACGAGCTGGCTTCTATTTAACTGCTTGACCTGCTAAACATGGCAACTAAATCTCCCTCAGCATACCGTCCTGGAAACAGGAGTGACATATTGAGCTATGTAGCCCACAGTATATAAACGGCGGTTGGTCATGACTGGAACGTCTTGACTCTAAGTTGTCTTGAAAGTTGAACTTGAGCTAAACATCAACAACCACAACAAAAACAACAACGACGACGACAACAACAACAAAACCACAGTAAAGAAAAAAACACGACAAACGTAACAGGAGTAATATTTGCAACATCTGGATTTGCAACAATGGTAACAACTGTCATTGTAGTTACAATAATAATGTTAGCAACAACATAACAACATCAATAGCGATGTCAGCCCCAGTAACAGCAACAGCAGTAGCAACAATAACAAGGCGCCAACGTATTTGTAGGATCTGCTAGAGAATAAGTAACCAGTTCACCGTTAAATCAGATCTTAAAGTCTTAACGAAGAGACGACACACTGGACTGGATAATGAAGATCTACATACAATAGTTATTTTTTCAACCATGTAACGAGTCACGTGCTTTTCTCAGTCTATCCTTTTCCTTCTTTTTGGACTTTTTCTTCTTTCTTCTTTCTGACGAAGAGCCATGTTTGAAACGTCACACCCCCTCTTTTTCTAATCTTAAAGTTTCTCCGAGTGTCACTCTAATACATTCACTGTGTATATCCTTGTGACTTTTGTTGTTTTTCCTGGTTTTTATTTTTGATTTTTGATTTACATACAATATGCCTGATAAAAAAAAAGGAAAACGAGATGGTCACGTCCGGAACTCCTTTGATCATAGATTAGCTCATTCAGTGCTAACCAAGATAGCTGCTAGATAGCTGCAGCAACAACACAGATAAGAGCGAAGACGGCAGCAGCGGTGACGAAGACGACGATGACAACATCAACAACAATGCAGACGACAATAGCAGACGACAATGCAGACGACATCAATAGCAACGACAACAGCAATGGCAACAAAATGAACCACTGCAATAACAATTTTAACCAGTGTTGCAACAATGTTAAGTAGTGTTACAACAGAGCAACAACAATAACAACAACAACTATAACAAACAGAGCACCGACAACAGCAATAATATGATAGCAAAAGGGGCTGATGACAGCAAAAGGGGTTAATGATAGCAAAAGGGGCTGATTGCTACCTAGCCCAGATACCAGGAAACACCCAAATGGTAAAAATTCAAAATAGAGTGCTCATGGGAACTGCCCATATCGTACGTAAAATACTGTCTATGTAATCTCAAATTTCAAAACAATTATGGTTTCTTAAAGTTTCTCTCGAAAAATACTATGTACAAAACCAAATATATGGCACCCTAGGCATAACACCAATGTGAACTTCTAACTTGTTGTCTCTTGAAGTCTCTGGGTGAGACTTGGAGCCAACTTGTACAAATGCAAAGCAAACGTCAAACATATAATAATAATGATAATAATAATAATAATAATAATAATAATAATAATAATAATACTGTGTGCGCGCACGTCATTCACGACATCATCACATACCTAAATTTGTGTCATTGGTCTGCTTCATTCATTATGTAATTACGAAAACTGTAAGGCGCGAAAATCTTCATACCTTTTTTTCTATACATAACAATGTGTGTC
Source organism: Octopus sinensis (assembly GCF_006345805.1). Classification (NCBI taxonomy): domain Eukaryota; kingdom Metazoa; phylum Mollusca; class Cephalopoda; order Octopoda; family Octopodidae; genus Octopus; species Octopus sinensis. The sequence goes on from NC_043006.1 coordinate 64,214,239, forward strand.
CTCTGACAAAACTGGTTGAAGAAGACTGGTTCACTAAGGAGGATTAATTATACCGAAACATGCCCGTGAGTGTCACTTTCCCTGCTAACAAACATCAGATGGTTTCTCTAAACATGAAACAGAGTGCAATATATGCAGATTGCAACGCTGCACCTTGTACTATATTCGTAGCGACAATAGTTCTTGTCATCTGCCTGCGCCATCTGTCTTAGCCACCTTTCAAGGTCGTCTGCATGGTTAAAATGTACGCCGGGAACCGGAGGTCAAATGTTCGAGGAAACCGGTCCACACCATTGCCTCACGCTGATTGGTAAGTTAACAGACCGACCACGTGAAGCTATTGTGGTTTGCTCGTGATGCCTGACCACGTTTCCAGGAATTCGGTTTCGAGCCCCCACTACAGGTATATCTCAGTGTTCATCTACACAGAAACATCCCTACACAGAAACATGACTACATCTTTTATCTTCTACTTTCAAAATAACGACAGAAGATAATTTAAAGAAGCTTTTTGCTGCTATTTTTCCAGATCGCCTGTCCAGGTGAAGATTCTTTCGTTGACTTTTCCTTCTTCATGTTACTGTGATTATTGTTAGTGTTGTTGCTACTATTGTTGTTGTTATTCGTGATCCTGTTGTTGCTGTCGTTGTTGATGAGGATTACGATGACGACGACGAGACGATGATGATGATGGTAGTGGTAATGGTGACGTTGATGGCGGCGGTGGTGGTTGTAAGGGGGAGGATAGCAATGACAACGGTGAGGACGGCGGCAAAGACGATGACGACGACAACGAGGGCGACGACGACGACGACGATGATGGCGGTGAGATTTTTTAGGGGAGGGTCTAGGCGATTACCTCGACTCCACTGCTAAGTTAATACTTCATTTTATCGACCCTGAAAGTATGAAAGGCAAACTCGATCTCAGCGGAATTTAAGCTCAGACCGTAAAGCCGGACAAAATGCCACTATTAAGCTCAGACCGTAAAGCCGGACAAAATGCCACTAAGCGTTCTGTCCGGCGTGCTGACGATTCTGTAAGATCGCCGCCTCAGCAACAACAAAAATAATAAGAATAACTATTTCAAGTGTTGGCATAAGGCTAGCAATTCTCGAAAGAAGGGGATAATTGATTACCTGATTGGTTCTACATTTTATCGATCTCGAAAGGATGAAAAGGCTTCCGCGGTATTTGAATTTACAACGTAAAGAGCCTAAAATAATGCCGCTAAGCATATTGTCCGACGCGCTAACGATTCTGTTAGTTCACTGCCTTCACAACAATTATAGCTCAAATTTGGCTTCAAATTTTGTTTGAAATTTTCAAATTTAAAAATTTTTCATATTTTGTTTCAAATTTTTGAATTTTGTTTCAAATTTTCGACTTTTCAAATTTTTTAAGTTTTCAGATTTTTCAACTTTTCAAATTTTTCAATTTTTCAATTTTTTGAAATTCTCTTTCAAATCTTCAAATTTTAGCACAAAGTCAGCAATTATGAGGGGTCGAAATTAGTCGATTACATTGACCCTGGTATTTGACTGGTACTTATTTTGTCAACTGCTAACTATTTTATGCGAAGGCGCTTGGCTTGGTGGTTAGTGTATTCGTCAGGTCGTGAGTTCGATCCCCGGTAGCATGTTGTGTCCTTGAGCAAGACACTTTAATTTACGTTGCTCCACTTCACTCACCCGGCAAAACTGAGGTGTACACGAAGTTCAAAAGGCCAGCCTTGTCACATTCTGTGTCGCGCTGAATCTCCCTCAGAGAACTACGTTAAGAGTACGTGTCTCCGTGGTGTACTCGGCGACTTATACGTTAATTTCACGAGTAAGCTGATCCGTTGATCAGATCGCCGGGAGTTTTCGTCGTCGTAACCGACGGAGTGCCAGTTTTTATTTTATCAACTCCCACCTCAACAACAATAATAATAATAACCTTTGTAAAGAGGCACAAGTCCCGAAATTTTGGGGGAGGGGGCTAGTCGATTACATTGACCCCAGTACTCAACTGGTACTTGTTTTATCGACATCGGCGGAATTTGAACTCAGGCGGACGAAATGCCGCTAAGCATTTTGCCCAGCGTGCTAACGATTCTGCCATCTCCACACCTTACACAACAATAATAATAACCCTTTCTACTGGAAGCACAAGGCCTCAAATTTGGTGGTGGAAGGGAATAGCCGATTACATCGACCCCAGTGCGTAACTGGAAGCTAATTTTATCGACCCCGAAAGGATGAAAGGCAAAGTCGACCCCAACAGAATTTGAACTCAGAATGTAACGATTCTGCCAGCTCGCTGCCTTAATAATAATGATAATGGTTTCAAATTTTGCCAGAAAGGCAGCAGTTTTAGGGATGGAGATAAGTCGATTAAATCTTTTCTTACTCTAGGCACAAGGCCCGAAATTTTTGGGGAGAGGGGCCAGTCGATTAGATTGACCCTAGTACGCAACTGGTACTTAATTAATCGACCCCGAAAGGACGAAAAGCAAAGTCGACCTCGGCGGAATTTTAACTCAGAACATAAAGACTAACGAAATACCGCTAAGCATTACGATTCTGGCAGCTCACCACCTTAATAATAATAATAATATAATAATAATAATAATAATAATAATAATAATAATAATAATAATAATAATGCACCATGCCTTGATGCAGTTCCATGCCCTGATGCAGTACCAAGCAGTGGCTCTCGTGGCTTCTGATCGTAACCGATTGGAACCGTTATCATGTATAGTGTTTTGCTTTTCAGTTGTTTGACCTTAACCAGTTGATCATGTCCCGTAGTGGCTGACGATATGTGCACCTCTGATCACGAGCAGAAGAAGTGGGGAGCATCATAGCCATGTTTTGAGAGGGATTCTTTGGAGTTTGAATAATTCACCTCTGGAAACATGGATGTTTCGTTCAACATCTTTAACCAACCCTTATTCAGGGACCCTTGGAGCAGGATGGGTTACTCGACCAGAAGAAAATTCTAACTGGGCCCCACCTGCAAGATCATGTACTGTTTATCTTGAAATGAGATCACCATGTCACACACATATGGTTGTGATGAATGTGCCTAGTGTACCCTTATCAGACGGATAGTCATGATGGGTATACTGGGCTTCGTATATTTTACCCCAGTGTCACTTTGATGGCATGCACTGCTCTCTCACTCAATAATAATAATAATAATAATAATAATTATTATTATTATTATTATTATTATTATTAGCGACGACGAAGACAGTGCCAACATTAGCAATAACAACACCAGCAACAGCAGCTATAACAACGGCAACATGTAAATGAAGCAACGTTGAAGCCTTGCGTAGGCTCTTGGGCAGGTAGAAATAGCAGCAAATATTCCTCAAATCACCGATTTAAAAGGAGCAAGTTATATTGTATAATGTTAGATCGAGACAAATATCTGAAAGGACAGAATGATCGTGGAATGATTATAAATTTCCTGGTTTAGGACTGACCCAGGGCTGAACAACAACAACAACAGCATGTCAATAATTACAATTAAAGCTGCGCAAGCAACATCATCATTAACATCCTCATTACTACCACTACTGCTGTTACTGCCACTACTACTGCCACTACTACTACTACTGCTGCTGCTATTGCTGCCGCTACTACTATTGCACCCCTCCTCCCCTCCTCCTCAGTATTATCATTATTAGAACAATCAACCACCTGCGCAATCACCACTACCACATACCTGCAATGCTGCTACTGCTATTGCTGATGCTACTACTACTACTACTGCTGCTGCTGCTGTTACCGCTACTGCTACTACTTCTATCAGCAGCAGAGTCAACAACCTCAGCAGCGTTGTATCTTCTCTAATGTAAACATCGCAGCGACAACATAACGAAGCAATGGTGAACCCTCTACGGTAAGTAGGGTACCCTTAATTTGAAAAGCGGGCCGCATGAGACCTGACTAATCATCAGACAGGCCGGACTACTTCAAAATTCAAGATAATTTTTCCTTAGACTTACCATTCATAAAAATCCCGCGGGCCGCAGTTTGCCCACGACTGATCAACAGCGTCAGAAAAAGTTGCCGGAAACAACAAATCTCTCACAAAAATGAATTGGGAGAATGTACCCCTAGATACACAATGCCTGAAAGTGAGATAATATAGTCACCTAGAATATCTTTGGATATAGGTCTGCTGGATCAGCAACAACAAAATACCATGAGGAACCTTTCTCGAGAAAAAGGCCGCATGGGACATGGAACATTAACTGGTGGGCCGTACCACTAAGAGAATTTAAGGTGTTTTTTTTTTGTTAGGCGACCCATTCAGAAAGTCCCGCGGGCCGCAGTTTTTCCCATGACTGCTCTATATATATAGTGAGGGCACAGGCCTCGCTACTGTAAGTACGACCGGGGCAGCCCTTGAGTTTACCGTCACCCTTCTTTCTATAAAGGCTTCTACAGCAGACCCCTCAGTAGCGCCCCCATAAAAGTGCCGCCTGGGACGGGCCGTACCCTCGGCCTTCCCCTTCAAGCTACTGATAGCAGCTAAATCTCTTTCAACTTAGTGTATTGGGATCTTTTCGGTTTGAACGGCAGTTTTTAACATAATTTCTAGGTAACTAAAAAATTATGAACTTCGTATACTGGTAGAATGTGTTTATAGAACATCTTTTTCTCTTGGCTTTATTGAGTAAATTCTATGGTTTGTAAGATATTTGTTGTTTTTTTTCTTCAATTTCTGCAATTTCAACCAACCACTGACGTCCATTGAGGTAAAAAAAAAAACATTCTGTGCCGTATGAATATGTCCCTCGTTTAAAAAACAGATTGGGTTTATTTACATTTGTGAAGAAAAAAAGATACCCTTCCCCTCACCCCTAACCCTAACCCTAAAACAGATTGAAATGCAATAGATCGATACTAGGATCATAATTATGGGTGACAATTTCATATGACACCGCTAGAAAAAACTGCCGTTCAAACCGAAAAGATCCGTGTATTATCTTAGAAATATTATGTCTCAATAAAAGACAGGATGGTCGTGGTTTTAGAATGCCTTCGATCTTAGGGTATACTATATCAGAGCTAACCTGGGATTAGACAATAGCAACCATAATCCCGCTAACACCGCCATCACTACCACCAAAAGAAACAATATTGACCACGAACCAACAAAGGAGTTTCTAGGTCGTCGCAACATTTGCTAGAAATAGCAGTCAAATCTCTTAGTAATCACACACCATTGGATAATATTGTCCTGGGTTCCCTGCATATAAGAAAAAGACACGATGGTCACGATTGGAACGCTTTTGATCATAGATTTGCTCAGTGGGGACTGACCTGGGGTAAAACACCAACCTCAATAACAAGTACACGCGACCCGTTAGAAATAGCAGTCAAATCTTCTATAAATGATAACCTATCGTTTGAAAAGAACTGGATACTGTAATTTTTGATACAGAGTGTGAATTAAAAAATAACCGGAAGGTCATGGGTAGCACGCCTTTAATCATAGATTTGCTTGATCACAGAGCTTAAGTGTAGCTAAACAAGAACAGAAGCTACAACAATGGCTTCAATAAAGATCGTAAGAACAACAACAACAGTATCATAATAACAATATTTAACAATATCAACCACTGCCATTATCACTACTACCAGCAGCAGCAGCAGCATCTTAATCTCCACTCTCATCATCATCATTACCATCAACATCACCATCACATCGCTACCAGCTTCACAACCATCATCACCATCACCTCTTCTATAGTCGTCGTAATCGTCGTCGTCCAATTCGTCATTACCAGTAAATGGCAGAATCGTTAGCGCGCCGGGTGAAATGCTTAGCTTCACGTTCTGTGTTCAAATTCCGCCGAGGTCGATTTTGCATTTCATCCCTTCGGGGTCGATAAAATAAGTACCAGTTGAGTACTGGGGTCGATGTAATCGACTATCCCCCACCCCCAAATATCAGGCCTTGTGCCTGTAGGAGAAAAGCTTATCAATACTACAACCATCACCGATACCACCACAAACATCCACTTCCAACTCCACAACACCACCATTTTCCTCATCATCATCATCATCATTACCACCATTCCTGCCGCCATCGTCATCACTATGACCATCACCATGACCACCATCACTAGCATCTTCACCATCATCTCAGTCATCGTTAATCAGAGCTACCATCGCCAACTTCATTATCGTCTCCACCATCGCTACCAGTGCCACCTACTACCATCAACATTAGCTCCACCGCCAACACCATCACTACAAAAAAGCAAGGAGTCGTAACCAATTCTTCCTCTATTGTCTTCAAAAATGGTGGAATATCCTTCATCTTTCAGTTAATGTTGTGCAGCCATGCTGGGGCCCCGCTTTGATGGGTTTTAGTCAAACAAATCGACTCCAATCGATTTCTTTTTTAAAATTTTTATTTGTAATGTAGTACTTATTGTATCTTTCTATTTGTCGAACCGGGGACGCGAACAAACCAACATCGGTTGTCAATCTGTGGGTAGGTCACACACACACACACACATATATATGAGTGGCTGTGTGATAAGTAGCTTGCTTACCAACCACATACATAACTCCGGATTGAGTCCCACTGCGTGGCACCTTGGGCAAGTGTCTTCTACTATAGCCTCGGGTCGACCAAAACCTTGTAAGTGGATTTGATAGACGGAAACTGAAAGAAGCCCGTCGTAGATATAATAATATATATATATATATTATTCAAAGAAGAATACAGTGTACCACTGGTAACTAAAAATTTTTCGATGAATATTCTTGCTACCCTAAGATTTTAATATATATATATGTGTGTGTGTGTGTGTGTGTGTGTGTGTGTGTGTGTGTGTGTGTGTGTGTGTGTGTGTGTGTGTATGTATGTATGCATGCATGCATGTGTGTGTGTGTGTAATTTAAAATGTAGAGCAACAGTTACAACTGTGATGCTGTTGGTAAAACATGTTTTTTGTCTATTTCCTTATCCTCTTGGAGATTTTGGGTAAAATTATACTAATGTGTCCTAATTTAATTAAATTCTATGTCTTTGTGCAGCTGAAGATTGCTCTACATTTTAAATTGATGTGATGAAATGATTGCATTGTTCAATTAAATGGAGTTGCATGAAACGATCGTACTGCGTTACCTCTGGATATCCTTGTTGCTTATTTTGATTTTAATCATCTTATTTTGAAATTGTATGGATAATATCATACTAAATTCTGGTGCCTCAACTTAAAGTACCATATTCATCTGAATCTAAATTTATAATATATATATATATATATAATAGAACCTAATTACAACCTTTTGTGACCTCTATTAATTTTGCCTTTAGGTTCTAATTGCTAATAAGCCACCCTTTTAATTTGTTTATATATATGTAAGTGTATATATATATATATATATATATATATATATATGTATGTATGTATTGTGTATGTGTATATATATATATATATATATATATATATATATTATATATATATATATATATAGAGAGAGAGAGAGAGAGAGAGAGAGAGAGAGAGAGAGCACTCCGTCCGTTACCACGACAAGGGTTCCAGTTGATCCGGTCAACGGAACAGCCTACTCGTGAAATTAACGTGCAAGTGGCTGAACACTTCGCAGACACGCATTCCCTTAACATAGTTCTCTAGGAGATTCAAAGTGGCACAAAATGTGACAAGGCTGGCCCTTTGAAATACAGGTGTCACTCATTTGTACCAACTGAGTTGAGTGGAGCAACATGAAATAAAGTGTCTTACTCCAGAACACAGAGCGCCAGCGGAAATTTAACTCAGGACCTTAAGACCACGAGCTGAATACCCCAGTTACTCAACCACGCGCCTGAACCCAAACCAAACAATGGTGCCTGTACCTATATACAGAAATGAACTAATACTGAAAATAATACCAGAAAAATACATGACGTCATGACTAGATTGTCGGTTGTATAGTATTTATTTGCAGAGAACGACAATGGCTACAAATCTGTACAAAACTGGCTCTGAAAAACAAAAGTGTCTTACGATATCTCCAAAGTACTTATAAAACACACCAAATGTTTACAAATAATTCAGAAAAACAAATAACTGGACAGGAAATATAACTCTAGCCCTGTTAACAACAACATTGATAAAAACAGGAAGGACCGTCGTTATTTTCCTTCCTAACGCTTCAAGCCTGCACGGAATATACTTAGTGACAAGTGCATCACGCAGAAATATTTTTAAAATGAATAAATGTTTGCAAACATTCAGGAGTGGTTGCGTGGTAAAAGGAAAAAAAAGTTTCCTTCCCAATCATATAGTCTTGGGTTCAATCCCATTGTGCAGCACCTGGGACCAGTATTTTCCACTATAGCCTCAGGCCAACCTGGGCTTGGTTAAAAAAGGGACAAAAAAAAAAGAAAGAAACAGAAAGCCTAATTGTAGCAGCCTAAGATCAAGCGATAAAAACTAACTTGAGAAAAAATATATATGGAGAGAATGTGTCAGAAAAATGTATACCCTGTGGAACTTGGAACGAGACAACGGCACACATTGTGACTGAATGCCCCAAGTTGGCGCAGGAAGAGTATAAGAAATGGAAGCACGACCAGGCTGTAAAAGTTTTATACTGGACACTTTGCCAAAAATGGGGATTTGAAACAGAAAACACCTGGTACAATCATAGGGTCGAAAAGGTACTGGAGTCGAAGGAATGTAAGATTTTGTGGGACTTCCCTATCCAAACGGACAAGAAGTTGGAAAATAATAGACCGGACATAACAATTATAGATAAGGAAAAGTGTAGTTGCTCACTGATCGACCCATCATACCCGTTTGTTTCCAAGATCGGAAAAAAAAAGATGACGAGAAAAAAAAATCCCTTAAAATTTGAAATAGGAATAATTTGGAGTATGAGAACTGAAGGAGATTGGAATAGAATGCCCTGTAGAGTTCCTGCCAAAAGTTTGTTTCTTAGAGACAGCAAGGATTATCAGGATGGTTCTAAGCACTTGAAAGGCTATTGAAAACTTGTGGATACCTAAGGTTACAGGTAGTAACTCGCTACCCACATAATTCCTATCAGGAATAAGACCTAAACCTGATTCAAACCAAAAATAATAATAATTATAACGATTTCACTTATTATCCACCAGGGCGAAGGATGAAGAGGACAATACAATAAAGTGTTGGGGTTTACATATAATGAAATGATAAAATAATTAAATCAATAACAAATAAGAAAGTAATTATACACAGTTTACAATGAAAACGTAGGGAAATATACACAGTATATAAAGGTTGTCCTACGCAAAGTCAAAGCGCTCTGTGAGCTGAGAAAGAATGGACCTCGTTTCAATCATCTTCTCTTCATGGATGATTTTAAACTGTTCGCAAAAATATATCCTGAAATGGAGAGGATGGTTGAGACTCCACAGATGTGCAACAAGGATATCGGAATGGAATTTGGTATCTCGAAGTGTACGATCCTCGCATTGAAACGGGGTAAAGGAGCAGATTTAGAGGCATAGAATTGCCAAACAGAGAGAGAGAGTGGAAGACCCGGATGATGATGTGTACAAGTACTTTGGGATCATGGAGCTGGACAATATCTTGCACAGAGAAGTAAAAGACAAGATCATCACTGCATATTTGAAGCGCCTCAAACTTCTCTTGAAATCAAAACTCAACTCAACTTGTGACTGCCAGCAACATATGGGCTGTTACTGTAGACCGCTATAGTGCACCCATCCTAAAATGGACAGAAGCGGAGATTAACAAACTTGATTGCACTACTCAATACACAATGACAATGCATGGTGCCCTCCACCCTAAGGCGAACGTACACAGGTTCTACACGAAGAAGTGTAAAGGTGGACATGGGCTGATTAGCGTATGGGAGTGCTTCAAGAGTGAAAGAAGAAACATGGCAGAATATTTGGTAAATAGCAAGTAAGACCTGCTACAGTATTCCGCTAATGCAGAAGGGCTTACTAAAAATGGACTTGAGAATTCTCATGAATTCTGATCACGAGCAGCCAAGGAGAGAGAAGAAACCCTACTCCGTATGGAATTACATGATCAGTTCAACCATGAAATTAACAACTTAAAAGATCAGGAAGCACATGGAGGTGGCTCAGTAAATGTGACCTAAAAAAGAAAACTGAAAGCTTAATCAAAGCTGCCTAGGATCAGGCATTAAATACCAACTCAGTGAAAGGGGATATATAGCACACAAGTGCACGAACCTCTGCAAAATGTGTGGGAAGAGGATCGAAATCGTGACTCACATTGTTAGTACTTGTGAAAGTCTTGCGCAGAAAGAGTACAAGCGCAGACACGACAAGGTAGCCCAAAACCTTCACCGGCTACTATGCCGGAAGTATGGATATGCAATAACGGGTGCTTGGTACCATCATACACCGGAAAAGATAATGGACGAAAAAAAAAGGGGGGTCAAAACTTCTCTGGGACATTGACTTCCAGACAGACAAGGTATCAGAGCACCGAAGGCCGGATATTGTAACTTTTAGGAGGGACAAACGAAAGTGTCCAATAATTGACATGGCAGTGCCAGGAGATCAACATATTATCATGAAAGAAACGTTGGTAAATATGGAGACCTGAGAATTGAGCAGCTACGAGAGTCAAACATAAAGGCTGTCCTGATTGTCATCGGAGAATTGGGTTCAATACCACCCAACCTGAAAAAAAAAAACATCTGAAAACTTTAAAAAAAAAACCCTACTGTCTAGGTGTGTTGCAAAAATTGGCATTACTTAGAACTACACGCATATTGCGTAAAGTACTGTCTGTCTGAGGTCCTTGTTGTGACTTGACAAACAGTACAAACACTCGGTAGATACAATATCTTCAATCAGCAACATTACGATATTGGATACTGTGCAACGTCTTAAATAATAATAATAATAATATAATAATAATAATAATAATAACAATAATAATAATAATAATGATGATGATGATGATGATGATGATGATGATGGTGATGATGATGGTTGTGGTGGTGGTGGTGGTGGTGGTGGTGGTGGTGATGATGATGATGATGATGATGATGATAATGATGATGATAATCCGTTGTACACTAGGAACAAGGCGTGAAATTTTGGAGGGGATTAGTCGATTACATCGATCCCAGTGTTCGATTGGTACCCCGAAAGGATGAAAAGCACAATCGACCTCGGCGTAATTTGAACTCAGGATGTAGCGACGGAAGAAATGCCGATAAGTATTTTGCCCGGTGTACTAACGATTCTGACAGTTCGCCGCTTAATAATAATAATAATAATAATAATAATAATAATAATAATAGTAATAATCCTTTCTGTCAGAGGCACAAGGCCTGAAAATTTGGGGAAGGGGGCCAGTCGATTACATCGATCCCAGTTCGTAACTGGTACTTATTTTATTGAACCGAAAGGACGAAAGGCAAAGTCGGAATTTAATGCTCTGATGCAGTACCTGGCAGTGTCTCTCGTGGCTTCTGATCTTAACTGACTGGAAGTGATATCATGTACATTGTTCTGTCTTGACATTAAAGATGGCTACAGCAAATATTCTGCTCAATACCACAGATTTGTTTGTCAGTTGTTTGACCTTAACCAGTTGACCATGTCCCTTAGTGGCTGACAATATGTGCATCTTTGATCACGAGCAAAAGTAAAAGGGGAGCATCATTGCCATGTATTGAGAGGCATTCTTTGGACCTGAAGAACATTCTAAGTGGGCCCCATCTGCAAGGTCATGCGCTATTTATCTTGAGATGAAATCACCTTGTCACGCACATATGGTTGTGATGCAGGTACCTGGTGTACCCTTATCAGAGGGGTAGTCATGATGGGTATATTAGGCTTCCTATATTTTACCCCAGTGTCACTTTGATGGTATACACTGCTCCCTCACTCAATAACAACAACAGCAACAACAACAATAACCCTTTCTGGGAGAGGAGTCCAGTTGATTAGATCAACTCCAGTACGCAACTGGTATTCAATTTATCGACTCCCACAGGACGAAAGGCAAAGTCGACTTCGGCGGAATTTGAACTCAGAACGTAAAGATTGACGAAATACCGCTAAGCATTTCGCCCGGCGTGCTAACGATCCTGCCAGCTCGCCACAAATAATAATACAAAACCCCTTAACAAAACTTACTGATACAATACAATATCTCCCTCCCCTTCCCCATGTCCCCCCAAAATGCAAAACGCACTACCCCACCAGCACAAAGGTGCAACAAATGATGCAATAGAAAGTTGCTTGAAACTTTCTGATGTCGAGAAATAATAATGGTGATGACGATGGTGACGAACGTTACTTTACCTCACTTTATGAGAGACAGGAGTTTCCGAAAATCTCTAAGCTAGATCTTTAATGTCAGTGGATCAGTAAAGATGCAGACTGGCCACAGCTGTCATTCTAATACAGCATCAGCAGATAATAGAGCAAGGAAGTGGAAGCGGACCAGCGAAGAATACAGGATAGTGATACAGTGCTACTTAGAAAGTGAGCCTATAAGAAGGGGCTATAGAAAACGGATGTTAACACTTTGGGTAGAGAAGGGTATGTTTAAAGTGGCTGAGCAGAGATTAGTTGATCCAGCTAATGCTATTAGGAGAAGAAATTGGATGATAGAATTGGAGGTAGAAGAGATCATAAGAGGACTGGACAAGAAAGACCAGGCAGTGGAAAAGACAAACAACAATATAAGAGATACATCTCAAACCAAAGAAGAACCTAAAGGAAAATATAATAATAGTGTTACCAACACGGAAGAGACAATTAGCACCAACCACTTAAGTGGTTTAAGTGAGGAAGATCAGAAGAATTTAGATGAGTTTCAGGAAGTAATGAGTAAAGAAGTAAGAAAAAGATTGCTAGCATTAAAAGAAGGAAGCCACAAGAAATGACTAGGAAAGTAGATTCTGTTATCTGGAGGATAGATACTAAAAATACAGAAGACACTAACTTATTGATCTATGCAGGATATCTCACAGGGAAAGATTAAAACAGAGCAAATGTGGAAAAGGAGACTACAAAATAAAGAGAAGACTTTAAGACAAGATCTGAGTAAAACAGAAGCCTGGAGGCTGGAGAAGTTAGGAAACACAAGATGCAAATCTTCCCTCAAGAAAAGATACTTAGTCAAAGAGAAAGGATTTGGGACAGTAATAGAAGAGTTGAAACAGCGTATCATAACAATACCAGGCAAGCTCTCCAGATATCAGAAAAGAATAGATCAGTATCAACAGAATAGATTATTTGAGATAGACCAGAGGAGATTTTATAACCAAATAAATAGTGGAGCACGAAGTACTGAAAATGAGAAACCTAATGCAGAAGGAGCTAGAAAGTTCTGGAGTAATATTTGGGATAAACCAGTCAATCATAATGGAGATGCAGTATGGTTAAAGAAAGTGAGGGAAGAAGTAGTGAATGAGAAGCAGCAAGATCAAAGATGAACTAGTGCAGTAATGAGTAAAGTGTTAGGGAAAAAGCCGTTCTCTCTTGAAGTCTCTGGGTGAGACATGGAGCCAAATTGTACAATTGCAAAGAAAATGTCAAACATAAAATAATAATGATAATAATAATAATGACGACAACAACAACAACAACAACAACAATAATAATGTTTGCTTATAATGATTTCTTTATTAACCACAAGGGTTTACATTAAGAAAAACAAAGAATGTGTATGTGAGTGCGTGCTGTCGTGAGGGCTTTGCGTGTAAACAAAACTAACAAAATTTTTTTTAATCAACAATGTATGATCCTCAGTAGGGAGGAGACGGTCGAGGGCTGCTCATGGAAAAAAACCCATAGAAAAACCCATGGATACCCTGACTTTTGGGGCAAGTGCATTTTTCTCTTTCCTTTTTTCCAACTACGGGCCTATGCTCAGGGCAGACCCGTTCACTCGCACCATTCTCACCACTTTCATCTACCTTTGAGCAAACTGATTAGAAGACAGCATTTCCTTCTCTACCCTTATTTTCCTTTTCATCTGGGATTGGCTAAAGAGAAAATGTTTGTCTTTAGCTCCTTCAATCTCGCCCACTATAACACCTCTTTCGCCATGACATATAAAAACACCTTTTCCTTCCCGGTTCTAATATACATATCAAGAAAAACAGCCATCTGCAATCGGTGAATTTTGAGATACTCAATGATATTGTAATATTTTCCTGTATATTACCAAGGGATCTGCCAAGGTTATTCGCGGCAGTGTGTGTGTGTGTGTGTGTGTGTGTGTGTGTGTGTGTGTGTGTGTGTGTTACTACAAACAAAAGATTGTGTTCCCAAATCTAAACAGGTGCTTAAGAGGGACATAAACTGCTGTCACTCGTCCAATACACATTCTTTTGTATTTTACTTGTTCCAGTCATTGGATTGCGGCCATGTTTGGGAATCTACTTGAAGTGTTGTTTCAGCTTCCGTCAACCAGATTTACAAAGCTTTGATCGACCAAGGAATATAGTGGAAGACACTTGCCCAAGGAGTCGCACAGTGGGACCAAACCCGAAACCACGGGGCTGTGAAGCAAACTTCTTACCACAGAGCCACTAAGTTGTATTTGTGGTTCATCTCAGAATTGGAATCATTAACGTTAAAGTTCATCATAAATTCCAAATCCAAATAGTTGAATGACCGATATGAATCTGTTGACATTTAACAGCGAAAGTTGCTCTTTTACTGAAAATCTGAAAGAACTGTCATTGTTACAGCCTTTGAAGAGCTTTTGCCGACGAATCAATGATAAAAAATTCAAAGGATATTTAAAAAATGAATTGAGGAAAATTATCGTATTTACTCGTGTATATGTTGAACCTATAATTCAGAATAAAATCTTAGTACAAAATTCTTTTCCTTCATATTTAAACTTGCCCCATGTATATCGCACCCCAGTTTTCTTCATTTATAAAAGAGTAAATACGGTTTCCGTTGCTGAGAAAAACTCAACAGAAAAAGCGAGTCTCACGGTGAATTGGCGGAGTGGTTAGAACACTGAATAGAATATCTCGCAGTATTTATTCCGACTCTCTGTTGTTTGAGTTCAAACTCTGACGAAGTCGACTTTGCCTTCCATTTGGGGGGGGGGGTGATAAAAAATGTACCCAATCACGACAGCGGAAAGTATGCTTTGTGGTATTTTTTCCGGTTCTTTGCGTTCTGAATTCAAATCCCGCTATAGCCTATTTCGGTGGTAGACCTGATCTATCGCCCGATTTAACACCACCATCTGGTATCTTGTGTACATTTAGCAGAGTCAATTCTGTTTCATGTACTGAGTTTGAAAATATCTTCCTCTCCGCTTCCTTCTGGTCTCAGATACCCTATAAAGGGTCATCATCATTGGCCTTCTCTCATGACTAAAAGATAAAAAAAAAACAACTTTTGAACACTTTTGAACTTTCCCAGTAGAAGGTCGGTAATTTTATATCTTTGAAGGTGAACGCTCATTGTTGAAGTTGACAACCCGTATAGCCTGTATATACCAAGAAGGAAGCCTTACGTGATCGACAGTTATGCTACAAATATCAGCCAAATCTCCCTCAAATCACTTCCTCACAATTTATATAACGAATGGTTACATACATACCTCAAAATAAATAACAAAGCGTGGCTGTGTGATAAGAAGTTTGTTTCCCAACCACATGGTCCCGGGTTCCTGGTTCCGTCCCACTGCATGGCGTCTTGGGCAGGTGTCTTCTACTATAGCCTCGGACTGACCAAAGCTTTGTGAATAGGTTTGGTAGACAGAAACTGAAAGAAGCCTGTCGTATATATACACATCTATGTATGTGTGATTTTCGCTTGTCCCCCACCAACGCTTGACAACCAGTGTTGATGTGTTTACGTCACCATAACATAGCGGTTCAGCAAAAGAAACCGATAGAATAAATACTAGTCTTTAAAAAAAAAGCAAGTACTGGAGTCGATTCATTCGACCAAAATATTGTCCAATTCTTCAGCCTGGTCACAGTTTAATGACGGAAACAAGTAAAAGAAAAAAGATTTTAAAAATAATTAGTTGGTGACTGGAATGCTTTTGATCAAAGTTCTCTTGGACAAGAATTTGACTGAAGGGGTAGGAAGCTTTGGGAAGGGATAGTACCTTGGGTGTCTTGCCTGCTGCTCCCTACCAGGTAGGTGGGGGACAAGCTTGACTAACTTTCACTCAACCCCTAAATCTTTCATGTGCTGCTTCCAAGTGCCACGCCCCGGTATACTGCCTCAGCTGGCGAGCTAAAGCACATGAGGTGGCGGTGGTGATACAACACCAAAAGGCGGGTGCAGGAACTGAGGCAACAGCCAACGGACTGGGCGGAAGTGTCTCAAGAAGACCAACAGCCAACCAGATGTCTGTGGTTGAAGGCGACCCACATTATGTTTCGTGGACATTGGCTAACACTCAACAGAAACAGCTCCATTTACATCCTCTTTCCTAAAGTCAAGTGATTGAGCTTGAGGTAAGCACACTCTCCCCGTAAGAAAAGTTCAAGCTACGAAAACAGTTCAAAATGCAAAACCATTGCAGTATCGGGCTAACGGTCATAAGCAGACCGATCCTGCTGGAGAGCTTTGGCTGTCACGTGCGTCGCCCAACACGGGAGCACTTAAGTGTAGGTAAATAAACACCAACCACTATCACCACCACCACTACCAACAACAACAATTACATGTAATTACAAGGACTATTTGTAGAACTGGACAGAACTCTTGAAAGGATCTCTCTTCTTTGTATAGGATAACTGAGTAAAACATCAAAATCGGTGTAGCTATTTTATCAAATATTTTATCGTTAAAGATGTGGATACCTCTCCATGATGTCAAAAGCTTTGTGTTTAGTAACAGATAAATGCTCATAGAAAAAGGAACATGAAGATAAAAGAGAACCAGCTACTTGAGCTGGAATATCTCATTTGGCTCAGATCCTAGAGAAATATCTAAAAATATTGCGTCGCTCAGTATTTCTCCGTTCGTAATATCTATGTATGAGTACACTGCCGATTTTCCGGCAGCTGATAGTTCAGTAACACCTTAAATCTAAATACATTACGATGGGGTGGAGAACAGGAATTCCCTGTGACTACCAGTATAGATCACTGCGTGATCACAGATGGCGTTATGTATACTGTGTTTTACGTGCATTATTTACGCCGCATTTGTTTGTGGTGGTAACATTTTGAGAGCTTCCTTGCTTATTCAGCTTAACGTCACCCTTAGCTAATGTTACTACAGGTAAGAGAACTGAAAGCCTTCAGTGACAGTGTCAAGCACAAACCCTTAATCTGTATTGATTCAAAATGGTAATTTCGACAAATGGGAGATATAATTAGGAAGTCAGTGTTGTGTTGAATTATTATGACATGACCGCGAATGGCCCGACAAACGGTTAATCTGTTAAAGCTTTCGAACCAAGGGTGCCTGGTGTTTTATTTTATTGATCCCTGGAAGAATGACAAACGAAGTCGATGTCAAAGGGATTCAAACACAGAACGTAGCCTGGTGTGCTCGCTCAAGTTGCTAAGAAATAGCAGCCAAATCTCTTGCAAATTACACTCTACTGCTGTCCTATTCTTTTTATTTATTTTTTTAAAAAGCAATGTCTTCGATACGGACTGTTATGGCTGGAACGACTTTGCTTATAGATTTGCTCAATCAGAGTTGACCGGAACTTCAATAACAACACTAGTCAATAAGCAACATGACGCCATACATACATACATACATACATACATACATACATACATACATACATATATATATATATATATATATATATATATATATATATATATGGGGGGGTGTCTGTATATGTGTGTGACTGACTACAGCTCCGCAGTAAATTGCTCTCATTTGGTCATCTGCGTGTAAATAATAGCACAGCGTCTACCGCCTACGATTGTGTCATCGTAATTATTGATTTCAACTTTGTATTTCAGTTGTGGGAATTCTAAAGAATTTCACTGAACGAATACACACACACACACGAGGGAGCTTTTGTATGTGAGGGATTCTCACTAGATCTGCTAGAAACAGCAGCCAAATCACACCTTAAATTACCGTATTCGAAAGCCTAAGTCACACACTGTTTTCCAAATTTAAAAAGTCACCTCGGATCCAGTATGCGAAGATGCTTTGAATACTGGCTTCAAATGTTGGCACACCAATTTTGGAGTAGGGACAAGTCGTTTACATAGACTCCAGTATACAACTGGTACTCATTTTATCGACGCCGAAAGAATGAAACGCCGGTGGGATTTGAACTCAGAATGTATAGTCGGAAGAAATGCCGCTAAGCATTTTTTTTTCTGGTGCAGTCATGATTTTGCCAGCTTGTCGCCCAAGTTGCTTTAAATATTACACGCTTTATGCACTAAAAACTTTTTTTCCTTTGAATGTGCACAGCTGTAATTGGGATGCATCTTTTATGCTCATCAAATAAAATTAATTATTTATGTCTTGGTTTTTTGAACAATAGCGTCGTCAGTTTAAGGTGTTCTAACCTCTGGTTCACTATGGTTTAAAGACCTTAAATATTTTACAAACGAATAAATAAATTGGTATTCCTTCGATATTGGCTCACTACGTCGTTCACCCATACAACTTTCCCTCATCACATAGGTAAAGAGGCTTAAGCTGGAAAAAATGGTGAACGACGTCGTCTCCTCACACCGACACTCAGTAGACCAATACCGAAGGAATATCAATAACTAAATAAATAAAAATCGGATATATTGTATAATATAGTCCCTGTACAGAGGTTGGCGATCCTTCGGTGTTGGTCGCCAAAGTGTCATTTTTAACCGAACCTCATTACCAATGCCTAAGGAAGGTTGTGTATGATTGACGTCATCTACCAATACTGAAGGATTGCCCAGAAGTTTCCCTAGCATTGAACCGCGGATCATTTAATACCGGGCCACACAGACAGAATAAATTTTAAAATTCTACTTCTTGACCATCGCAGTCTGCAGGGCGTTTTTGCATTATATATGCAATACATATATGCAATAATTGAATTACATTTTATGCATTTTGTTTTGTTATGCGTGTGATCCCTTTTCGTGGACAAACTATCTTATATGAAACCGATTCGTAGGGCAAAGAAGGTTTGGGAACCGCTGAAAACAAGCTTTCTGGGACGCCTTTGATCGGTTTGGTGGATAAAGATTGATATTAGGCAAACCAATGTCTCTCATGGAAATCGGGAACTTCTGTGAAACCTTTGAGAATTGAAAAGTAACTACACAGATCACATTCTTCAATAGAATTAATATTTTAAACGTGTCCAACACCATTGCGAAGAAAACAAATTATATGCAAGCAAACTCAGTTTTGTTTTCTCAAAGAAGAGGAGAGAAAGCTAAAGAAAAAAATGTAAATCTTGTTAAATATCTTCCAACCACTTGACGTACTTCATATTTTCACCTGATTATTCTCAAATTTTCTACACTGATAATACTTTTGTGTGCTGATGGCGAAAATCATTCTTTTTTCCTTTTTTTTTTTCTTTCTAGAAATGCATATTTAAAAAAGTTACAAGCATTTAAAATTAGGAGTGACTGTGTGGTAAGTAGCTTGTTTACCAACCACATGGTTGTGGGTTCGGTCCTACTGTATGGCACCTTGGGCAAGTGTCTTCTACTGTAGCCTCGGGCCGACCAAACCTGTATATATATATATATTATATATATATATATATATATATATATATATAATATATATATATATATATATATATATATGTATGTATATATGTATGTATGTATGTGAATGTATATGTTTGTGTGTCTGTGTTTGTCCCTCCAGCATAGCTTGACAACCGATGCTGCTGTATTTACGTCACCGTAACTTAGCGGTTCGACAAAAGTGACCAATAGAATAAGTACTAGGCTTACAAAGAATAAGTCCTGGGATCGATTTGCTCGACTAAAGGCGGTGCTCCAGCATGGCCACAGTCAAATGACTGAAACAAGTAAAAGAGTAAAAGAATCGAAAGCCTCCATTCCTGGACATGCCGGAAGTCACCACTGTTTGTCACTTCAAGGTTCCATAATTTCGATTGGCTTAAATTACATAACTGTAAGTGCTCGTAATTTATTAATTTCTAGAAAAAACGAAAATGAATGCAATCTTCGTCATCAGCATGCAAAACTATATCAATATTACATTTTTAGAAATATTCAATATCTTTCACACCTCCAAAATTTACATTCGAAATCCAATTGATGTATGTTGTGCCGGCTTCGTCTATTGTTTCATCTCCTATCGATATCGAAGATGCCTCACTTGCTGCACATATAGGGGATATACGACACAGATTAGCCGCGATTCTGCTGTGGCCTGACTCCAGCCTGCTTGCGTATATTCACCGTGTGCATGTGTGCCAGTGGTAGGGTTGCTACTAACAAGGAGTGACTTGTCACAGATATCACAGTAATTTTGCTTCTCCCCTAAATGAATGAGTTTGTGTATAATTACAGTACTTCCGTGAGAGAGTGATTTAGCACAGATTTCACAACGTCATGGTTCCTCTCTTCTATGAATGTAATTCAGCAATTACTTAGATGGACATGAGTGTCTCGAGTCCTAGAACCCACACAACCGGTTGCCAGCTTACCATGGCATATAGGTGATAGAGATCACAACATAGCTACTGAATGGGACACCAGTCATTCATTTACTGTTGAATGGACCGGAGTAACGTGAAATGAATAGTGTTTTGCACTTTCTGATCCGGAAATCGAAACCAAGGTCTTGCAATCGTGCGAGCAACACCCTAATAACTAGGCGAGAATAACACCATCATTGAACAGTGAGTTGGTAGATTCAATTCATTGCTTTGCCTCTATTTAGTTGTGCTATTTATTGTTGACGTAGCATGATTGAACGCTGCGTCTATAATATGTAAGGAGAAATTCACACATTATCGTCGATGCTTCACCGTGCCGAAGTAGTTAAGACCCTACAAATTCGGGTCAGAGTAGAAAGCTGAGTGCTTCAACTATGAGATGATGTCTTTTGTGTTTAAAAACATTTTCAGCAAGTACAGTAATCGATTTAATAAAAATTATGTTGATTCACTAGACTCTGATCCAACGCAAAAAATATTAGAATGATTATATGCTGTTTTAAAGTATAATAAATTTAAGTGTTCACATGTGATGCCATAAGGTCTGAAAGAGTTAAAAAAGTTAATTTGCCATGTTGAATGTCCTCTGAAAAATGGCTTTGTTTCAGAAATTGTGTTTAATAGAATTATTTTACAATTTCGAGTATGCCCATCAGTAGCAAGCAGCAATTTTTTAAAACAAAAACCGATAAATCCCAATGATTCATGTTCATCAGCTACAGGAACAAACCGTATTTCACAGTTGCAAGTATAATCAAAGACTTATAGCAAAGTCACTGCTACTGCAATAGTTTCGGTTTCAATACCTCAATCAACTTCAGTAAAACCAGACAAAGAAACCGCCTCAGGTTTGCTGCTTACTCATCCGAATCAACCAATTAATTTGAATTATTCCAAGCGGAAATCGGGCAACCAGAAGCGGTTTTTTTCAAATTTTTTCATTCAAGTTGTTTCAATTCTTTTAAATTCCTTCATTATCACCAAACATACAATCGTGTATGTATATTGTAATTTTGATTTTCTGTGCCAAGTGTGATGAAAATTAAAAACAATAGCATGTTAGAGGTAAACAAAATGCATTTAAAAAAATCATTTTGTAACTGGAAAAAAGTTCGTTGGCGTTTTGAGGAACATCGATTCTCTGACTGTCAATCGTACTGCTATTGAAATAGCAGTGTTAATTCCTAATGTTATAATGGTAAAGAATTGTTAGACGTACGGAAACAATGCAGACAAATCAGAAATGCACAATAAAAATCAATGAGTGTTTGCAACAAAGAATAACTACGCAAGAAACTGTTAAAGAATCATCTAATAATCTAGTACAATTGAGAGGCGAGAAGGATTACGAAACTAGCACAAGTATGTTCCTTTGATGGAGCGAGGAATCTACTTAGGAAAAAATCTAAAGTGGCTCAGCGTTCCGAAAAACTTCAACCGAACGCTTTAGAAACACATTGCCAAATATATTCTTTAAGTCTAAACGCGAGGGAAATTGTAATGCAATAGCAAGATACTATCAGAAGTGATTATTACCTATTTCTTTACTACCCACAAGGGGCTAAACACAGAGGGGACAAACGGATTAAGTCGATTACATCGACCCCAGTGCGTAACTGGTACTTAATTTATCGACCCCGAAAGGATGAAAGGCAAAGTCGACCTCGGCGGAATTTGAACTCAAAACGTTGTGACGGACGAAATACCGCTGAGCATTTCGTCCAGCGTGCTAACGTTGCTACCAGCTCACCGCCTTTGCTATCAGAAGTGATTATTACCTCCGCCAAGGAAGGAGGGTATGTTTTCATCGGCGTTGGTTTGTCCGTCTGTGTGCAAAATAACTCAAAAAGTTGCGAATGGTATTTGATGAAACTTGCAGAAAAAGTTGGTAATGATAGAAGGAACAAATGATGAAATTTTGGTAGTGATCCGGTAATTTATATGGATTCTTGAAGGATTTTTCATTGTTATATTTACTTTACATGAAGTATTACAATGTTACATTCTTTGATTATCTCCCTTGAAAACACGTTCATCGTTTCCACATAACCTATGTTGGTGTTGCTGTTTCCAAAATTTATTTTCGTTTTTCTATTAGTAATTTTACTAAAATGAGCCGCTTGGCGGAGGTTTGCGGAGGATGACATGACAAGCCTTGACTCAAAAAGCTCAGGCTTTGCTCCCTCCACCGCCGTTGTGAGCCCTATATCATTTGTATGATGTGGAAAATATTCCATCAACATTGCCTATCTTTAAAATTCGTCCGAGGCTTGGTCCTCGTGCCATCTGTCCACTACAGAAATGTTCGTGTCGTATCACAACACTATGACAGAACTATTTCACCTCAATTGGCCCTGCTCTCTTCAACATCGTGCCAGTCACACATAAAGGAGGAAAGTGACTTCATGGCATTCAAACGATCCCAAGATGATTACCCCCCAACAAATACCAGATAAACCACCCACACCCAGATATGTCTCTGAAAACAATAACTCTCTGCTTGAATGGGCTACGGTTCCCCAGAGCTGATTGTGTATCTCTTCCAAGTGGTGCTATTAAATTAGACAACTTCGGCCGAAATTTATCTAAGTAATCTAATATTTGCTGTAACCTTTTAATCAAAGCATGACAACGTGGGTAGAGGCTGATATCTTAACATTTCTGATGGTCTTAAGTATAAAAACAATTATTAAAGATTTATATAGAACTACATTCAGAGTCTATAAGCTACTAGCAGAATTGCCCGGCGTTGCTCGGGGCTGAATTGCTTGAAAGTACTGTTAATGATTGCACTGAATTATGATGATTATTCAGGCAAATATTGATATAAGTTTAGGGCGAAAGAAAGTAGTTGTAAGTGTATAGAAAGCCGTGTAATGGGGTTCCTACCCCCTCGTAGAATGGTGTAAGAATTGAATGCGAGGTTGCCTTGAAAAGAGCCATATTATTGTTCTCATAATTGTAAGAATTTGATAGTCGTGGAAGGCGATGTAAAACGTTCGCAGATGAATAGGGTCTCTTCGTTTTCCACGAACGGCAGCGGATGTGCTGTTACAAAACTTCATGCTGTGTTAAAAGAGAATGGATGCTCTATGTAGGCAAGAGGGGAATGAAGCATGGGTAAGTAAATATGGGTAATTTATAAAATATAGAACAATAGCATCTACTCACCATATGTCAGACCGGCAAGACTGTAGTGGTGCTGAATAGATGAATCACAACACAGTGTTGGAGATGTTTTCATTGATGGGCGTTATGATTAAATTTGTTGTTGTATAAAATGATCTGTTGCTTAGTTTCCAAAGTGTATGTTGCGAACGTGTTGTCGCTTATGTAAACTTTAACAGTGAGAGTGTAGATGTAGGGGGTAGATGTGTCATGTACGTTGGATATAGAAGATGAGGCTGGTGGTTTGATGATGAATGGATAGAAATAGAGGTGAGCGAAGGATTGGTGTTGGTTAAGTGTGAATTAATGTCATGAAACGCCTAAAAATGTAAATGCCATCATAAAAGAGAGTCGTATGTAAGTGAAATACGAACGTGTTCGAAAATGATGAAACGTAGTAATCCTATAAAACATCCTTGTACACAATGTTTTTTGTTTTTCGTTGTGGAACGAATGCGAAAGCATCACTGTTGCTGCCGACACGCGAGCAGCCAACATAAAGCTGACCATGAGAGAAACATGGCTCTCCCAAATGTATTCCCGCCACAGACAGTGTTTGACCCTGCGCTTTGTTAATTGACATTGCGAAACATGGCCTTACAGGGAACTGGGACCTCCGAAATATGAAAGGTAGGTCTGCTCCTGATGGGAAAAGATGCATCCTAGGTATGAGCACAACATTGCCTCGACCGCACCCTGTGATAATGGTGGCCTCAATCAGATTGGGAGATAAGGACTTAACGATCAAACGTGTGCCATTGCATTGTTTTGGGGGAACCAAATTTCTAATGAGCATTATAGGGGGCACCAACTTTAAGTTTGAGAATGTGTGGTGGTAGTTCGGGGATGGCTCAAAAGAATTGAGTACCTCTATTGGATAATTGATGACGTCCACTGGGTCAGGAGTTGTATCGATAGACTTATATACATAGACATCCCCAGGAATGAGTTTTAACATTTCATCATTAATATGGTGAACAGTTTTATTCCTCGGGCCAGAATAGCCCTTTGGCCAATCCAATCCATATTCTGATAATTAGCTTGTAGATCTGGGAACACTGCATCTCTGAGATCAGAAGGCGTTTTAACAATGGTACAAATGGAATCGATGGCAATATTACCATTTTCATCCCCTGCTATTTTGCCTTCGCCAAGTGCAAGGAGGGTGTGAGAAAATGCTGCTGATGTGATATCACGTCGCATATGAGCACGCATATTGGTGTGAAGTTTGAGAGTCTTCACATGTGGATGACTTAAGACACGCACTTACTGCATCAGCTCTAGTCCCTTTGGGAATAACGAGAAGTGTTTGTCGGAAGTCCCCTGAAAGAAGAAGTGTTATGCCTCCCATGGGAGCTGAAGAGTGTTTGATGTCTCTGAGAGATCTATCTAGTGCCTCAAGAGCACCTCTGTGGGCTATCGTGCATTCATCCCAAACGATAAGCTTGCATCGTCTGAAGACTTCTGCCTGATCGGAGCTGTTACTGATGTTGAAAGTTGGTGTCTCAGTCTTCGCTAAGTCAAGCGGGAGCTTGAAAGTGGAGTGAGCTGTCCTGCCGCCTGGCAATAAAGTAGCCGCAATTCCAGATGATGCCACAGCTAGGGCAATGCCTTGTGTTCGCCTAATCTCGGCCAATATTAATTTGTTGACAAAAGTTTTCCCAGTGCCCCCAGGAGTGTCCAGGAAAAAATCCCCCCAGCTTTGGCCCGGACTGAATTAACAACGGAGTTGTAAGCGAACTTCTGTTCTGGAAGGAGCTTTGGCACATTGTCGGCTATGTACTCGGCAAGCTCATCAACATTAAAACATGTCTCATGCAGCAAATGTGAAGACAGAGTGTTTGTGCCTTCCCGGTTTGTTGAAGGTAGGCCATAGACCGGCAAGGCACTACCGCCCATATCAAGTACAGTATCTTCGATTTCAAGCAGTAAATGAGGTCAGTGTACCCGACCTCCATTGATGGATGTAGCGATTGAGCGTGACGCAGGAAATCTTCAGACATATAATCTTTGTAGGTAAGCCATAAAGAGGCGGGAATAGCCAAGTCACACCATAGTAGTAGAATAGCGAAAAGCGATCTGATTTTTTTAGAAGATTTTAACGAAACACCCTCCGCCATAGTGGCGCCCCATTGTGAATCATCCTCCAAAAGTCGACGCCGAAAACAGGCTTCGCGGAAAATATCACATAATACACCATCAACAGTTCTGATGTCTTGAAAACTTTGTGGGCCTAAAACTTCATGGAGGAGAAGGCGCAGGTGAAAACACTCATGTTGGTTTGGAGGTACAGTGTAGACTCTTCCTAGACAACTGTTAAACTTGACACCAGGATGTCCTTCAACATCCTGACCCGACTTCCTACGCACCCAATTGTTATTTGACCACACGTAGTAGGACGGGACGTGAGGGTATAAAAGTATTTTAGCAAATGTGTCAAGTTGGCAAAGCCTAAAGAAACCGGTCAAAGTTGTTTGTTTTGGATTTGCCGCCAATTCAGCTGCAGTTTGTTCAGTAAAGTAAGTTCGCTGGCCATTTTCCAAATGAACCGAGAGTTGTATGATGGCGGGGTGCCTTTGGTGAAGTGGAAACTCGAATATCCGCCAAAAAGCTTCACCACTGCTTATGTACCGACCTGCCAAGTACTGTGACACCACACAGCCACACCTGCCCCTATGTATGTGTGTGTGTGTGTGTGTGTGTATGGGTAGATATATTATGCATGTATATATGTGTATATATATGTGTACATATTACATGTACATCTATATATATACATCTACACATAAAATACAAAATACAAAGTTATATCTTGATATCGCTAGTGATAACAATACTCAAAATATATAACAGACTGGAATTGTAGGCCCGTCTCTTGCAATTTCGATCAATTGGATCTTGTCCTCCCTCTTGTATAGAAGTGTACGGCTGCAGCGAAATTCATTTTTGAACTTTCTTCTATCGAAGGCATTTTAACAAAAATGCTTCCGTAAAGACGGTGAAAATATTGTGAATTTCCCCAAACAGGGACACAATTTAATTTTGAAACAATAACCAAAGCCCCTTCTCCGAAAGGGGGAGGGTTACGGTTTACAATTATTTAACAAATGCAACACAACAACGTTTCCCTGACGAGGAACCAACACACGTGATTACAATAGACAAACAGTAATAATAATAATAACAACAAACCTTTTTAATTTATCCCCATTTATGTGAATCCACCTATTCACGTTCAAGTCATTGATGCAATTTTATACGAATTGCTAATACACACACACACATAATAAGGGTGAAAAATTGAATATTAATTTGATTAATATGAATTGAAAACCAGTGGTGTAGCATATAAGACCATAGCGGATCTTCCTCTAGCAAAAAGGATGACCAGTATTAATAACTCATCCCTGTTATATAAATATTTTCACTTTAATTGTTGCACACTTGCAAAGAGAAAGGAGGAGAAAGTGTAGTGGTAATGGAAGGAGTGAAGCACTTGAAATGAGAGAGGCAAATCGTAAAATATCGAGTTTTCTCGAATTTTTGCTTAATTGGGGGTCAAATTGAAAAAACTTTACATGCCATGACCGAATGGAATCTACTTGGAAAAATCATAGGTAAATTCCAATTGAAGAAATTCTATATTGAAGAATTGTATAAAAAACGAACGATTTGGGAGGCAGAGAAAATCTGCCTTTTATCATAAGAGATAAGAGATTGAGTTTAGGCCTTGTTTCTATCTTCAAACTGTTCCGTTTTGTAGATGAATTTGTTTTAATAAAGCACTTCGAAATTAGAAAAAATTCAAAAATCTGCAACAATCTCGGTGTCATGAGTATCGAATAATGGATTTTCAGCTGTGTAAAGAAACTGATTGTGGTAATCGTATTTTTGACTGTGAGTGTGGTGAAAGCAGAGACAGTGTTGATGATGACGATGGTCGAGATAAGTATGGGAGGAGGTTGTTTTTATCGGTGTTGGTTTGGGAAATTGGGCGATTTTCAGCATACGTGTATATGGGTGAAAATGAGGTGCTTGGTGGAGGTCTACGCTCTCCGAGTGTTTTTCTAGTTAACAGTAAAGAGATTGTCTCTCTAATCAAATATTCACAAATACGGAGAGATTTTATTTGGTGAGTTAAATAAAACCTGGAGGATTTTGAAAGTAAATTGACATCTGGTAGTATCTTAACTTTGAATGCAACAAGATGAACAATAAAAGTTGTTTGCTTTCGAGGAAATCTTGATAATTATTCGATGCTATTCGAGTCTTGGCAAGAATGTATTAAATCACAAACAGCTGTTGACGAATGGAGAGCAGCTGAAATTACTAAATAAGTTTTATGACATAAGAGAAATGAAAACTCATTTAACACCTCCTACAATATTGCGTGGAAGGTGAGGACATGTCATTACGTCTCAGAAACTATATTAATACGGAAGTGAAATGCCCTTTCTTAAATAATTAAAATAGGAATCAGGGAAAGTACATTACCATTAACAACTTGAGACTATTGCAGACATGCTTTTAGTTATAATAAACTCTTTTTTTGGTCAACATTTTGACCAGATGACTTATAAAATATGTTCAAGATGGGAACTATTGCTTCTATAGAGAGTCAACAAAGAGAACACTTCATTAAAAATCAATTTTTTTAACCCTATGCCTGTCCAAAGAACTTTCCCAAATTTGTCCTGAACGTTCATGCTTGTTTCTCGACTTTTAGTCAGCCCTTGTTTCATACGTTTCGATTAATGTAAAGCTTCCCTTTCACAAGTTCGAATTTACTCGGGTGGTTGACGAAAATTGGGAATGTTTATCGTATGATACATGAATACAAGTGAAATGTGTCATGTGTATGACATGTGATACGCCGGATGGGTGAAGTGTTAAGGGAAAGCGACGCCAATGATAATGGTATTGATTCTTTGATATCTCGACTTTCGTATTTGAAATTTATCTGAAAGAGACTCTGATTTTTCTTCGGCGTTTCTCTGCCATGAAATGAGTGAATCATGGCAAAACCATGTAGATGACTGATGTTACCGCTGCAATAAAGAAAATCGTCGAAAAGAAATATCAGAAAAAATACGTCATTTGAGTGCAATGAATTGAAATACGAAGACATAATCAAGATATTGTAAATGTATTCACACGAATTTGAAATGCGAATTTTAACTTCAAACTGGGCAATGGGAGGATCGAACAGGTGGAACTGTACAAGTACATTGAAACCCAAATTTCTGATCAAGCCTCATGTAAGAAAGAAATTAGGACACGGCTAATCTTGCAAGAAAGCTTAATAACACCTGGAGCAGCAAAAGTGTCCCAAGTTAAAAACTAGGTTAGTACGAACGTTCATTTGGCCAATAGACATTTATGGTTGCGAAGCATGAATTCTGAACAAATTTGAAGAGAACAATGCATTTGAAACGCGGGTTTTATAGGAAAATGTTATGAGCTTCTTACAAGGGTCATCGGACAAATGAATGGGTGTTACAAGTAGATGAAAGACGACAACTGAACATTGTGAAAAGACAAAAGTGTGTCTATTGTGGCCATATTCGAAGAAGCAGAGGTTTGGAAAACATTATAATTGAAGGAAGTGTAGAGGGCAGTACATCAAGAGGCAGGCAGAGAACGCAATAGACGGTTATTATCAAGAACTTGTTGGACAAGAGTGGAAAGGCAGCTGGAGACCTCGCGCTTAATCGGGAAAGACTTTTGTTGTCGTGTCATCAATGCGCTGCAGGCGTACGACACAAGACGACGACGACGATGACGACGAATGTGGATTAGTATCAAAAGCTGTGGTTACTTGTTGAAATTACATACGAGGTAGTATGGCTGAGTATTTCATTGCTGATCCAGCTAAACTTGGAGGAGTTAGTCATATTTTAGAAATAGTTGAATCAGTTTTTAACCGCCGGAAATATGTTGGTCATTATTTGCTTCCAAAGGCGGTGAGCACATCGAACAAAATGCTTAGCAAAATTTCTTCCGACTCCTTACATTCTGAGTTAAAATCCCGCCGAAGTTGAATATGCTTTCCATCGCTTCGAGGTCGCTAAAATAAGCACCAATCAAATACTAAGGTCGATGTAATCGATTTTTCCCTTCCCCTCAAAATTGGTGGCCTTGTGTCACAGTTAGAAAGAATTGTTTACCTCCACAATGGATATTTGGAAGAATTGATAACACTTCAAAGGAATGCTTCCTTATTCCTGCACACCAAAGAAATGCGAATATATTAATGCTTATTATTCAAGGATTCATACTACCAGAGACAGCAGTGATATGTGGCGCGCTTATGATCCCTTAATGTGATAGGAATAAACATTTATCTTTGAATTGTTCTGTTCTGCTTATAAATCCTGTTTATCAAGCCACAACATTGAAAACCTATGGAGCCAGGCAAAAATGTGAAACAAAGGTATGGGGAATATATTGAGCTTTGATAAACAGATACCTGTTGAAATTATGTGACATAATAAATTTGGATATCGTACACTAGAAAATATTACTTCACAAAATCGGTTATTATTGTATCCTTGTCATACTCCTTGACTTCAAATTCAAATTTCTAAACCCGCCTGTGTGGGGAGATAGTTACTTCCCTTTGTATTAAAGAGCATCACGTGGGTTATTATATTGTGTGTAAAACTTAAAACTTTATATACCGACCTTTGCCCTCTAGTAGTCCTGTAATATATTTTCTGAGGGGGCTGACACATCGCAATGCTCAGTTGGCCTTTGGATGTTTTAGCGGAGTTTTCTCTGTTACAAGCATTCGATCCAAGCCTGCAGCAGTGGGGTTAACATGACTCGTCAGCGCTGCTATTTCTTTTTCCCCCAAAAATAACAAAAATCAGAGGTAAACCCTCTGGACAAATTTCCCTTCTCTCCTTCAACATCCGTGGAGTTTATTTCAATCTAAATCCCGCTCACCACCTCCTATTCATACACAGATCATTTATTCTAATTCTCTCGAAGACAAATTTCTCAGCTCCTGTTTCCAACCCGTCTTCGTTTCCCAAACTACACTCTTTACTCTAGTTTCCACGCGTATGTAGTATCTACTCTCCCTGTTAGCTTTCTCGCCTAGATATCAACTATAATGGCTTCCAGTTACATTTCCTTCTCTATCACTTTCATAACTCCTAGACGCATCAGCATATCTTCGACCATATGTTGTCCTGTATTGTGGGGTGCATTTCACTTCACCCTTCTTCCAGCTCGTCGTCGTCGGTAACTTTAACACTCGCAGTTCGCCCTGGCTCTTTCAATCATCTTATACACGTGCAGCTGGTGTAGAAATTAAATCCTTTCGATTCTCAGCTCTCTGCATCAACTTGTCTAATTCTTTGTACACATCTAAAATCGACACTCAGATTCCCCAAACATTCTCAATCTCTTTCGTACCTCCAAACCTAATCTCTGCCAAACTGTATCTGTCTCCGCACTTCTCGGTTTTTCCGGCCATAACCTCACAACTAGTCAATATACATATCCACATACCACACAACGCCCTATACCTTTACTCAGCCTATGTCACATCATATCAATCGACTAGTTGGAGTGCCGCCAGCTATCACTGGCAGTATATGTGCTTCGCTTCTGACTCGCCACAGGTGAGTATAGAGGCTGATTTTAAGGTGACTAAAACTATTCTTTAGACATGTTCTTCCACATCCCGCACACTACAAATACTCAAATCCTTTAAGTGCTTCATTCATAGATATAAATCCTTTAAAATGTTTTAGCCCGAAGGCCGCGGCCATGCTGGGGCACCACCGCTGAAGTTATTCATGCTGAAGTTATTCATGTAAAAAAGAAAAAGAATACGTCTGGAGAAACTCACCAACCCCGTCCCCATATCACCACCACCTCCAACCAGTGGCCCAACTTCTACAAGACCACTGTCCGAACTACCAAAAGTGACCCTGTGCACTGTACGAAACTTCAACCTGTAGCCGATCTTTTTGGCTCCCTGTGAAAAGGGATTCCCACTAACTTTTTGTAGAATCCTCTTTTTCTTCACAACAATGGTTCTGAAGTCAATACCCCGCAGAGAAAGCTTCCCCACTTTGCATTAAACACTGGTTTGATAATGGATGCAATGCGTAGCACAGAGCTGTTCCTAGTGGTAGGGAAGGCTATTGGAAATTAGTGTTCTCATATTAACGTGCGGGAAAGATAGTTACAACATCTCCATGCTTTAAATTATTCCCATGCTTGAATGTTGATTAACGTTAAAAGATGGCACTAACCATAAACACAGGCATAAAATGTAAGGGTTTTCTACGACCGTAACCTGTGATCTTTGTTGTTGTAGTTTAATCTTAAATCAGACTTGATGTAATCTTGTAACACTAGGATAGAGATAAGCAATTCTGTGAGCTCTGAGCTTTTTTTTAACAAAAAAAATTCAAATTTAATGTATTACTAGACCATTAAGAAGTTGACGGTTTTCAGATAGATTTTTTAAAATCCCTATTTGTTTGATTTTCGCTTACAATAAGAGTTGTTAGTGATGGAAATTAGGGAGGAAACGCAAGCCTATTTTCATATGTAAGAAGTTGCTGATCCTTGCTATGGAGTGAATTATTTCCGGCGCAAGTTTAGGCCCAATTTCATCAGAGGACAAGTGGTGGTGGTCAAACCGCGCTAAAGGACACCTTCCATCCATTATTCCTGGAAGTATCGTTCGGGTAGGGTCCTCGAGCACTTCCTCCATAGAGTCCTATCAGAAGCAACTGTTATTACACTTTCCAGCTGAATTCTTAAGGGTAACCAACTGAGATTATGAATTATTCAACCATTTCGTTCTTGGTCTACCTCTAAGTCTACTCACTGGTTAGTTCGGCTTGAAGAATCTTGCGATTCTTTCGTGCGACCTTTTAATCACAAGTCCGTAGTACTGGAATTGTGAACGTCTCAATATGGAAAGGTAGCGGCTCAACCTATAGAGACTCCCTGATCTCTGACCTATGAACCATGTCGTGTAGCGTAACTCCAGAGATCCTTCGTAGGAACCCCATTTCGGCCGCTTGTATTCGCGATCGTACTCTTTCGGTCATTACCTATCATTCATGGCCATAAGTGAGGACAAGAGCGGAAGCTGAATTTAAAATAGCGTGTTTGGCTCTTTTAACACTATCTTCTCTTCTGAGGATAGAATGCTGAAGCTGGCGCATTATTGTGCCAGCATCTGCAATTCTACCATCCAATACAGCCTCTTGCTTCTTATCATTCATGAATACTGTTCCCATTTAGTTAAACTTCCCCACTTGCCTCAGTGATGTTCTAATAATATGAAAAGTGCACAGTGAACGACACAAAGGCAGTAAATACAATTTATGTAACAGAAACATGGACATACTGTATTTTTAGCCGGATTTCGATAAAGATTTTTTCTATAGACCCATGGTCATGATTTTGTAAGGAAAGGAAAAGTGAGTAAGACTCACAGACAACTTATGGTAGTAAACCTGCCTTAGTCTTGTGACACCAATTCTTCCTTATTTAGTCTTATTTGGAGATGACCGTGGTGACTATGTTTTTGTCTTGTAGTTGAATCTTTAGTCTTTCTTCTCCAATCTTTCAAACATTATCATTGAATTTGAGACTGCTACAAGTATTCACATTTCGTTTTACACACTTGTTTTACAGATATTTCTTCACAAATTTTTGAAAGTTTAACGGTTGACCAAAAGTGAATTACATGTATCTATGAGAAGGAAAAACAGTTACTTCATTATTAAAACAAAATAATAAAAAAAAAACATGTTAAGACTGTGGCTCCTGAAATTACTGTAAATGTCCAAGTGGAAATAGAGAAGAAAAAGAAAAGAAAAGAAAAAAAGTGAAAGAATTAAACGGTTTAGTAACGTTATTCAAGACGCGAAGTGGTCGAGCAGACTATTAAATCATTGGAATAGTACATTACTTCAGTTAAACTATATGGAATCTACATCTGCAAGCCCCGACCTTTATTTACTTATTTATTTTGCACTAAGGACCGGTCTCATGCAAGACAATTTTCCTACAGACCAGGGGAGCACGCACATAACAAAACAGAATAAAGTGCATTAATTATTACATATATAATATGTATATATTACATACATAATACATATATATTGCAAAAACACCCTGCAGACTGTCGTAGTCAATGAAATAGAAATGAAATTTTAAAATTTATTCTTTCTGTGCAGCCCGGTGCAAGTCCGCGACCTCGTGGTTGGGACACCTGATCTATGTGATCGATCAATATGCAAGAAATAGCAGCCAAATCTCATTCAAATTACACCCCCAATCATATTCTCTCTCTCTCTCTCCAGTAAAATAAGAATAAGAATACCAGCTTTAAAAATAAATGGAGAAATGGTTACAACTGGAATTCCTTTGATCATAAACATGATAGAGCATAGTGGACTTTGAACTAATCAAAGCATCCTATATGGGACGAGGAAAATCTGTGCTGTCATTCGAGTTGTTAGAAATAGCAGTCAAATCTCCTACAAATCACACCCAACTGTATTTTAAAATAAGACATAGGATAATGTTGTCCTAGAAAGTAAAGAGGCGCAGGAGTGGCTGTGTGGTAAGTAGCTTGCTAACCAACCACATGGTTCCGGGTTCAGTCCCACTGCGTGGCACCTTGGGCAAGTGTCTTCTGCTATAGCTCCGGGCCGACCAATGCCTTGTGAGTGGATTTGGTAGACAGAAACTGAAAGAAGCCTGTCGTATATATGTATATATATATATATATATATATGTGTGTGTGTGTGTTTGTGTGTCTGTGTTTGTCCCCCTAGCATTGCTTGACAACCGATGCTGGTGTGTTTACGTCCCCGTCACTTAGCGGTTCGGCAAATGTGACCGATAGAATAAGTACTGGGCTTACAAAGAATAAGTCCTGGGGTCGATTTGCTCGACTAAAGGTGGTGCTCCAGCATGGCCGCAGTCAAATGACTGAAACAAGTAAAAGAGTAAAGAGATAGGATCATGACTGGAGTGTCTTTTATCATAGGACTGCTTAATAAGAGCATAGCTGTGACTAAATAGCAGTAACAACTCTTGAGAAATAAACAATAAGGATTGGTAAATTACATGCAGTAAAAAGGAAGCTATTCAAATGTAAATATTCAGTTCGTGTTGATTTATCAACGTAACATGAAAGAAAACGGAGCGAAGGAGCAACTCGAGATCTAACTTCATTTTAACTTTTGTTGACACCTCTACGAGAAAAAAAAATGTAATTGGAACGTTGAAACCAAATCTAAAAGTTCACATAAATCTAATTTATATTACGCTTCGTTTGGAGTTAGATATCTGGAAAGGAAAAACCGATGTCACTTCGAAATAGCGCGAATTTATCCGATTAAATCGTCACCAACTTACTGAAAGTGTGTGTGTATGTGCGCGCGCGTGTACATAAACACTCACATGTGTGCATTAAAAAAAAACTTGAGAAATATTAATACTCAACCTCAATCACAGCCAGACAGAGGGAGAGAGAGGGGGAATATGTTTATTTTTGCATTTCTTGTAGAATCTTCAGAGAAGAAGGGGAAAAAATAATCGTAATGAAAATTTGTAAATGGAATTTAATGAAAGCATTTGAATATTTGAAATATAAACGAATGAAGAAGTGAAGATGAAAAGGTGTTACTTGGAGTTATCTCCCTTAGTATTTCTTCCGGTTTGACCACGATGTATTCTGAAAGTTGGTGAGTTTTCGAGGAAAATATATTTAATTTCTTTTTAAATATGCATATTTTTTTTTCTGTCTATGGAAAAACTAAAGCCACTGAGAATGTCCATAATAATCAATAGCACTAGTATTTTATTCCCTATTTTATATTGGAAATTTAAGGGAAAACGTGATAGCTTGTGGCAATGTTTAAAGTGGAACTCGATTTTGATATTGTTTTCCCCCGTTTCCTATCAACTGGACAGATGGAAGTGTCTGTTTATGCATTGAGTAGTGTTGTAAAGATTTAGTAAATATTTCACACTCGATTAGTAAAAGTAACATCCATACAGTTTATTATTTGTGAATTCATGTGTTTTCGCCCAAACCTACGAGAGTACCACGCTGCTGTCGCTGGGTCTGCTAGAAATAGCAATTGTGTCCTATCTTCATAAATTCCCCAAGGAAGTAGACATTGGATAATGTAGTTCTAGATATATTATGTATGAATAAAAGACTGAATGGTTCATGGCAAGGGTGTCTTTGATAGTAGTTTATGCTTAACAAGAGCTGTCTCTGAGCAGGAATCCGTAATACAGTAGAGGATCGTTAAGAGATGTAACTACTGGATTGATAATTCCTGTTTTAAAATCATTTTTATGGATAAACATCGAAAATCGCAGCCTTATTAATAAATTGAAGTTGTTTGATTAGATGTACGTGGCGACATGCGATGATGAACATTAACTTTTCTAGGACGTTTCATAAACTGTGTGAAAGAGAGATGGAGCTATGATGGTTTGTGGTTAGATTATAATAGATATTAAAAGAAAATATCAATACACAGAATTATAAAAAGAAATAAAGAATTGCCGCTGAGAACTGTAGTTGTTACTTGGCCTCATGTCAGCCCTGTTCGAACATACCTGTGGTCAAATGCATTCCAGCTGCAGCTATCCCGTCTTTTATTCAGACTCGAGGTAGGTCTAAAACTACTACTATCTTATGTTTGTTCGTTTTACGTCCTTCTTTCCGTGCTAGCGTGGGACTATTTCCATTTTATGAGAGTGGAATTTGATTTGAGGAAGGCTTGTCTGTTACTTCAGTCAAGACGTATACCATGTGTTTAAGCTTCCGCATTAAGTTGCTTGTAAGTTATTGACGAATTTGGAGGGGAACCACCTAACTTTGCTCAGGGACTAATGCGTTTCGTTTCGTAGTTGTTCATACTCAGGCTCGAACGCGTATGAATGGTGTAGCGCTTTTTCTTTTTTTAAAGTAACGTCTTTATTGCTCTTTGTTTTGGTATAGTTAGGATGAATATTCACAGTTGCTCACGAATTCGTGACCCCAGTTCTGGTAAGGTTGTCTGCACACATCCATTATTAAAAAAAAAAATGAGAGAGAGAAAGAACCATTCACTGAAGATCGTTTTTGTCTCACAGCCTGTTTTATGAAAATCAGGAAAGTTAGAATTATTGTTTACCACTTTGCATGGAAAGGAAGTTCCAGACTAAGACACCTATCCTTGTCCCTCTTTACCTTTTAATCTCTCAACTGGCACAAAACTACCCCCACTCAATACTACTCCTCACTCACAGCCGAGTTGCTTGGTGACCCTGTCAGCGTTGGTGCCATATAAAAAAGCACCCAGTACAATCTTTAAAGTGGTTGGCGTTATTAGGAAGAGCATCAAGCCATAGAAACCTGCCAAATTTGACAATGGAGCCTGGGTCTTCACGTAAAAAACACCATTTGACCGTGGCCATTACCAGTACCGCTTGACTGGCCCTCGTGCTGGTGGCACATAAAAGCACCCACTACACTCTCGGAGTGGTTGGAGTTAGGAAGACCATCCAGCTGTAGAAACTCTGCCAGATCAGATTGGAGCCCGGTGCAGCCATCTGGTTCGCCAGTTCTCAGTCAAATCGTCCAACCCATGCTAGCATGGAAAGCGGACGTTAAACGATGATGATGTGTATGCATACACAAACATGTTCATTTATACATGCACACATACATAATCATCATCATCGGTTTAACATCTATTTCTCCATGCTTGTACAGGTTGGATGAATCTTTGTTGAGGTGGGTATTCTATGGCTAGATGCTCATCCTGTAACCAACCCTAACCTATTTCCAAGCAGATTATATTTCCGGAAGACTAGACATCAGATATTGTCAAGGCACGTAGACAAACATACATGCATACTTAAACATGACAAGCTTCTTTCAGTTTCTTTCTACCAATTTCACCCATAAATCTGTGGTAAGCCCAAGGTGTCACGCAGAAGGACTGAGCCTTACACACACACAACCTACACCTGTATATATATATATATGACAGGCTTCTTTCAGTTTCCATCTGCCAGATCCACTCACAAGGCTTTGATTGGCCCAAGGCTTTAGCAGAAGACACTGAACCCGGAACCATGTAGCTGGTAAGCAAGTTACTCACCACACAGCCACTCCTGCGCCTATATATATATTCACACACACACACATCATCATCATCATCATCATTTAACGTCCGTTTTCCATGCTGGCATGGGTTGGACAGTTTGGGAAGCCAGGAGGCTGCACCAGGCTCCAGTCTGATCTGGCAGTGTTTCTACACCTGGATGGCCTTCCTAATGCCAACCACACCACGAGTGTAGTGGGTGCTTTTTACATGTCACTGGCACGGGAGCCTGGCAGCGACCATGATTGGTTGCTGCTTTTTACATGGCGGCGCTGGCATCGGCCACGTTTGGATGGTGCTTTTAACAAGCCACCGGTGCAGGTGCCAGGCGAGGCTGGCAGCGACCATGATCAGTTGCTGCTTTTTACGTGCCACTGGCACAGAAGCCAGTCAAAGCAGCGCTGGCATCAGCCACATGCAGTTGGTGCTTTTTACGTGTCACTGGCACAGAAGCCAGTCAAGCGGCGCTGGTATCGGCCACGTTTGGATGGTGCTTTTTACGTGCCACCGGTACAGGTGCCAGGGGAGGCTGGCAGCGACCATGATCAGTTGCTGCTTTTTACGTGCCACTGGCACAGAAGCCAGTCAAGCGGCGCTGGTATCGGCCACATGCAGATGGTGCTTTTTATGTGCCACTGGCACAGAAGCCAGTGAAAGCGGCGCTGGCATCGGCCACGTTCAGATGGTGCCTTTTACGTGCCACTGGCACAGGTATCACGACTACAATTTCCATTTGATGTTGATGTACTTGACTCAATAGGTCTCCTCAAGCACAGCAGGTCACCCTACGATCCAAGGTAAGCACAGCAGGCTGTTCTTTGGATAGGCTGGGGCTGAGTATCAAAGAGATCATTTTGATAAATGACCATAGTCTTGTTCTGACCAAAACATCCTGATGCATTATTTTAACATACACTTTCCCATGCTTGTGTGGGCTGGCTGGAGTATATTGAAGAGTTTCTAATGTTGGATTCCCTTCTTGTCACTAGCCCTTACCTGTTTCCAAATGAGGTAATATTTCCTCCATGGCCAGAATACGTTTTAGCAAAATATCTAGAATGAATGACCTTCATTTACAACAATTACATAATGTCAAGACAAATACATACATATATACACGCATATCTGTGTGTGTGTGTATACATATATATAATTAAATGAGTTTCTGTCTACCAAATCCATTCTCAAGGATTTGGTTGTCTGGGGCTATAGTAGAAGGTGCTTGCCCAAAGTGCCATGCAGTGGGTCTGATCCCAAAACCATGTGGTTGGGAAGTAAACCTCTCAACCAAACAGCCACTACATTTTCTAAGCCTCTGAGCCTGGTGAAAGTAAAGGGAAAGACATTATTTCCATGGTAATGTTGTAGCTCTGATGTCCAAAGATGTAAGTGGGACTTTTCTAAGGAAAGAGGGTTTTTTTTGTTTTTTTGTGAATTTCTTGGAAAGAGCAGCACTTGAATTTTTTTGCTTCCTTTTAATGGTATTTATTCTGTGAAAGACAGCAACATTCCTGTTCTTTGCAAGTCTTCCTAGATTGCTGAGATGTATGGCGTTGATTTTGCTTAAACACCTACAGGATGATACCTGCAGGGAAAACAGGGACTGAGATGAACCAAAAAGGGAGCTTCTGTATAGTAGCTTGACTCGCTAGAAATGGCACTCAAACCTCTCTTAAATCACGTTCTGCCATTTAAAAAAAGAGAAAGACATTCTTTGATATTCTTGAATATTTCTAAAAGCGCAGAAGAATTGTTTGTTTTAGTAGGAATGCCTTTGATCATAGAGCTGCTACTCCATCAGAACTGGACTAGTCTTAAGCAATAATAACAATCATCCTTCAGTGTTTCTATCTCAACAGTTTGG
This sequence comes from Octopus sinensis, assembly GCF_006345805.1. Taxonomy (NCBI): domain Eukaryota; kingdom Metazoa; phylum Mollusca; class Cephalopoda; order Octopoda; family Octopodidae; genus Octopus; species Octopus sinensis. The sequence goes on from NC_043006.1 coordinate 64,254,080, forward strand.
CAAGGACCTTTGATATGGCCAGTGAGTCGACTTACATGTAGTGGCACTCCGTGCCATTATCTGCACATTCTCTGAGATGACTGAACCTGATTGCTTAGAGGAAGCAAAACTCATAACACAATTTCCACAGGTGAACCTGCAGAAGAATCCAAAAGGAAGGTGTGCTGGCAAAACTGTTGGTGCATCAAACAAAATGCTTGGCAGCATTTCTTCTGAATCTTTATGTTCTGAGTTCAAAGTCTGCCAAGGTTGACCTTGTTTTTCATCCTTTCAGAATTAATAAAATAAGCCCCAGTTAAGCATTGAGGGTCAATGTAATCAACTCCTTCCCCAAATTTCAGGCTTTGTGCCTATGTTAGAAGCAGGGCTGTAGAGTCAAAACAAAAAACTTTGACTCCGACTCCTCTACTATTTGCACCTCTGACTCCGACTCCCCTTTATGTAATTAAGTGATTGTGGTCTACATATCTCATAAAGCATATGCATACGCTTGTACTTTGAGTAGGCCTATGTGTTATAACTGGTTTATATTAAAGAATAAAGGTATTGATAGTTGGAGTCAGTATAGTTTTACCAACTCCAATTTTAGCCTCACCTTAATTGTTTCTGACTCTGACTCCACAACTCCGACTCCACAGTCCTGGTTAGAAGGGAATATTTCTATCTCATCAAACATGGTCTGAGTTCCAGTGTGAAGATGAAGGATTGGATTGTGTCTTTAGTAAACTGACACAGATGAAAAGATGTTGAGTGAAGCAGAATTACTGCAACCATTTTAACTTCTATTACTTAAGAGGGGTGTCACAACAATAGTTCTCAGATATTTGCCCTTCAGCAATTGTTCCCTGTACAATTTTGCTATTTAAAAGAAAGTATAAATATAGGGGTGAAATTAAATATTAATAACACTAATTAAGGTTTTGTTTTTGTGTACATACTAATGCAGTAATTAATTATTATATTTTATGTTTTATCTGTTATCCAATTATAAGATTTACATTCTTAAAACATTATAATTATACCACTAAAAGTGATATCATTTTGCTTCATCAATGGACTCCTTCTTATCTTTACTTTTGGTTTGACCTGTGAGATTTACCTTACCCTACACTGTGTGTTAACCTTAGATCTGACATTACCCATTGAACTGAGCTAGTGAAACCTGCCTGCTTGGTTAGTAGCAATGGTTGACCAAACCTATTCTGGTCATTTAAAGTTATTAGTTTGGAAAAATTTTGAACCTGACTTATGGCCAAATTTGCAGGTTTGGGGAATAACTATAACCAGTCTGGATTCAGTGCTTGGACTACTAAGAATACATCTCTGAGACCCCCTTCGGTCATGACTGACCCTGGGATTACACCTAGAGAGTTACCCTCCCATGCACAAGTCCAGGCAAGGTTGTTTATAGAAGATCAGCAGTCGCCCATGCATACCGGTCTCCCCTCTCCACGCCACCAATGTTATCCAAGGGAAAGGCAAAGGACGATACAGTTTGGCACCTGTGACGTTGCAACTTATTTCTACAGCTGAGTGAACTGGAGCAACGTGAAATAAAGTGTCTTGCTCAAGAGCACAACATGCAGCCCGGTCTGGGATCTGATCTCACAACCTCACAATTGTAAGCTCAACGCTCTAACCACTGAGCCATGCGCTTTCACCAAGTCTCTAAATATATCATAATATACTTGAACTCCAAATAGTACAGCTATAACTCTCCAAGTATACCATAATTTTTCTGTGATTCAGTCCTGGAGTTTATGCAAAGCAAATGTAGTAAAATGAAGCCTACTTGTGATGGATACATCGACGTGAATCAGAAAGAACTGACAGAGTTGTGACATATGAATGTCAGAATCAGCAACATGGCAACTGTGAAACCCAAGTTAAAGTTTGTGGAAATGAAACAGTAAGTTATGAAAATGATTTTACTCATGCTGCCGACATACTTCTCCCAGAAGTCCTCTTTTTACAGCAGGAGATCAAGAGGAAAAGTTACTGACACTCATAGCATACACTACAAGTTGCAGTGGGAGGGATTGCAAAGAAAATATTGAAATGACATTGAGTTTGCCCTGAAAATTAATATGGTGTCATTAAATCAGATAAAGTGACATACATTTGAAAATCTTCAAGAGACTGTCGCCTGAAACTGATCCTATTGTAGATGGTTTCAAAGCCACACTTATTGACAGAATGTGTTGATGTAACATGCAAGCTCCATGTTTTCTCTATAAGCTATGGAATATGTATAGTCATGTAGTTTATTCTGCACAATCAACTCCATGGTAGGATGGCATAACCACATGTAAGGCTAGTATTATTTTCGTTCTATGGAAATATCTGGAAATTTCTTGGGATATTGATGAAGAAGATATTGACCAATGTTGCCATCAATCAGATGCTTGCAGGATGTCCAGCACCACCCTTGGGTAGAAATGTTATGATGGTTTCACACAATTATTATACATGACTGTGCAGTTTTAGTGATATGTAATTGATATAAGAATGATGATGATGATATAAATCTTATTGGATAATTCATTTAAGTAAGACATAAATCATGAAATGTAAGAATTATCTTTTCTGTTATCTAATATTTTTACTTGTTTCAGTCATTGGACTGTGGCCATGCTGCAGCACAGCCTTGAAGTGTTTAGTCAAACAATTGAACCCTAGATTTTTAAGCTCAGTACTTATTCTAACCCCATGTGGTTAGGAAGCAGGTTTCTTAACCTCACAGCCACTCATGTGCCTATTATTCATGCAATTATTAATTATTGTAATTACCAATTATGTAATTATTGATTATGCAATTAATTATATAATTATGAAATTATTATATTTGCTTGCAATTTTAGTGGTATAAATATGATATAAGAACATAAATCTATTGTAGAATGGATAAACATGGAATGTCAGAATTAATTATTCTAATTATTAATTATGCAATAGTGAATTATACTATTCAGTCACAAGTTGTGCAAGGGACTTGATGGCTCTGTTGGTGCTGGAGCCACTTGAAAGGCACTGGTGACGGTGCCACATAAAAGGCACTGGTGATGGTGCCACATAAAAGGCACAGCTGATGGCACCACGTAAAAGGCACAGCTGATGGCGCCATGTAAAAGGCACTGGTGATGGTGCTTTTGGCAGACTTAGGTGTCTAAGAGAATTGTCAAAAGCAGGAAAACAGAATCTCTGAAATTAGAAAATCTTTTATTGTATTTATCTTCTACCTAGTTTCAGTCATTGAACTGTGGCCACCTTAAAATATTTTAGTTGTGCAAATCAACCCCAGTTATTATTTTTTTAAGTCTAGTACTTATTCTGTTTGTCACTTTTGCCAAACTGCTAAGTTACAAGACCATAAACAAACCAGTACTGGTTATCAAGCAGTGGTGAGGACAAAGACCCTCGTACACATACACACACATACACACACACACACACACACACACACACACACACACACACACCACACACACACACACACGCATGCAAGTCACATACACATATATGATGGACTTCCAATTAGTCATAATCCGCCCAATTCGCTTACAAGGCATTGAAAGGTTCAGAGCTATTGTGGAAAACACTTGCCCAAGGTTCCACACAGTGGGACTGAACCTGAAACCATTTGGTTGCAAAGTGAGCTTCAAGGCACCAACCGTTTTTTTTTCCCCGCATATCTACCACTCTTTCACAGATGCTTCATTCCTTTTTCTAAGATGGTAGAATGTAATTTATGGAGGAGTTCTTTTGCTGCTATTTCTAGCAGGTTGAGAAACTCTTCACTGACTGCCTTGTTTGGTGAAAAAGTAGACACTGGTATTTCTTCTTTTATCTTTTACTTGTCTCAGTTATTATTTTATTGACCCCAAAAGGATGAAAAGCAAATTTGAACTCGGAACATAAAACTAGATTAAAATGCCGCTAAACATGTCTGCTGTGCTAACGATTCTACCAGCTTACTGCCTTTAATAATAATAATAATAATAATAATAATAATAATACCTTTCTACTATAGACACAAGGTCTGAAATTGTTGGGGAGGAGACTAGTCAATTACATCGAGCCTTAGTGTTTTACTGGTACTTTATTGACCTCGGTGGAATTTGAACTTGGAATGTAACGATGGGCAAAATACTGCTAAGCATTTCGTCCAGTGTGCTAACAATTCTGCCAGCTCAATGACTAATAATAATAATAATAACAATTATAATAATCTTTTCTACTCTAGGCACAAGGCCTGAAATTTTGTGGGAGGGAGCCAGTCAATTAGATCGACCCAAGTGCATAACTGGTACTTAGTTAATCGATTCCAAAAGGATGAAAGGCAAAGTCGACCCCAGAACAGTGGCAGACGAAATACTGCTAAGCATTTTTTCAGGCATGCTAACGATTCTGTCACCTAATAATAATAATAATAATCCTTTCTGCTAAAGGCATAATGCCTGAAATTTGGTGGGAGGGGACTTGTCGATTACATCAACCCCAGTGCTTATCTGGTCCTTAATTTATTGACCTTGAAAGTATGAAAAGCGAAGTCAACTTTGGTGGGATTTGAACTCAGAACGTGAAGACAAATGAATTGCTGCTAAGCATTTTGCCCAGTAATAATAATGATGGCGGTGGCGGTGGCCCCGTACTAGTAGCATGTAAAAAGCACCATCTGAACATGGCCAATGTCAGTACCCCCTGGCTGGCTCCCGTGCCGGTGGCACATAAAAAGCAGTATCCAATCATGATCGATGCCAGAACTGCCTGACTGGCTCCCACTACACTCTTGGAGTGGTTGGCGTTAGGAAGGGCATCCAGCTGTAGAAACCTTACCACATCAGATTGAAGGCTTGTGGGGCCTCCTGGCTCTCCAGACCTCAGTCAAACTGTCCAACTCTTGCCAGCATGGAAAACAGGCATTAAACGATGATGATGTTTCAAATTTTGGGAAAAGGCCAGCAGTTTAGAAGGAGGGGGCAAGTTGATTAGATCAATAATGGCCCCCGTACCTAGTACTGGTGCATATTCCCTAAAAGGATGAAAGGCAAAGTTGACCTCGGTGGAATTTGAACTCGGAACTACTACTACTGCTACTCTTTTACTTGTTTCAGTCATTTGACTGCGGCCATGCTGGAGCACCACCTTTAGTCAGAGAAATTAACCCCAGGACTTATTCTTTGTAAGGCTAATACTTATTCTATCGGTCCCTTTTGCCGAACCACTAAGTCATGGGAACATAAACACACCAACATCGGTTGTCAAGTAATGGAGGGTGGGGACAAACACAGACACACACACAAATATATATATATCATCATCATCATCGTTTAACGTCCGCTTTCCATGCTAGCATGGGTTGGACGGTTTAACTGGAGTCTGGGAAGCCCGAAGGCTGTACCAGGCCAGTCAGATCTGGCGGTGTTTCTACAGCTGGATGCCCTTCCTAACACCAACCACTCCGTGAGTGTAGTGGGTGCTTTTTATGTGCCACCGACACAGGTGCCAGACGAGGCTGGTGAACGGCCACGCTCGGATGTTTTTTACGTGCCATATATATATACACTTGCCCAAGGTGCTACACTGTGGGACTGAACCCGGAAGCATGTGGTTGGGAACCAAGCTTCTCATCACACAGCCACTCCTATTACTACTTCTACTACTACTACTACTACTACTACTCATAATAATAATAAAGGAAATGGCCATGCTCAGAATGCAGATAATTAGCAGATAGAAATCCCATATAGTATAGTTAGTGTGAAATATGATGGCAGAAGAAGAATTGTGAGATTGCATGCATATTGATGGCTTGTAAACACTTTTTATGTGGCAGATGGAGTTAGCATTCAGAGCCCTAGTAAAATAAATGTGTTCCAGTATTTGGAGCGTTCTATTAAAGTAATAGATAACTGCTTTTACTTGGGTCCCTCAACTGGCAGTGGAGGAGCATGTTCTGAAAGCATCTCTTCTATTCTTAGTGCATACCACCCATAAAACGAGAGAAAATATTAGATCTTTTGATACTGAATCATCTCCCCCTCCTATCATCCATAGCTCAGTAGGTCTCAGTTTCCTTTTTAATTTTGTGACTTGAATAACAAGGGGAATGCAGTGGATCTTTTGATACCCAATACACCCTGCCCTCTACCCCTTTGTACTGCTTGTCAACATATCTCCCTCTTTAGGTTACTCCTTTACTGACATCCCTCACCCTCCCACCAGTTAAGATTATCTTTGATATACTGCTAACTTCATCCCTCATTGCTCTATTGGCATCCAGCCACCTTAGCATCTCTTTCTCTCTCTCTCATTATGATGCCTGAGTAATGCAGATTACATCAGACCCAATGGAATTCCATACACCCTACTCTCTCTCCATGTTGATCACCTCTGCTCCTCTACTGTCAAGTCATTTCTTTACTGCTATCCCTTAATCCATGCTTCCGTGTTGTTATCCACCTCTCCCGCTTTATTTCTTTCTCAGGTTGCTTATTATTGCTATCTGTCACACACTTTCCACTTACCATTTCTATGAATGTCCTCCACTTACTCTCTCTTTCTCACACACTCTTCATCACACCCATTAAATACATAGTACCTGTGCTGGTGTCACATAACAACTCTGGTGTTGGTGCCACATAAAAAGCACCTAATGTATTCTATAAAGTGGTTGGCATTAGGAAGGGCATCCAGCCATAGAAAACATACCAACACAGACCCTGGTTAAGCACTCCAACTTGCCAGCTTCTGTCAAACCATCCAACCCATGCCAGCATGAAAATCACACAGATGATGATGATGGTGCCTTTTTGTTACTTACCCCCTCTATCCACCCTGGTTCACATTCTGCTGTCAGATCCTGCCTTAGCCACTTCTTTTGTCACATTGGTGTAGGTGTGGCTGTGTGGTTGAAAAGCTTGCTTCTCTAACCATGTGGTCTTAGTCCTACTGCATGGCATTTTGGGCAAAAGCAAATGTCTTCTACCACAATCCTGAACAACAAAGCCTTGTGTGTGGATTTGGTGCACAAGAACTGAAAGAAGCCTGTTGTATGCCACTATATATATATATATATATATATATATATAGTGCAATGTCAGCATGCATGTATGACAGAGTGTAAGCATCTCAAGAGAAAAGTTGGACATAAGAGACATCAGATGTGGTGTGCGAAAGAGATGATTGTGCTGGTATAGTCATGTGATGCATATGGACAAGGACAGCTGTGTAAAGAAGTGTCGATCTCTGTGGAGGGAACTTGTGGTTGAGGTAGACCCAGGGAGATGTGGGATGAGGTGGTGAAGCATGAGCTTTGAATGTTGGACCTCATGGTGGCATTCACTAGTGACCGAGACCTTTGGTGATGTGCTGCGCTTGGGAAGTCCTGTCAAGCCGAGTGAAATTGTAGTCTTGACCAATGTTGGTGTCGCGTAACTGGCCCCTGTGCTGGTGGTTCATAAAAAGCACCTTTTGAGCATTGGACCTCATGGAGGCAAGGTGGCTGATGCAGTGGCATGTGAAAAGCGCTTTCAAGTGTTGGGCCTGATGGACGCAATGACAAATGACCGAGACCTTTGCCATTATGCCATGCTTGAGAAGAAGACTCATCAAGCCAAGTGAAATTGTAGTCTTGGCAGATACTGGTGTCATACAAATGGCACCCATGCTGGTAGCACCTAAAAGCACCCATTACACTCTCAGAGAGGTTGGTGTTAGGCAAGGGCTTTCAGCTGTAGAAATCTTGCCAAAGCAGACTAGAGTCTGGTACAGCTTTCCCTGGTCAAACTGTCCAACCCATGCCAGTATGGACAATGGACATTAAATGATGATGATCGTCATCATCCCCATTTAATGTCCACTTTTGGTGTTAGGAAGGGCAGCCAGCTAAAGAAACCATGCCAAAAGAGACAATGATGCCTCGTGCAGCTCCTGACCATACCAGCCCCTGTCAGACCATCCAACCCATGCCAGCACAAAAAACAGATCTTAAAGGATGATGATGGTTTTCCATGTTTGCTTGCTGCAAACTCACTAGAGTCACACAATTAAAACAGAGCCAGTATACAGGGTGTCCCAAAAGTCACTGATGGGTTTCATTTTTTTAATAACTTCCTTAACTTTATAAATAAATGCATGCAATTTTGATACAATATAAAGGACATAATGGAAATTAATATGCACAAGTTAAATTTTGCAACACCACTACATCACATATGAAAAATGACATCCCTTAAATGGCAGCCATTTTCGGCTTTGCATGCCTATGCTCTTTCCAAAACTTGCACCATAACACCCTCAAGAGTTATTTTCACTTGAACACCTCATATCAACCAATGTCCCACCCCCATTTTACTTGTCACTCACTATCTCCACTCCCATGTGTATCTAGCCTCCCTCTCTGTCACCGTTCATCTGCTCTCTCTCCCCTATGCTTCACATCCTCTCCCTATTTCTCATGTATCTTCAGCTTCATTATATATGTGTTGTTCTCCACCACCCCTCTTTTTATGTATTGCCACCTATCACCTCCTCAAACCCATTCCTATTTTCCTTTACCCCCCCCCCAAACTGCCGGGGGAGGGGTTCCTATTGGCCATGCCTCCACTCAGCTTCACCATCCAATACACTCATCTCTAGGCATCTGTCACTCCCTTTTCACACTCCCATAAACTCACCCACCCAGCCATCCTTGATTTTCTAACCCTATCTCTGGCAACACCATGTGAGATGAAAAACAAGCCCCATTGAAGGGCAGATAAAGTGAGTAGAATCAATGGCTGCACATGATTTATATCTATCAGCATCATCATCATTATCGCCAGTGGGTGTAACCAGCCCACTTATGAGTACCCCTCATTCATTGGACAATAAACTCTGCTTGTAAAGACCTATTGAAGCAAGTGAAATCAAAATCAAAATTGATTGCTGACGTGGCCGATGACAAAACTGCCTGACTGGCACTCCTGTCAGTGGAACGTTAAAAGCACATCTGAGCATGATCGTTGCTAGGGCCACGGATTGGCTCCCGTGTCGGTGGGATGTAAAAAGCACCATTCGAGCATGATCGTTGCCAGCATCACCTTACCGGCACATGTGCCAGTGGCACATGAAAATCAATATTCGAGTGTGGTCATTGACAGTGCCTCCAGATTGGCTCCCGTGCATGTAGCATGTAAAAACATCTTTTGAGCGTGATCGTTGCCAGAACCGCCTGACTGGCCCTCGTGCCGGTGGCATGTAAAAACACCCACTACACTCTCGGAGTGGTTGGGATTAGGAAGGGCATGCAGCTGTAGAAACTTTGCCAGATTGGATTGAGCCTGGTGCAGCCTCTGGCTTACCAGTCCTCAGTCAAACTGTCCAACCCATGCCAGCATGGAAAGTGGATGTTAAACGATGACGATGATGATTTCACATCTGTTTTCCATTGTCTGAGTGTTGGCATGGTTGCGCTTCCAAATGCCAACTGGGTGCTTTTTATGTAGCACCAGAACCTCTCAGACAAGATGACAAAGGACCAAGATACCTGGTTCCTTGCTGTACTCAAGAAGACCCGTCCTCCACATTAGAAGTGTTAAGGCCACTCCCCCTGTTAAAGAGGATTAGCTGGCAGAAGCCCAGTGTAGGTACCATATAAAAAGCACTTGTGCCAGTGTCATGTAGAAGCACTCCTGCGATGCCACATTAAAAGCACCCAGCATACACTGCAATGTGGTTGGCATTAGGAAGGGCATTCAGACAGAGAAGCCAAGCCAAATGAAACCAGAACTTGGTGCAGCTTTCCAGCTCTGGTCAAACTATCCAACCCAGACCAGCATGGAAAGAGCATGTTAAAGAATGATGATGATGATGATTATTATTATTATATATTTATATATGGCCCACCTTACTGGCTCTTGTGCCAATGGCACGTAAAAAGCACCCACTACACTCTCAGAGTGGTTGGCATTAGGAAGCTGTAGAAACTCTGCCAGATCAGATTGGAGCCTGGTGCAGCCTTCTGGCTGTCCAGACCTCAGACAAAACATCCAACCCATGCCAGCATGGAAAGTGAACATTAAACAATGATGATATACATACATATATGACTGAAACAAGTAAAAGTATACACACACTAACATACATACATATCTATTAGCATATACTGTATTGGCCAGTGTATAAGATGCACCCTATTTTATCAATATATTTTGTGGCAAGAACAAAATTAGCCTGCTTCCTCATACTTTCATTGAAAGATATTTTAAAGTGGCTTTGTTGGGAAAATATATGATTGTGTGCATGGAAATATGGTGTGACAGCATACAGGCATAAAATATGAAACCATAGATTAATCATAAATAAAATGTTATAGAAGTACTGTATTTTAATTTGATCTTCTTTTGCATCGACTTTATATTTGTTTATATTTTGGTTTGAGAGTATTGTTACATGAGATGTAAAGCTTGTATTTCTGGCTGTGATTTTCAGTGTTACTGCAATCAGCCACCAGGGTAGCATACCCTGCTGCCAAGATTTGTTGGCATCCACTCACTGCAAATAGGTGACAGGTGGATGAAAGTCTAACATTCCTTTCAACTTTTTAGGAGAATTTTCCTTTAGATAATTAAAAAAATGCCTCTTAATGGTGACACAGTAGTTAAATAATGGAAGACACATGTCAGGCATGGTTATATATGCTGGGAAGAAGGTGTGATGAGATGATGTGACTTGCCTACAAAGCTGCCAATGGACCTAAGCAACTTTTTCACAAGTTTCTGGTAACAGCCTTTGATAATCTGGATCGTTTTTAGTATTTTATTATTAATAACAGTTATTGAAGCAAACAGACTAATGCTTATCCAGTTCTCTAACCTTCAACACTTGGATCTCACATCCCTAATATTGCTGCATTAGACACATAAAACGCACCCATGCTGGCACCATGTATGAACCTCCTCTGCTGGTGCCACATAAAAGGCTCTCAGTACACACTGCAAAGTGGTTGGCATTTTGTAGGGCATCCACCTGTTGAAACCATGCCAAAACAGGTAATTGGAGTCAGGTGCAGCTCCCCGGCTTGCTAGCTTCTGCTAAACTGTTCAACTCATGCCAGTATGGAAAGCAGATGTTAAATAATAATGATGATATATATATATATATTTAACATCCATATTACGTGCTGTCATTGGTTGGACAGTTTGAGAAGATGTGATGGGTCCAATGACTGCATCTCTGCTCCTGTGTCTGCTTTGGTTTGGTTTCTGCAACTGGATGCCATTCCTAATGCCAAGTTCATCACAGACTGTGCTGAGTGTCTTTTTTTTTTTTTGTGCTATCCACCTGAAATTTTGGGGGAGGGGGCCAGTTGATTAGATCAACTCCAGTACACAACTGGTACTTAAGTTATTGACCCCGAAATGAAAGGCAAATTTGAACTCAGAACATGAAGCTATCAGCACTATTGACATCTCCATGCAGCCCACAAGACTGTGAACTCTGAAGGGTGGGGGATCAGCTTTATGCTAGGGGACAGGTTAAAGCATGTGAGAGAAGATGGGGGCAGTAGCTGGTTCTTGTAGGAGAGCTAACTGCATGACTACTCCCATTTAGTAGGAAAGGGAGAGAATGGTCATTTGGAGCTGAGAAGAGATAGTAGAGATGTGGTGTCCGGGGTGGGGGGGTGACCCCCCTCCTTAAGGCACAAAGGTGAGTAGAAATGAGATGGTGGTGGTGGTGGTGGAGTTGTAAGGGCATATGAGGAGCAGGAAATGAAAGGATGGGGAAGCAGCCTGCAACTGTAAAAATTGGGTAGGGCTGAAGGGTGATGACTGATGAGCCATGAGTTGGGAATGATTGAAAGATGTAGATGAGAGGAGGTGCTGGTGGGGGATGTTGAGGTGTGGTTGGTGGGATACGATTAGTGTGGAGGGTGGGTAAGGTAAGGGAGATAGCAGTGGCCAAGGAAGAAGGATTGATAAGGTAGGGAGATGTGTAAGAGTGGGATGATGGTTGATATGAGAGTGTGTTGAGAATGATAGCAGGTATGTGAAGTTAGAGGGGGGGACTAGCTGAAAGCACAGTAAGATGTTCAGTGAGAATAGCATTGGGGGGGGGGGTGGAAGATGAGAATAAGGGACGAAATGTTCCAAGGGAGAAGAAAAGGTAGCTGGTTGTACAAAGGGAGTGTGGTGGGGAGTAACCTGTGCTGATTCTACCCACAATTGATTACAGCCATTGAGTTGTGTCATAGACAGATGAGTGAGGTGGTTAGGAGAATGAGATGTGGGGTTGTTTCACTGGACAGAATGGGCTAGAAGTGTACCCAGAATGTTTTTAGAACATCCTCATTGTTGTGGAGGACAAGCCTTCTCAAGCACAGCCTATTGCTAATCATCTTCTCCATGAGAATCAGTATTTTGGGGTCTGCCTTCACTACTTCAAACCGTCTTCCTGGGGCTCTCTCTCTCGCACAAGTTCCATCTACTTCAAGTGACTGGCACTTCTTCAGGCAGCTCTCCTCATCTACATGCATCATGGGACCAAACCAGCAAGGTCCCCTCTCTTACATATTTATGTGTAGAAATGCAAATGAGACAACGACTCATCCTTGTACTCCTTGCATCTTTCAGAGAACCTGAACAATCCTACATTTTGTGTGACTCCAAATAATTCTAGAAGAAGTGTTTTGCATCATCATTGTTTTGCCTGTGCTTTTTGTTCTGACTTGGGTTGCACAGTTCAACAGTATCCGACAGTTTGAAGAAGTTGTGCCTGTATTTCAAAGGACCAGCCTCCTCACATTCTGTGTCATGCTCAAATTCCCTCCTGAGAACTACGTTTAAGGGTATGCATGTCTGTGGAATGCTCAGCCACTTGCATGTTAATTTCAAGAACAAGTTGTTCTGTTGATTGGATCAACTGGAACACTCGTAATTAACAATGCCAGTTATTTGACAACAATTCAGGGGACTGCAAACCCGCAGAAGGGCTTCAATTTTGACACAGTTTATACAGCTTGATGCTCTTTGTAATACCCATCACTTTGCAGAATATACTAACTCCTTTTTCTGTCACATCAACACCAAGTTCACCTTGTGCTCTCTCTCTCTCTCTCTCTCTCTCTCTCTCTCTCTCTCTCTCTCTCTCTCTCTCTCTCTCTCTCTCTCTCTCTCTCTCCCCACCCACCCTTGTACCTCTTCTACAGCAAGACACCTGTTTCTGTCTCTCTGCCTCACTATAACTTTTCATCATCTGACACAAGATCACCTCCTCCAATGAACCTTCCCCTCTCAAAAGATTTTTTTTCTGTCAGGGGTCTTGCAAGTACTTGGTGACCCTGTCAGTGCAGGTGCCATTTAAAAAGCATCAAGTCTACACTGTAAAGTGGTTGGCATTTGGAAGGGCATCCAGCTATAAAAACTTTACCAAAACTGACCTCGCTTATTCTTGTGCCACATAAAAAGCACTAAGTCCACTCTGCTGAGTGGTTGACATTTGGAAGGGCATCCAGCTGTAAAAACCTTACCAAAACAGTCACAGAAGTCTGGTGCAGAAGGCTTTTGCCTGGCCAGCTCTTGTCAAACTGTCCCACCCATGCCAGCATGGAAGGTGGACATTAAATGATGATGATGATGATGAAAGCACCTAATGTGAAATTCTTCATGACTGAAAGAAGACTACAAGAGACTCTAATGATACGTGGATAGAGTGCTTTGCTGTTTGCATGCAGATTCTATGAATAGGCAGCAGAGAGTTAAACTGAGGAATTAATTGAATCGCCATTATTCTTGAAACTGACTTTCTCCATTCATTTATGTGTTTGCATATGTACATATGGCTGTGGGTATGTATATGTGTGTGTATGTGTATACATATGTATATATATGTGTGTGTGTATATATATATATATATATATATATATATACTAGCAGTATAGCCTGGCATTGCTCAGGTTTGTTTTTTTAGGTCCGCTTAAAATGGCAGACTTCGATGTCATGTTAACAAAGTTTTGACATAGTTTCAATTTTTTTTGAAAAGTAAAAATTTTGCATTATGTAGCTTGTTATTCTCTTTAAGTGAACATTTTTCTGGTTGAAATACACCGAAAAGTGGTAACACAGCAGTCAAAAAATCGTAAAAAATATGGATTTTCATAGAAAAAAAGCACCTTTTTGATGTAAATAATTTTTAGTCTTAACATGGTCCGATTTGAATATTCTATCATACTCTCAATTTTGGTCAACTTGTGCTGCAGGGTCTTGGAGGAGATAGTGTTAGTTGAAGGCTACCAAACCTGCCACACACACACACAGACAACTTCAGCTTTATATGTAATATATATATATATATGTATATGTATATATATAGGGGGAGAATTCACAGATAACAAAAGATAGACAGGTGGTGTAGACAACAAACAGATGTATTAGTATAACGCTCGGGAAGTGAAAAAGTCTTTAATGTTTCGAGCCTGTGCTCTTCCACAGAAAGAAACAAGGAGAGAAAATAAAGAATGTGTAGTGGCTAGCGATCTATCTTGGTGAATGCCGAACAGAAGGGTCACACTGGAGAGCTAGGAAGAAGGGAAGATAATAAAGTAGTGGTGATCCCAAAACAAAGGTGCGTGTGTATAAGAGATTTTATGCATGTGGAAGAGGGCTGATGATCTTAATGTGTGTGTATGTGTAGGTGTGAAAATGTGGGGCTGGGAAGTGGTCAGTGCTGGTGTGTATGTGGTGATGTGATGTTTTGTGTAGTATGGCATAGTGGTGTGGTGTGATGGTGTTGGGAGATGGGGAAAGCAAGGGTGGAGGTAGAAGTGGAGTATGTGGGAGTGGGTGTGAGGGATGGGAATGATAGGAAAGGTGGGGTTGGAATGTGTAAGGGTGGGTGGGCTTACAATGGAGGGGTGATTATGAAGGGGAACAGAGAAGGTGGATAGGAGTGAAGAGAAGAAGTAGGAGTCGGAGCAAGAAAAGAGAGGTGGGTGGGAGGAGGTAGGTGTGAGGGGGAGAGAGGCGAGAGGAGGAGAGTTGTGCCCATGAGGCACATAGGAACGAAGAGAGAAAATTAATTCCTGTTCACAGTACAAACAGGAGTCTGGATGGCCCTTGTGCAAGGACAATCCGAACATGGGACAAGTGTTGCAAAGAGTGACCGGTATTGCGGAAATGACATGAGACCGGGGTGTCATTGCCGAGTCAGATGTCTCAGAAGTGTTCCACGAACCCGTCAGCCAAGCGGCGTCCCATTTGCCCGATGTATAGAGAAGAGCAGAGAGAGCAGGAGGTGCCGTAGATGATATTGGTAGAAGTGCAGGTGAAGGAGTCGGTGATGTGATAAGGTCGATGATAGGTGCCAGTGAGGAGCGTGGTGTTGGAGAGGTATGGGCAAGTGCAGCAGCATGGGTGGGAGCAAGGGAACGAGCCAGGTTGGGAGGTAGGGTTGGGGAAGAAGCTGTGGACAAAGAGGTTTCGTAGGTAGTGGGCTCATTTGAAGGAGGGGATAGGGTCAGTTAGGGAAGATGTGCGAAGTGGTGGGGTCAGACTGGAGTCGCCAGAAGGCTCGGAGACTGGTGCGTTGGAGAGGTGGGGTGGTACATGAGGGGAAATGGGAAGCAGGAGACTGCGGGGTGGATTCGGTGGGAGAGAACAGATGCACGGTCCTCAGAACGTGCTTTGGCAAGGGTGGTGTGGATAGTGGTGAGGGGATATCTACATAGGATGAAGTGGCTAGCCATGAGTTGAGACTGAGTCTCAAAGTCATGGTCGTCACTACAGAGCCTGCATAGACAGAGGAATAGGGGATGGAAAGCTTGGTGTGTTTAGGGTGGGAGGAGGAGAAGTTTAGGCATGAGTGTGTGTTCGTAGTGATTGGAGGTGGTGAGAGTGGAGTGATGAATGCTAACCGAAATGTCAAGAAAGGAGACAGAGGTATCAGAGATGGTGGAGGGCAGGATGGAAAGATTTAACAAAAGAGAGGAAGGAGTCTATAACGGCTGTATAGTTAGGGAGTGGGACCAGTAAAACTGGAGAATATTTGGGCCTCAACGTAGCCAACGAACAGGTTCGTATAGTTGGGGCCCGGCCTTGTGCCGCCAGTAGAAAGGATATATATATATATATATATCCTTTCTACTGGAAGCACAAGGCCTCGGATTTGTGGGAAGGGGACTAGTCGATTACATCAACCCCAGTGTTTCACTGGTACTTATTTATTGACCCCAAAAGGACGAAAGGCAAAATCAACTTCAGTGGAATTTCAACTCAGAACGTAGCAATGGACAAAATTCCACTAAACATTTCATCCAGCATGCTAATGATTCTATTAACTCACCACCTTTATATAGACCCCTCCTCTTTCTATAGGCTACCTTTGACATTATATCCTCTAACGTTTTTTTGAAACAAACTTAAAAGCATTCTGTTAATCACTATACATTTCCATCATTTTCTGTTAAAATGTCTTATTGACGAGTTTCATTTCTTCATTTCCCTAAAGAGAAGATTACATTGTTTTACACCATTTTATTCCTTTGGAATAATACCAGTGATATCTTCAAAACATGTGTTGGAAGTAAAAGAATTTTAATAATACCTGCATTTAACTCCATTTATTTATTTATATATATATATATATTATACACAATATTTCACATAAACTCGAAGTTTCTACCTTTAAAAACAAGGAGTTACAACCTTTTTACTAGTGTGATTTTTTTTTTTTTTTGCTACCCGGGTTACTATTTATCTATTTTTTCTGCATTAATTGTTAACAAAAGAAAAATACGTGCGCACACACACACACACATATATATATACATACATGCATTTATACACGCGGAAAACGGACGTTAAACGATGATGATGATGATGATATATATATATACACACATACATACACGTATATATATGTGTGTGTACATATATATGCCTATATATATTCATATATACTCATACATATACATAACACTTGTATTTAAATCTATATTTTTCTTTCTCACCAGGAAATCTGATGTGAACCCATTGTAAGAAGAAACATGAGTGACTCAACAAAGGTCTCCTCGTTCCGTTGTGTGATTTGCAAGCTGTCCTATGCAAGTCAGCTGGAGCTGCGGGAGCATCTTTGGTCTTTGATGCATCATGTCAGATTGGAGCAGAAACAAAAACCCCCAGAACATCTGTGTTGTCTGTGCCAGGCTTCCTCAAATAATTTAGTTCAATATGGCCAGCATTTGAATGAACTCAGACACAAAAAAGCACTGACAAAATTACGAGAGAAAAAAATATCTGAGAGTACAAAACCTTCCTCTATGTTGCCTTTGAAGACAACTGTTCCACCTTTTCTTATGCCAAATGAGAGTTGGCATTTAAATTACCCCTTTTCCCACTTAAAACCTTACATCTCTCCTTTAAACAGTCGTAAACATTTGCCACAGCCATATCAAAGGTATCCGCCAGGGATAGGCCATGGTGACCAATATGTAAGAGAGAATCCCATGAGACCTGGTGTCCATTTTAGTGAGGAGAGAATAAATTTGAATTGTAATGAGAGCAATTCTGTGGTTGGTGGTGGTGGTGGTGGTGCTAACACGAATGTGGCTGTGGTAGACCAGGAATTTTTTAAAGTTCATCCAGTCAAACAAAATGAGGATTTTGTTGGCAAAAAAAATGCCATGATGAAGAAAAAGAAAATTAAGAAAGATAAAGTAGATATCCCAAGCAGTTCATCCACGAATGACCAAAGCTTGTCAGCCAATCGGCTTCCTGAGAGTAGCTCCCACTCTAAAAAGGAATTGGTGAAAGATAGCAAACAGAGTTTATCCAGAAGTGTATTAGCCCCAAGATCTAAGAAAAAAATGATTGTTACAACCCCTTCTGGCTTTAGACAAGGACTGTTTTTAGAGGAGGATTTTCAGAAAAATAACTTAGACATTGTCCGGTTGAATTTGATTAATGCCACAAATGACAAAGGAGATAAAGTATTTACAAATAAACTGACAGCAGGGTTCATGAAAGATAATAATAATAGTTCTCAACATTCCTCTTTATCACGTGTCCAAACTAGAGTCTTCAGATCATCTAAGTTCACAACTAAAAACAGACCTTTAAAAACATCAAACACCCAAAAAAAACATTTAAGACCTCTACAATTATCACCCTTGAAAGTTCCCTCCAGAGCACAACCTGAATCTGTTTTAAAAGCCATTCCTTCAAAGGTCATCAAGTCATTTGAAGCTGTTAAAGACAACCTGGGTGATAAGTCAAAAGCGCTTAATCAAAACAGCTTTTGTGTTTCTCAGATGGAAACAGAATCAAATGATAAAACTATCAAAGTGCAGAGTGAAAACTTATTACTTTCACCCTCTGTACCCAATGATGCTATGGAAACGTCCAAAGATAGTCACAATTCACCCTCTGTACCTAGTAATACTATGGAAACGTCCAAAGATAGTCACAATTCATCCTCTGTACCTAGTGAAGCTATGGAAACAACCAATAACATTAACAATTCATCCAGTATAGTTAGTGAGGCTGTGCAAACATCCCAGAATAGTAAATATTCACCTAATATACTCAGTAATACTGTGGAAACTTCTGAAAATAGTAATAATTCACCCAATATACCTTGTGTTACTGTGGTAGCTACCAAAAATAGTAAAAACTTAGAAATTTGTAATTCTTTGTCTCAAAGTTCTGAAAACAGTGGACTGATAATCAAGTCACCTGACTCTAAGGAGTCTGACTCCAAGACAACAAAATCAATTGAAATGAAACCAAATTCTTCTTCAAGTAGCATAGACCTTACAACTTGTAAACCAACTGGTTCTTTGAGTGAAACTGCAGTTAGTGGTGTGGCAAGGAAAAGGACTCTTTCTTCGGAATATTTTGCAGTTTCGGGGAAACCTAATCTCTTGAAAAAACTAAAATGTTCTACAAGTAAGGAAATGAGCATTTCTGAGAAAAATCAAAACTTGAATCCAGATGCTACAAAAAATTCAGGGAAAAAGGTTGAAACTGCAAGTAATTTCTCAACTGTTTCCAGTTTACAAGAACGTTCAAATCATTCAGAAGAAATGACTCCAGCAAAGCCCGATTCAGCAACTGTGGAGAAACAACAGCTTAGTAAAAATGTCGGCAAGGAAGAACTGGTAAAAATGACCAAACTTTCTTGCTTAAACCACAAGGAAAAGATGCATTTAAGTTCTGTAATGAAGTCCTACACAAAGACTCAAAACAAGAGATCAGCAGTACCAAGGTTGACCATGCAGCTGTCTAGTGTCTATAACAGTGCCAACCAAGAGGAAAACAATGAAAAGTTGAACTTACCTGAGGGCTTAGAGGAACAAATAACAATGTTGATTAAGAAAGAGAACATGGATGAATTAGGAAATACAGAGACATTTTCCAATTCAGACCAGTTAATGACAAAAACTAGTCAAGCAAATATACAGATGGGTCTCGTACCAACCACAGTATCAGATCCTTTACAACCTTTATTCACTCTTGATCAATCAAACTTTAGTTCTGCAAGTAAAAAGTCCTCACTTTCAGCAGGAAACAAAAAAAGCCCCAAGAGTTCTGCGGTAAAGTCTAAAACTACTAAGAAATCTTTGTCCAAAAATGCACAGCAAACACCTCCATCAAGTTGTGCTACCATCTGTACCCCTACGACAACAACCAATACTGCTATTTCAACAATAACTACCACTACATCTACTACTGCTGCAAGTAACTCATCCAAAATAGTCAACCAGAATGTTGCAGTGGAGAACACAGTGGAACCAAACAGCCAGACACCTGATGTTTTCAACCAGGTCTATTTGTTAACTCTGCAAGAGGAAGAGGTATGCGGTAACATCAGTAATTTAAATCAAAGAATCTCTTACTTGGAGAAATTAATTGAAGATTCAAAGATTGCTCAGCAAGCCTGTAAAGATGAACTTCTGGGCCTCATGAAAGAAGAGCAAAACATTCGAAAAATGCGCATAGGCATTCTCAAAGAAGCTATGGGAGACACTAATCGCAGTAACAGTGAATTAATTAATCACTTGTTGAGATCTCACTTGGCTTCTGAGGGAACATACCAAAACAGCTCAGTACCACCAGAATCATCTAATGAACAGCTATTTGGTATGCAACAAGATGGGACAACGGCACAAGAAACATTTAGACCTGCTGCTGTGTTAGAAAATACTGGCATGCTAACCACAGCACAACAAAAACAACCCATGCTGGCTGCTCTGTTAGCAAAAGGAAACCAAACTGAGTCAGTGTTCAACAAACCCCAAATGAATTGTCCAGGTTCTTTCACACAACAGAAACCTCACCAGTCAAGCTCTGTTTCACAAAAGAAAATTATGGCAAATCTTTTGTTAACAAAAGATGTCACCAAAGGTCTGAAAGTGCCCGAAGCATTAAAAGACTGTGTGTTTAAAAATCAAAAGCCCTTTTCAGATACGCTAAAGCAACAGGAAAGTTCACATGGCATATTTTCTCAAGTAGGGATCAATACCTTGCAACCACCAGATATTCCAAATAACATTTCTTCTGGGAAAAAAGGACCAAAGGGTAGTATTTTCCAATTCAACCAGGAGGATCCTTTAATGTCAACAAAAGAAATGAATATCTTAAAATCTTCAAAATCTCTACACTTTTCTTTCCCTTCACAACAACACAGTAATTTCAAAGCTCCGTCTTGTGTGTCATCATCATCGAAAATTTCTGATAGTATTTTTACCAACTCTAACAATAATAATACATCAGGTTCTGTTAACGTGCAAGCAAACATAACGGACTTATCTAAAAAAGTGTCAGAAATCAGCCATAGTTTAAGTTGTGTGAAGAAGGAAGTTGATGGAAATTGTGAATCCGAGGTAAATAAGGGTTCTGTTGAGCCAACAACACTTCCAGTGACCTCCACATTTAACAATGTTCAAATCAAAACGGAGCCAATCTCTCCAGAACCCATTGAAACTAATCCACCAGTTTCTGATTCAGGCTTTAACTTTGTAAGCATTAAAGAAGAACCAAAATCACCGACAGACTTTGGTGGATTTGGTTTGGGTGAACTTAACCAAGATTCCTCATCAGCTTTTTCCCACATTGATAACCAACAGAAAGTGAACTGCTTCGAAAAGGGTCAAAGCAGTGTTGAAGAAGTTAGTTCTAACACTGATAATCCAGTCCCTTCTGAAAATAGGTTAGTTAATGCCAGCAAGTCAGAGAGTTCAAGTAATTTGCCAGTAACTTCACCAGTTCTTGAAGTGGCCACCACTACTTGTGTTCAGCAGAGTGCTACATCATCGCAGTCTACCACAACCTCAAACCATTCAGCGAAACCAAATTCAATTCCTTCCAACCACAATGACAAAGAGAAATCAGATGAAGAATTAGAATTCTTTTCATCACTTTCTATGAAAAACTTATTAGACTCGTCTAGTATTGAGAATGTGGATCCTGAAAAATGTTCAGGTAATGTGTCGATGAAATATTTAGGGAGCATGTCTAATAATTTGGTAGAACAGTTGAAAGAATGTTGGAAGAAGCAGAATGTTACCATGAATAAATGTTTCCCACAGGGACAAACTGATGACATGGTGCCAGTTGCAAATGTCTCCAATTTACCTCCATTTACTTCAACGTGTGAAACTTCTACGAAAACTGAGAACCACTTATCTCCATCACATATTGCTAAACCTTCTCCACCTTCTCCTTACATTATAAATGTTGATGAATCCAACAATTTTGTTCTGCCTGCCAGTTTAAATCCTGTAGTTTCTATCAAGCCACTCTCTTTATCCTCAAAGAATAATTCTTCAGGATCTAGATATATAGAAAGTGTAGATGTAAACACTGCAAAGAACAACTCAAAACTCTCAGAAACTATTCCCAGCAATGAACAATCATCAGATGAGTTACCAATAGATGATTCTTCAATTAGTCTGATTGTAATTGACGGTGATAGCAGTTCGGAAGATAATGGCACTGATAACACTGTAAATAAATTGCCATCTTCTACAGACCCTCGACAAGTCTTAAATACTATACCCAAAGGTTCCAGCACAGATACTTTACAAAATCAATTTTCAACTGAAAGCCAAGAAGCGGTTTCTGATTGCGTGTCTACCTTTAATACTGTTTTCAAAGGTCCCAATTGTCCTGTCACAAGTTGTGCCATATTTGGGAATTACCTCTATGTTTCATATCAGGGACACTCACCTCAGAAGTTTGATCTTAAAACTGCAATTTGTATAAAAGAATACGACTGTCAGCCATTTTCAGTCCAATGTATGTTAGTGACTGGATTTTCTATTGGAAACCCACAGGTGTTCTCTGGTGGTGCGAGTGAAATGCTTCTTGTATTTAATGAAATTACTGGACTGTTGCTGACAAAAATTGATCTCATGAGAAAAATTTACACTTTTCATGAGAAATGGAATTATCTTTTTGTTGGCCTTGCTGATGGTGGTGTGTCTAAGATAAACGTGAAGACTTTGAAGGAAATCAGTAATATATCATACGGAACTAAACCAATTCATTGTCTTGCCACTTGTACCGAAGGGGCTCTCAAAATTCTTTGCGTCGGTGCTTATGATGCTTCAATTCTTATCGTCGCTGCATCATCAGGCCTTCTTTTGAAAACCTTGCAGCCCTGTCAAAGACTACTTTATTCAATCAAAGTGTCTCAAAACCTGATATACAGCTGTTCAGAAGATAGGAAACTAGCTGTCTATGACATTGAATCAGGAAGCCTTTTAAAATGCATTCAGGGTCATTCTGGCACAGTGTCATGTCTTTATGTTGACAATAAAATACTTGTGACAGGTAGTCATGATAAACTAATCAATGTGTATTGGGGATCAGTGACAGACTTAGACAAAACAGAGCCACTCTCCTTTTATGGTGCAGGCAAACAAAGCATCTCCTGTTTGACTGTGTCTGATAGGAGAATCTACAGTGGAAACTTTTATGGCCTTGTTGAGGCTTTTCATTTACACGAGGGTTCCTCATCAAAAAGTTGGGTTTGTAGATATAACAAATGCACGTTAATATTTGGTTTCTATGAAGACTTGAGATTTCATTTGCACAGTGAACACTTGAAAGGACAAATTGCTAAGTGGAATAATTGGCAATGTCATTGGATATTTTGTTCAGAAACATTTAATTCTTTATCTTTATTGATGAAACACTGTGACAGACATCTTAAACAATAAATTGTATCCATTTCTATTTTAACATCCATTATTTTTTTATACATACATACATTTTACACACACACACAAACATGTAGTGGTGAAACAACGAGGCTAACGTAATGCACCACATGCTCCTAGTGTACCATGTGTCACCCTGTTTTGTTCTGATCTAAGATCCTTTGTTAATTGTCATATGGAGAAAGCCAACCAGAAAGTTCACAGTTGAGGGAGTTTAGCAATTGCAAAGGACTAGGCTGTGAATTTAGTCATAGCAGAAGTGGATGTAAGGGTTCAGTCATAACTAAAGTTAAGAAGCTATAACTCAGGCATGGATGTGTTGTTAAGAGGCCCACTTTGCAACCGCATGGTTTCAGGTTCAATCCAACTGAGCAGGTGTCTTCTATTATGGCTCCAACCAATGACTTGTGAATGAATTTTGTACAGGGAAACTGTAGAAACTCATCACATATATGTATGTGTGTTTGTCTCTCCCCCTACTGTTGGTTTGTTTACATTCCCATAACTTAGCAGTTCAACAAAGGTGACCAATAGAATAAGTACCAGTCTTAAATAAATACTGGGGTCAGTTTGTTTGACTAAACCCCTCAAAGTGGTGCCCCAGGGTGGCCACAGTTCATTGACAGAAACAACAGCTAAAAGAAATCCATGGCTATTATGCAGTGCAACATTTTGTTTCCCTCTGATGGTAGAACAGAACCACAGAGAGGCTTCCATGAAGAATTTTAGTTGTTTTTATTATTCATCATCAAGGTCCCTTAACTGATGCTGCCAGTCGTTGGGGGTTTCCACTCTGGATGCTTTCATGGTCAGCTGTTGCCACTGATCTCTCTTCTCTGTCATGCGTAGCATGTTCACTGTGCCATGACCTGTCCAGTACTTGATGTTGTGAAACCAGGATCTTCTCTGTCTGCCTGTCTTTTGCCTTCCCTCACCTGGGTCACAAAGAATGGTTTTGGACATGGAGGTGTGGCAGGATACATGACCATACCAGGCAAGCTTTCATCTTTTTACTTATACTGTTTTCATTATTGCTATCCCCCAAAACCTTCCTAATTCCACATGCATACACTAATTGGTGAATTTAACCTGGAAATTGTAAAAAGAAATGGATTTGTTTATCCCCAGATCAATGTTCTTTGAGTAGGCTTATGATCAAAGTTGTTCCATCCACGACCATCTCCTTTATTCAGACAGTGAGTCAAGAACTACATTATCCAATGTGAGTTCTCTGTTCTTATATTGACAGTGTGTACTTTAAAGGTAATTTAGTTGCTATTTCTAGCAAGGAGAGAGATCACATAAAAGTTCGCTTTCGTTATTGTTGTTTAGTCCTAATTGAGCAGGCATATGACCAAAGAAATTCCAGCCATGACCATCTCAACAATTTCTATTTGTAAGTACAGTGTATGTAGCTATCTTCTTCTGTGATCCAATATTTTCTTTCTGTTTTAATCCCCTCAGATCTGGACCTTCCTGTCTAACTTTACTCTCCACCTGGGCAATAAAATAAATGGTTACATTAACACCTCAAGAGTAACAATTGCAGGTAAACTAAAGAACAGAATTGGCTGCATCTTCTTTTTTTCTGTTATTCGTTACAGCTTTACGAGGTATCCAGCAGAGATGACATTTAATCTATTTCTGTTATAGCAAGGAACATAGTGTGATAGGGTTAAGATAAAGTGAGGATTTGATGTCTTGAATGTTTGTAGCAGGTTGCATAACAACAGACAGGTTTAATGTTGGTTCATCAGGAATCAAGGCAAATGAAGAGATTTTCTCCCTCCCTTCTACCTACACGCACTCAATATAGGTTTCAAATTTTGGGACAAGACCAGCAATTTCAAGGAAGGGTGAAGTCAATTACATCAAACCCAGTGCTCAATTGGTCCTTATTTTAGCAACCCTAAAATGATGAAAGGAAAAATCATCTTCAATAGAATTTGCACTCAACGTAAAGATGGATGAAATTACACGAAGCACTTTGCCCAATTTCTTTAACAATTCTGTCACCTTGCTGCCTTACACAGACACACCCAGTATTACCTTCAGATTAACTATCATCATCATCATCTTTGTTTAATGTCCACTTTCCATGCTAGCATGGGTTGGACAATTTGACTGAGGACTGGCGAACCAGATGGCTGCACCAGGCTCCAATCTGGTTTGCCAGTCCTCTGTCAAATCGTGCAACCCATGCTAGCATGGAAAGCAGACATTAAACGATGATGATGATGAACCAGAAAATCCTATAATCCACCCTCTTCATATATATTGTTAATAGACACTATAAGGATTAATGTTGATATTTTTGTGTGTATTTAAAACGGAAAAGCTGGTGAACAGGAAGAATTGTAAGAGCATCAGACAAAATGTTTTGGGGTATTTCTTCCAATGTTTTACATACAGGATCAAATCCTGTTGAGGATAACTTCACCTTTCATTATTTCTGGGTCAATAAAGTAAAGTACCAATTAAGTACAGAGTCCGATGAAATTGACTCCCCCACCTCTAATAAAGATTGCTGGCCTTGTACCACAATCAGAATTATCATAATAAAAGATGGCCATGGTGGAGGCAAATGGCTAGTGGTTAGAGCTGTGAACTCAAGGTCGAGGGATCGCAGGTTCAAATCTCAGACTGGGTGATGTTTGTGTTTATGAGCAAAACACCTAAGCTCCACACAGCTCTGGCAGAAAGTAATGGCGAACTTCTGCTGACTCTTATGCCACAACTTTCTCTCACACTTTCCTCCTGCATCTAGCTGCTCAGCTACAACAGACCAGCATCTTATCCAGGTCAGGAACGTATATGCTAATGAGACCAGGAAACCAACCCTTATGGGCCAAGGCAGCAAGCTGGCAGAATATGAGCCCACTTGATGCAACACTTGGGGGCTTTTCGCCTGTCTTTACATTCTGAGTTCAAATCATGCCAGGGTCAACTTTGCCTTTCATCTTTTCGGGTGACAATAAAATAAGTACTAGTTGAGCACTGGGGTTGATTTAATCAACTTCCCCCACCCCCTACTCTTTGAAATTGCTGGCCTTGTATCAAAATTTGAAACCATTATTAAAGTTGACTAGCTGGCAGTATCATTAGCACACTGACAAGATACTTTGTGGCTTCTCATCCTTTTGGGGTTGATTAGACAAGTACCAGTTGAATACTAGGGGTTGATGTAATTGATTTACACTCTCTCCTGAAATTGCTGACCTTGTGCCAAAATCTGAAACCATTGAGCTGGCAGAATTGTTAAAGCATCTGACGGTCTTGCAGCACTTCTAACATCTTTTATATTCTGGGCTCAAATCCTGCTGATGCCAACTTTGCTTTCACCCTTTTGGGATCAATAAAATAAAGTACCAGTAAAGCCCTCAGCTGGCTCAGTGCTTCTTAACCAGGGCCCATGGAAGATTTTGTTTTTAAAATCTTTGTGCAATAAATCACACTTCTACAATACACAAATTATTTTAGTAATTTTTTTTATACAATCCCTAATATTTGATTCTAAAAATATAATAGGAGTTTTTTAAGCATCAAATGGCTCTGAGGGTCCATCAAAATAAAATAAGAAATAAAGGAGTCCAAAAACAAAATAACTGAGAACCTCTGAGCTAGATTCTTCCTTTGAAAATTGCTGACGTACCTAAATTTGAAATGATTTCTCTAAACAAGTGAAGAACGGTGGCTTGGCACAACTGTTAGATACATCAGATAGATTGTTTTGTGATTGCTGCAGCTCTTTACATTTCTGATTTCAAATCCTACAAAGATCAACTTTGCTTTTCATCCTTCAAGGGTTAATTACATAAAGTACCTATTGTCTATTACGGTTGATATTACACTTTTTAAAACTGATCACCTGCTGCCTAGATTGGAAATTCATATTTTAAACTGCTATGGAATGTCCTATTTTCTAAGTCACAGAAGGGAGATGAATTTTCCAGAAGTCTTTGTTACCAGGACACTTTGTTCTACAGTGTCTCAGTTTCTAATTATTATCATTGTTTAGTAAATGAAGGCAGGGAGTTGGCAGAATCGTTAGCATGCCAGGCAGTGTGTAGCAGCATTTTCTCTGTCTTTACATTCTGAGTTCAAATTCTACCAAGGTCAACTTCACCATTCGTCCTTTCAGGATGAAAGGCAAAACAAGTACCAGGTGAATATTGGGGTCAATTTAATTGACTTACCACAAAGTTGCTGGCCTTTTGCTAAAATTTGAAAGCATTATTATTTAGTAAATATTATCCTGTACAGATCATGGTGTCCGTTTATTGAGGTTGGTATGTCTAGAATTATATCATTAACCAGTGGATCTTTCATTCTTTAAGGTAGTAGAGTGGGATATGATGGCTGATGTTTCTAGCAGGTCAAAAGGCCATCGAGAGGCTTCTGTATTGGATTGTAGTTGTTCTAATCATGAAGAAAAGAGGAAGAATTTAACATTTTAGAGTGTTGCCAGTAATTCAAGGCATCAATTTAGTAACATTATGTTGATACTAAACTCTGTGTGTATATATTAACTGCACCTAAACGCCCGGTGTTTTAGGGCCGCCGGTGCCACCTTGCACCGGCGACTGCATGCATGCTGGATCAATCTATCCCCCACGGATGAGGCTATAATTAGTGCCATCAGAGGGAAGGAACCCTTTAGGTCGCTTGAGGCCCGGGTATTCAACACATTAACACCTGCCAACCGAGGTAGGTGAGGGTCTATGTACACTTGCGGGACCTCCGGCGCAGGAGTGGCTGTGTGGTAAGTAGCTTGCTTGCCAACCACATGGTTCTAGGTTCAGTCCCACTGCATGGCACCTTGGCAAGTGACTTCTACTGTAGCATCATGAATTAAGTACCAGTTGCGTACTGGGTCGATTTATTCGACTGCCCCCCTCCCCCCCAAAAAAATTTCGGGCCTTGTACCTAAAATAGAAACGATTATTACTTCTGAGTGAGTGTTGTGAAGTTACATTAGCTCTACAAAAGAAAAAAGTGTAATTTTCTCTCAATATATTCACGTTTAATTGACAAATATATTACACTTAAATAATGCATTAAAATTCCTAAATGAAAGTTATAAATTTCACTATTTCCTAACAAAGAACCATCTACCTAGTCACTCACTTTGCTATAAGCAGCAGTTAAATGGCCCTCAAACTACATCCTACCAACTTCAAAGAATAAAAGATATATTGAATATTGTCTTACATGCACTATTGTGAAAAAAACTAGATGGTCACGACTGGAAAGTCTTTCATTAAATAACAATTAGCAGTACTTCATCTTAAAGGCTTGCTTTAATATTAAATGAACGTGCATATATGCTCATTACGCACTGCAAAAAAAAAATCAGTCACTTATTCCTCTGTCCATTAATTACAGGGAGGTAACTCTTTATTACCCCTGATAACTGAGTTTTCATTTTTATTTTCGGTTGTTCAATAGTGGATATTTTGTATAGCCCGCATGTCTTTCTTCCAGTAGATCTCTTAATCCGTAACTAATCCCAAAGCGAGCCAACGACAGAGTCCCTACAGGGTCATTCAGTGTGGTAGAAATAGAAAATCTCCCTGAAATTACGCTATATTATTAAAAAAAAAGGAAATTAGACAAGACTGTAAATTCTAGACAGTCAGCGGGGGAAATGGATGATGAGACTAGAATATGTTTTCTGCTGATCTGATTTGCATGTAAACACCATCACCAATAGTCAGGCCTT
Organism: Octopus sinensis; assembly: GCF_006345805.1. Taxonomy (NCBI): domain Eukaryota; kingdom Metazoa; phylum Mollusca; class Cephalopoda; order Octopoda; family Octopodidae; genus Octopus; species Octopus sinensis. Next base: position 64,283,002 of record NC_043006.1, read on the forward strand.
ATCAAAGCGAGCCTCAAGAACCGATTGCAGAATACACTGTTACTCACATAGTAAAGAGTAGGAGAGTGTGTGTGTGTATCTATATATATAATGCAAATAAGTAACAAGGATGTCCAGGGATCAATGCCTTACGACCGTTTCAAGCGGATCCATTTAATCGATCAATGAAAACATTAAAACAATTTGAAAGAAACCACTTTCCTCAGACGTAGATGACCATATAGATTTCCAACATAAAGGATAAACCATTTTTACCAAATTTCTATCAATACCAGAAACCAAAATAATTACACTATTTCCTTATGTTATATTTGTGGCTTGGTACATCAATTCAACTGAATCGTAATTACATATATTTGCTTACGACCCACATGGTTTCAGGTTGAGTTCCACTGCGTAGCACTTTGGGCAAGTGTCTTCTACTCCAGCCTCGGGCCGACCTAAGCCTTGTGAGAGGTTTTGGTAGACGGAAGCTGAAAGAAGCCCGTTGTATATATATGTGTTTAAGTTCTCCGTAACTTGGCGGTTCGGCAAAAGACACCGATAGAATAAGTACTAGGCTTACAAAGAATAAGTCCTGGGGTCGAATTGTTTGACTAAAGCCGGTGCTCCAGCATGGCCGCAGTCAAATTACCTAAACAAATAAAAGAATAGGTTCTGGGGTCGATTTGTCCGACTAAAACTCTTGATGACGGTACCCCGGCATGGTTGCAACCCTGTTACTTGAAAACATAAAATATAGTTGTAGGTTCCACTGTTATGTTGCTGTTTGGCCATAGGCTCAATAACAGCTACAGCAGGCGTATGATCAAAAGCGTTCCATACCTGACTTACCGTCTTTTTGTATGCGACTTTACTGATTTGAAATAGCTTTTGTTTATGGCTGTCATTTCTAGCAGGGTAAATAACCTATTATTGCTGAATAAAGAGAGCTGAACTATAACCAAAAAGACAAAATAACGTAATGATTAATTTAAGAGAGATATTTGCAGGACAGAAGACCACACAGGATCCTTAGAAAATACTCAATAAACAATTATTTCCTATAATGATGCGATATTGTTGAAGAAATCGTTTTAATGGTGACATGTGACTATCTTTATGCTAATTGTAATTAGGTGAAGTCATTTATTTAAATAATTCTCCCTTTATTCAGCTGAAATTACCCGCAATGCTTGTCTGTATTTTAATAAAATAAAACGTGTTTTCACAAGTGACTGGGGTAGATACGAAACAGTGGCCATTTTGATGCCAATTGATGGCTGTAGTTCTACACTTCAGTTATGAAAAGTATTTAAATTGTAGATAGTATGAGTATTTATTAAGATTGAAATAGAATTCTATACTTGAAATTGGTGCACACAATTGCCTGTTCAATAATACAGAAATATTAAACAGGAGATTATATAAATATTTGAGGATGTTCGTCATCGGCTGTCAGTGAATTGCGGTTATTATAGCTAAAACTAGCGAATTCCCTCTCAAGAAATTCGAATAATTTATTTTCGTAGTACAATTATCTTTTGGTTATATTAATATTTTCTCAATAAATATGAATTTTCTTTAAGAAGTTACGTAAATATCTTTTTCCGAACAAGACTAATGCGACATCTAGTGGTAGTAAAACTTACTATTTTCATATTTTTATTTCAACTTAATCTAAGGGAGATCACCCTGTCTTGACACAAATATGATCCTGGCATTCAGCGATTCCAACTTGTTACGATTCTGTTAAACTTATGATCAAGCCATTGCTATCTGGTCTCTTTCTATACAGTATGTCTAGGGTTACATTATCCATGTCTTGCTTTTTAAAATTATTTGTGTTCAATACGGACTCAAATCTTGTTTCAATATAAAGAGCCATGCAAACGACAAAAAGTCGATTCTGTAAACCAGTCGTTCTCGGTTTTCTTGACTTATGTCAATTAGATTATTGACACATTTTATTTGGAAAATAAAAAAAGAACAGGGGGACGTATGCACTAGATGATGTAATCCTCAGACACACACACATATGAGGTGGGGACTGAAAAAAGTTTCTAGCTTTAGGTAAAAGTAAATACAGGAGGATATGTTGTGATTTCATTCAACAGTCACCTCTTAGATTCACACACTTATTACACCAGTCTTTCAGTTTTTCTAAGCTCCTTAAAGAACTCAGAAGGTTGGGCCTCTACCAGGCCTTTGACAATACCCTTGAAGCCAAGAGCTTTTCAGCCCAAAGGCTCATGCCATGCTGGGGTACTGCTAATATCATCACCTTTTAAATTTTTATTCTACTGAAAGCAACTTGCTATATTACTCTCAAACATTTGTATTTAGAATCATATTTCTCCTGACATATTATTTCAAAGTTTCTCAGTCCTATCTTAACTTCATCAGTAAAGTCTACGAGTCAGAGTTCAAAATTGTCTTCTTCAAACAACTTTCTTGGTTTACCTATACTGAGAACCATCTTCAAATATCAAATAAATTACAGCTGTTTCACCAAGCATTTATGATCACCATAATCTGTTTTCCATGTTGGCATGGGTTGACAGGAGGTGGTAAGGCCAGGAGCTACACTGGCGTCCATTGTCTGTTTTGGCATGGTTCCTACAACTGGATGTGCTTCCTAACACCAGCTGCTTTACAGAGTGTACTGGGTGCTTTTATGTGTCACCAAGTAACTTGCAAAACAAAAAAAACCCCTGCCTCAGCTAGGAATGGTAACAGTAATGAAGTGGAGTGGCAGTCTTGTGCTAGTTGATGAGATTAGAGGTTGTAGAGCAGATACATGAATGCTCTACTTGAGAAAGGAAGGAAGGTGAGTTAGAGATTAAGATAAAGAGAACACTAGAGAGAGAGAGATGGTGAAGATGTGTCAGGACATGGGGGGGGAGAATAAGTGGGATGATACAGAGGTTTGGATTGGATGGGTGAGCAGGATAGAGGTAACTGAGGTAAATGGTGAAATTTGAAACCAATTTAATAATCCATTAAGCTTACAGCTATGACCATCCTGTCTTTTTCCTATGTTCTGGAAACTCAGGACTACATTATCCAATGTACCCTTTTAACAGAATATCAAAACTAGGCTGTTATTTCTAGCAAGTCAATCGACCATGTAATAGTTCCATTGTTTGCTTTTTATGGCTGTTTTGTCGTGCTGGGTTGATGGTAATGAGAGTGACGACAACTCAATTCACACAGCTGTCAACAAGAGTAGGTGCCACATCATCTCAGAATGTGATCTGAAATACTAGCACCCCATTCCATTAGGATTTGTCTTTCATTCATGAATACTGCTACAGAAACCCCAGAAATTTGGACACTGAAGCTGATTGTTAATGTATCATCTCATAATACACCAAAAGTGTATATATTCCAACAGACAATGCTTAAACTCTATACTGATTTACTTGTTATTTTGATCTTCTACAGACTCTGCCATAACAACACCCACAACATAGATCTTTCAACTTGGTGACCCTTTCTAGGGTAAAATCTGGAACTGGAAAAAACTGATGACTGCTTATGCCAGAAACAACTTTAAATCAAAATGATAGTTCCTGGATTATTGATTAATATCAACAGCTGCAAGGAAACCTTTCAAGTTTTAATAGAATTCTATAAATAATAAAATAAAAAACTGTTTTTCTTGTAATTCTTTAATAAAATATTATGAAGCAATGAATTCTTTGGTATTAGTGTGGTGAAATATCTTCATGTGTTTGTCAGCACCACCAGACAACATAAGTTCAGGAATCGACCAATCCACTGCAAGAATCTTTTCCTCATGACCTGTCATGTTATACAGTGGAGCTTTTGGACTAGAAAAAAAAAACAAACACAAATGTATAAATAAACAACACAAGAATAGACTTTTAACCCTTTAGCATTCAGATATTACTCTGTCAAATGTTATACTTGTTTATTCAGACTGTTTTGAGACTGCAACGATGTGATTGTTTATTTTAGAAGACATTGTAAGGTAGGTGTGAGAGGCAAGATGTGACCAGTTTGAACATAAACTCAGAATATTTGTGCCAGATGTGGCTTGTTTAAAATGCCAAAGGGTTAAAATAAATTATGTTAAAGGTTTGAATTATAAGAAAAGAAAGAAACAAACTGGGAGTAGAATGAGGTGTTCTTTTTCTAACTAATATTCATGCTTTTTAACCTTTCTGTATAGCAGTTACTTGGCATCCATCATAGACAGGGATGGTCACCATATCTCTTATTTGTTTCACACACAGGATTGCAACTATGCCAGGGTACCGTTTTCAAGGGTTTAGTTGAACAGAATGACTGCAGTACTTATTTTAAAGTCTGGTATGTATTTTATCAGTCTCTTTTGCTGAACCTCTAGGTTACTGAGACATAAATAAGTGGGGAGCAGGAACAAACGCAGAGATACACACGTGTATGTCCATACATGACAGGCTTCCATACAGTTTCTGTCATCTAAATTCCCTCACAAGGCATTGATTGGCCCACGGCTTATAGCAGAGGACAAATGTCCAAGATGCTGCACGAGGCTTTGCAACCAAAACCACATGGTTGTAAAGTGAGCTTCTTAACCACACAACCAGGCCTGAAACCACTGAGCACCTTTAATTGAGAACATTAACCTTACAACAATAAAAGACATTTGGGTCTTAAGTTCCTAATTTCCATTACATAATTGTCCTAAAGGATAATGGAATAATGAATAAAGTATTGAGATTAACGACTGATGTGTTGTAGGTCAGCTAATGGATAATGATGTGAAAATTGCTGAACTTGTGCCAAAATAATGGATGGGGCTTTGTAGCAATATAGATATACTCATTTTGTACTCACCTTCGTACGTCCCACAGTTTTAATAGCATGTCATATGAACCTGAGATGAAGTGGTTTTCACTGTTGGGTGACCAGCATACACTGGACACCCACCCTCGATGGGAAGAGAAACTGTTCTTGACTATTGCACCCTCTGCAGACAAGAAAATAACAGAAATTGGCACACTTAAACAGAAAATGACATCATCATGCTTTTGCACACACCCTCAAACTTGAAGATAGCTCGATAGAGAGTTACACACACTCGAATATGAAGAGAGAGTTTTACACATTCAAAAAAACTAATGAAAGAACATACATATATATCTTTGCTGTCCACACAGACCACAACAAATATCTCATATCTCCCACTCTACAACCGACAATATCTCATACTATCATAGCCTAAAAGAAATGGTGCATTTCACATTTTACTACCCAAATCACACATCCTAAAAATGTCACACCTGCATTTTGCAGTTCACAGCTCACTTCAAAATAAATGTGAATCATTGACTGATATATGTGTGTGTGTGAGAGAGAGAGAGAGAGAGAGAGAGAGATAAGGAAAGGCAACAAACCATTTGTTCTATGGTCCCAGAGTCGAATGTGTCGATCAGCAGATCCTGTGATAATCAATTGGTTCAGTGGAGAATAAGCAAGATCGAGGAAGACTTTTGATCCTTGCTGCAAAGATAATGGTGAGAATAACATGTTGACATGCACTGGATATGATGGCGGCAGAGCAGAGTGACAGAGTTCTTTCAAATGAAAAATACAGATGAGAAGAGAGAATGTGTGTGTGTGTGTGTAAACTGGCTTTACTTTTGTTGAGGAAACACTTTTCATGGTTGTCATTTTGTTTCTACTAAAATAGGATGTTGAAGCTTAGGTAAAAAAGATTTGTGCTGCATCCCCATCCTTGCAGCCTCTCAATACAGTATAGATACTCATTCTGTTCTCACCTTCGTACGTCCCACAGTTTTAATAGCATGTGTCTGTCTGCCACCATTGCTTGATAACTGGGGATGTTGGTGTGTTTATATCCCTGTAACTTAGCAAAGGAGACTGACAGAATAAGTTCCAGACTTTAAAGTATGGAGATTAACGACTTATGTGTTGTAGGTCAGCTAATGAATAATGATGTGAAAAATACTGGACTTGTGCCAAAATAATGGATCCTTAAGAAGTCTGGTGGACTCCCATTCTCTTTCTAGGAGTATGATGTTGGAATTCCTGCTCTTCTCGATAATAGTCTCACATGAATAACTAAATACATTCTCTCTTGTTGGCACCGCAAGCTCTCGCTCATGGCACACAGCCACATATTTACAAAGACAGACCTACAAACTAAAGTATTTCATTTTGTCTCATGCAGAAAGACAGTTTCCCCTTGACTCCACAGAAGGAAACATATAAATCCATTTTGAGGGGGGCAGGTGAAGACAACTTGTCTTAACACCAGGGAAAGGAACACTCAACCCCTTTTTACCAATGAGAGTGAGAGATACAAAGAACTGACTTCTATTTATTTACACAAGAGAAAGGGAGAGAGTATGTGCTTTAGTACCAGTCATCTCTTGGCCACAGAGAACTAGACAGATGTCCCTTTTGGGTGAAGTGCTGACACTCTTCTATTCACTGAACAATCATGAACTCCCTCATATCTAAATTCCTTCAAATAGCAAGCATAAACTATTAGCATACAAATCTTTTATTTTTTGCTTGTTTCAGTTATTAGACCATGGTCATGGTGGAGCACTCCCTTCAAGAAATACTCCAGTACCTTTTTTTAAAGCCTGGTACTTATTCTATCAGTCTCCTTTGCTAAGTTATGGGATATAAACACACCAACACCCACAGTTATCAAGCAGTGGTGGCAGAAAACAGACACACACACACACACACACATATATTACCTGCGTCGCCTTACTGGCACTTGTGCTGATGGCACATGAAAAAACATACAAGTAAACTCGTTGCCAGTGCTGCTGGACTGGCTCCTGTGTAGGTGGCATAAAAAGCACTATTTGAGTGTGGCTGTTGCCAGTACCGCCTGACTGGCCCACTCTTGGAGTGGTTGGCGTTAGGAAGGACATCAGCTATAGAAACTCTGTCAGATCAGATTAGAGTCTGGTGCAGCCATCTGGTTCGCCAGTCCTCAGTCCAACCCATGCTAGCATGGAAAGTGGACATTAAACAATGATTGATGATATATATATATATGACAGGCTTCTTTCAGTTTCTGTCAACCAAATCCTCTCACAAGGCTTTGTTTGACCCAAGGCTATAGTAAAAGCCACTTGCTCAAGGTACCGTGGGACTGAACCTGGAACCATGTGGTTGAGAAGCAAGCTCCTTACCATGCCTGCACTTATAAAAAACTAAATATCTTCAATAAATAAGAAAAATAAAATAAATTTAAAATCAAAAAGGGAAAGCAAATAAATGTTACCATTGTAGTTAAAGATTCAGCTCTTTCCAGATCCCAAATCTTCATTGTGTGGTCCCATGATGCAGTACAGATTTGATTACGGTCCACCCAACACAGTGATGATATTCCCTCTGAGTGACCAGCCAGTGTTAGCAGGGGAACCTAATGAAAGAAAATAATAATAATAATAATAATGAATATTTTTGATATAGGCGAAAGGCCAAGACTTTTGAGGAGCGGAGACAAACTGATAAAACTGACCCCAGAACTTAACAAGTAGACCATTAGGTGACTTTGGAGGGATGAAAAGCAAAGACAACTTCAACAGGATTTGAACTCAGAACACAAAGAGCCAGAAAAAAAAACTATAAAGCATTTTTCTAATGGTCTTATTCTGCCAATCTATCCCAATAATAACTTTTTCTACTCAAGGCACGAAATTTTGGGGGAGGAAGCCAGTCGACTAGATCAACCCCAGTACACAACTGGTACTTAATTTATCGACCCCGAAAGAATGAAAGGCAAAGTCAACCGTGGCAGAATTTGAACTCAGAACATAAAAGGAGACGAAATACCACTAAGCATTTCGCCCAGCATGCTAACGTTTCTGCTAGCTCACCGCCTATCACAATCAAGTGGAAATTGCAGCTGTGGTCCTTGTGCCGGTGGCACATAAAAAGCACCATCCGAACATTGTCGATATCAGCTCCCTCGCCCTGAATGGCTCTGTGGTGATGACACATAAAAAGCACCATCAGAACATGGCTGATGTCAGCACTGCCTTGACCGGCTACCGTGTCGGTGGCACATAAAAGCACCATCCGATCGTGGTTGATGCTAGCCCCTCTCTGGTCCCTGTGCTGGTGGCATGTAAAAATCACCCACTACACTCTCGTAGTGGTTGGTATTAGGAAGGGCATCCAGCTGTAGATAACCATGCCAAATCAGACTGGTGCCTGCTGCAGCCTCTTGGCTTTCCAGACCCCAGTTGAACCGTCCAACCCATGCCAGCATGGAAAACAGACGTTAAACAATGATGATGGTAAGAAAGATGGGCTATAGCAAATATTCTGCTCAATACCACAGATTTGCTTCTCAGTTATTTGACCGTAACCAATTGAGCATGTCCCTTAGTGGCTGACAATATGTGCATCTCTGATCAAGAGCAGAAGTAGTGGGGGAGCATCATAGTCACTTGTTGAGAGGAATTCTTTGGAGTTTGAATAATTCACCACTGGAAACATGGGTGTTTCATACAACATCTTTAAACGATCCTTATTCAGGGATTTTTTCAGCAGATTGGGCTACTCGACCTGAAGAAAATTCTAACTGGGCTCCACCTGCAAGGTCATGCGCTGTTTATCTTGATATGAGATCACCATGTCGCACACATGGTTGTGATACATGTGCCCAGTGTACCCTTATCAGATGGGTATATTGGGTTTCGTATATCTCATGGTTGTGATACATGTGCCTGGTGTACCCTTATCAGATGAGTATACTGGGCTTCATATAATAATAATAAATGTTTTTGATATCGGCAAAAGGCCAAGACTTTTGAGGAGAGGGGACAAACTGACCCCAGTACTTAACAAGTAGACCATTAAGTGACCCTGGAGGAATGAAATGCAAAGACAACTTCAACAGGATTTGAATTCAGAACACAAAGAGCCAGAAAAAAAAAACTGTAAAGCATTTTTCTAATGGTCTTATTCCGCCAATCCATTTCACTAGTAGTAATAATAATAATAATGGGAACAGTGAGCAAAAATCTCAAGAAGTGGAAGAAATAGGGGCTGCACTAAGGGTGGAGCACTTGAAGAAAACAGCACTGTTTGGAACTGCTCGAATACTCCGGATGGTGCTCAAAAAATAAGGGGCGTTTCCTTAGTTTACTGGTAGTGAACAGCTGACACCGTAGTACATCTCCAGCATTAGAAGCTGTGTAAAGGCAATAATAATAATGGTTTCTAGCATTGGCACAAGGACTAGAATTTGACTGGTATTTAATTTATTGACCCTGAGAAGATGAAAGGCAAAGTCAATCATGGGGGAATTTGAATAATAATAAAATAAATATAATTACAGGAAGGGCATTTGGCTGTAGAAAATTTGCCTCAATGAAATTCTTCCCGAGCTATGCAAACAAGGCAAAGCAGTCATCAAAACAAAGATGATGACTGATGTGGAGAAAAAAGAAGTTGACAGAGAAGTGAGAGGATTCTTATAAAGAGCAAACCTCATTAACATAGAAATATTCTTTTCTACTCTAGGCACAAGGCATGAAATTTGGGGGTGGGTGGGGGCCAGTCGATTACTTCGACCCGCATACCTAACTAGCACTTAATTTATTGCTTCCAAAAGGATGAAAGGTAAAGCCGACCTTGGCAGAATTTGAACTCAGAACATAAAGACAGACGAAATACAGCTAAGCATTTCGTCTGGCATGCTAATGTTTCTGCCAGCTCGCTGCCTTATTAACCTAGAACTATAATCCTATAAATTTTTTTTTTTTTAAACTGTCCCCAAGTTTACGGTCAAGTAGATCACTTACTCTTAACTCTGCTTTATAACCACAGATTTTCTTCTTCTTCAGCAAGTTCACCTCTTCATCCTGTGTTGTTTCGGCTGTGTTGTCATCGGCAACTGGAAAAGCAAAGACATTATTACAATCTGTTGTTATTATCGTTATTAGAGGATAATGGCTTAGCATAAATGATAGAACAACAGGGAAATACTCAGAAGTATTCAGTTAAGTGCCTGTTTTTGTTCTAAGTTCAGTTCCTACTGCAGTACACCTTCACCATCATCCTTTCTGGGGTTATTAAAAGAAAGAATTGGAATATTAATGTAACTCTCTCTATACATTTCACCATCAACAGTATTGTTGTTCCAACGTCCACTTTTCCATGCTTGCATGGGTCAGAAGGAGTTTATTGATGCAGATTTTCTGTTGCCAGATGCCTTTCCCGTCACAAACCCTCATCTATTTCCAAATAAGGTAATAGTTCCTGATGGCTAGACATGTTTTTTTGCAGAATATTGGAAATGCATGGCATTTATTTACAATAATCACACAATGATAAGATAAGGAGACACAAACACACAACAGGCTTCTTATAGTTTCCATCTACCAAATTCACTCACAAGGGCCAATGGTCAACCTGAGACCCTTGCAGAAGACACATGCCCAATGTGTCACAGTGTGGGACTGAACCTGAAACCTTGCAGTTGACAAGCAAACTTCTTAACCACCTCCTCCTCCACAAACCTATGACTTTGTGCCAATGCGAGAAACTGTTATTATTAAAAAATAGTAGATGGTAGAATCAGTAGAGCATCAGGCAAAATGCTTGCAGTATTTAGTTAGATCTCTTTAGGTCCACAGTTCAATTCTCGCCTTCATTGACGTTGGTGAATCCATCATTTTCATTTATTAGGGTTTTAAATATCTGGATCAATTCAATCAACTACACTGCTCCCCACACAAATGGTATCATCATCGTTGTTTAATGTCTATGTCCTATGCTGTCAAGGGTTTGATGGTTTGACAGGATCCACTAGTCTGAGGTCTGTGTCTGTTTCCATCATCTGTTTTGATACGGTTACTACAGCTTGATGTCCTTCCTAACACCAGTCATTTTACAGAGTGTACTGGTTGCCTTTTTTCATGCCACCAGCAATGGTGGAGTCACCAAGAAACTCACAGAAAAGACCCTTTTACAGCATTCAGAGAGATGTCAAGAGGCTAATATAGGAGGGAGGGATAGGAAGAGGTGTCTTGTAAAAGAGTTTTAAGACTACTCTAGCAGGAAAGAGAGAGGAAGTAGGGTGAAAATGAGGTGAAGTGGTTTGCATTAGGAAGGACATCCAGCCGTAGAAACTACATCAAAGCAAATAGCAGGGCTTGGTGCAGTCTTTTGGCATACCAGTTCCAGTTGAACCATCCAACCCACACCAGCATAGGAAATGGATGTTAAATGATGATGATAATGCTAAAATCCTTGTTTTACCATTCAGTTTTCCAAGCTTACATAGATGAGACAAAATTTCTCAAGGCAGATTTTATGTAGCCAAATATCATTCCTGTTGCCCACCTTCACTAGGCGGAGGACACAACTCAATGACTGCACTTTTTTCACAGAAAATTGCCAAGAAACGACCCTGCTTATATGACAGTGACATTTGTTTACAAGTAGCTCATGAACACACACTCATACATACATACATGTATACAGGAAAGTCTTCTCTCATTTTCCATCTACCAAATCCACTCACAATAAAACATTCATTACTAACCTGTAGACCAGATTTTCAGCATATTGTCCCAGGAACCACTGCACATCTGCAAGATACCAAAGAGAAATGAAATGAAATACCTAGATTAGTTGTGGTGGTGGTTGAGGTTTACATTGGCAATAATACAATGAGGAACACCAGTGGACCTTAAGGAGAAGAAAATGGAAGCTATATGTTGTTGTTTAGCCCCAGGTCAGCGAGTATTGAGCATACTTATGATCCAACCATGACCATCACAACTTTTTAGGGATATATTGAACTAAATGTGTCATTTATATATATGCAAATGCAGAGTGCAATTTAATGGAGATTTGGTTGCTATTTCTAATAAGTTGGCTGGTTGTACAGAGAGCCTCATCATTTAATGTAGTCATCGTTATGCAGTTGGCAACTTAATTACTCTTGTCTTAGTAACTAAGACAGGAATATTTAAGTTTGGTACATCTCAGAGATAATAAACTACACTTAACCATGGTATTAGCTATTTACAACTACTGCCTCTGTCCTAGACAAAGGCCCATAACGGAGACAAAGTATGGCACTTTGACCCCCCCACCTCAGCAAATACACCAACAATTTGATAACTCCAACAGCCTTGATTCTCTTAAATATACTTGAAACTTTAACAACCATGTCATCTTGACAACTACCATCATAAATTTTATCACTGCTCTCAATAGGTCCGTCATTATCAACAATACTCATCATCAGCAAGAGTGATCACGTGGTCACTTGACCTGTTAGAAAAAACAGCTAAATTTCCCTTAAGCCATACTACACCATCTTAAATAAGAATCCATTCAACACCTGAATGTCTTCTACTGTAACCTCAGGCTGACCAAATCTCTGAGAGCAAATTATGTAGATAGAAATTAAAAAGAAACCTATTACACACACACATATATATGTGTATCCTTGTCTTCATATCACACGCTAATTGTAAACAAGTTTCACCATTATACAAGTGGTGATATCTGCAGTCTTCCATGAAATCATGTCCAAACTAAGGGAAAATGCTACCACGTTTAGAAACAGGTAAGGGTTAGCAACAGGAAGGGCATCCAGCCATAGAAAATTTGCTTCAATGAACTCCATTTAACCTCTGCAATAATTAAAAATGCAGGTTAAAACAATGATGACGATATATCATCATCATTATACGTCCACTTTTCCATGCTTGCACAGGCTGAACAGAGTCTATTGAGGCAAACTTTCTACAGCTGGATGCCCTTCCACTTGCCAACCCTTATCTATTTCCATGCACAGTAATTATTTCCCATGGCCAGACAGGTTTTCTATGGAAGATAGCAAACAACCCTGCTTGTATGACAGTGATGCTCATTTACAACCAATACCTGATGTATAGACAAGGGTACACAAACACACACATACATACATGCATATATGATGGACTTCTTTTAGTCTCCATTTACCAAATTCACTCACAAGGCTTTGGTTGACCCAAGGCTATAGTAGAAGACACATGCCCAAAGTTCCACACAGTGGAACTGAAGCTAAAGACTATATGATTAGGAAGCAACCTTCTTAACCACACAACCATGCTTGCACCTGTGTCTAGAAAAGAGATGAGATGCTCAAAGCTAGAATGCCTTTAACTATGTCTGCTTGACCAGGGGCTAAACAACAATAACTGGCAGCATCCTCATCATTGCTCCTATTCTTGCTAGCCACCCTTTATTATATAATCTTTACTCCAAAATCTATTTTAGTCAACCAGACAATATTAAGTGAGGCCCCACAGGAATGAATCTAGTTAAAGCCATCTGAACTTACCCTTTTTTTGGTGTGGTCTACTGCCACACAATCCACACTGGCTGAATGACCACGACACACGTAATTGCATTTCACTTCTTTGGTTTTGGGATTCCACTGCCACAGTAGCAATGTTTGGTCATGGGAGCCAGTGACAAATTCACAGACAGGACTTTCGTCTTTTTTAATGTAGTTTTGTAGTTTGTTAGAATTTCAGGTAAAACATGGAAGAAGAAGAAACAAGAAATCAATGTAAATATCAAACACCCAAGTAATACCACCACCCCATCCCACCCAACACTTGCTCTCTTTCTCCGTCTGTTAACCCTTCTACGCTCAGCACAAATACCTCATGAGCATATGCAATCACAGTAATAGCCAGAGTTGCTAATTCAAAATTTAAAAAAGCATTATTTCTGTCCCCTCTATCTTATATCCTTCAACAGACACAAAGCCTATCATCACTACTCCCAGCTGAGGGGATTTTGTCTCGCAAGATACTTGGTGACCCTGTCAGTGCTGGTGCCATGTAAAAGCACCCAGTACACTTTGTAAAGTGATTGACATTGGGAAGGGCATCCAGCCGTAGAAGCCAGGCCAAAACAAATAATGGAACCTGGTGCAGCTCCTATAAAATCCATGACAGCATGGAAAACACACCAAACAAAAAAATGATGACTATTTCAATAGTTAAAAGTGGAAAGCACCAAAAACCCACATAAAATGGTGTAAAAATCAAAAGATTTATATTAAAATTTTCCAATCTAATTAAATGAAGTTAATTACTGTATTTGTACTCCTTAATATTTTCAAAGAATTCCTGACCAATTTTATTTTGATGTAGAGCATGGTGCAGCCATTGGCTCTCCTGACCTCAGTCAAACTATCCAACCCATGCCAGCATGGAAAATGGACATTAAACGATGATGAAGCTGCAGCTTCACATCATTTATAAGCATCTATGGATCCAATTTTCTTTAACAGTTTGCTAGGTACTTTACAATTGTAACATTTACCACTTGATTTAAATTTGCGTTTGATGTTCAAAATTCCTTTGTATTTCTATGCTTAAGCATTTATGCTTGTTTGATTTCAAAAAATTCATGTGGCCAAATACTCTCTCCACATCAGCATTTGCTTGTGGTAAAACGAGAAGTGTTAGAGCAAACTAAAAACACGCAGGGGCATAACAAAGAATTTTTGTGCTGAAACTAGTAAGAGGCACTAAACTGGCAACTCAAGAAACATCCTTAATTATAGAATACATTTAAAAGACTTACCATGTTTTATCCAAGACACACACAAAACCGGTGCTGTGTGTCCAGATATTGTCTTTAAGTTGACACCCTCTTTGTTCCAAATATGAATAGTGTTGTCATAGCAACCTGATAATATACTGAAGGTAGAAGAAAATATAAAAATAAGGAACAAAAAAGATATAAATTAAATGTTAATTCTTCACATAGCACAAATTATATAGGGCCGTGTGAACTACAAGATCTACAGAGCTTTGTCATCATTTATCAAACGGTTCCATAGAACTGTCCAATGCCACAAGGATACATAGAGCTATATCAAGTACAACAACTACATACAAAGCTCTATCAAGCACTACAAGGTTATAGGGAGTAAAGTCATGTGACTTCTAACCATGACCTTAGGTTGACTAATAAATTCAGATCATCATCATCATCGTTTAACGTCTGCTTTCCATGATGGCATGGGATGGACAGTTTGACTGAGGATTAGCAAGCTAGAAGGTTGCAAGTTTCTACAGCTGGATGCCCTTTCTAATGACAACCACTCTGAGTGTAGTGGGTGCTCGTTACATCCCACTGGCACGGGAGGGGGGGCAGTCAGGCAGTACTAGCATCGACCATGCTTGAATGGTGATTTTTACATGCCACTGGCATGGGAGCCAGTCAGGCGGCACTGGCAACAACCATGCTCGAATGATGCTTTTTATGGGCCACCAGCACGGGAGCCAGTCAGGCAGTACTGGCATCAGCGATGCTCAAATGGTGCTTTTACATGCCATCAGCACAGGAGCCAGTCAGATGGTACTGGCATCGACCACATTGGTATGGTGTATTTTTCATGCCACCGGTACAGGATCCAGTCTGGAGGGACTGGCATCGACCATGCTTGAATGTATTTATATGGCAGACGTGGCTGTATGGTAAAGAAGTTTGCTTCCCAACTACAGGGTTTCAGTTTCACTCCCTCAGCATGACATCTTGGGCAAGTGTCTTCTACTAAAACCTCAGGCCAAGCAAAGCCTTCTGAGTGGATTTGGTAGAGAGAAACTAAAAGAAGCCCTGTCTCCTTGCTTTGATATTGTGTGATGGTTGTAAGCAAGTGGTATTGTCATTCAAGCAGTGGCCTTCACTCCCAATCTTCTGTGAAACATGCCTGGCCATGAGAAAAACAGCTTTAATTATAAAAATAAAATAGACGTTTTTAAAACATTGAATAACCATTGGTGGGGTCCACTTGAGTAAAATTGGAATCAAAAAGGGTCCAAAGGCAAAAAATGTTTGAGAACCACTGGTGTGAAGGACAGAAACAGAATAAAAATGAAAGGATCACAGAGTGAGAAGAGGAGGAAGAGCATGTCGGAAGTAACTTACTATTGTTTCCCTCCATGGATACAGCTAACCCAGTCATCATGGACAAGGGAATCTTCAGGCTGGGGTGCTGGGTGTCTCTCAAGGTATTCTACTTCAATAACATCTTCCTGAAAAGTTTAAAAATTGTAAAGTTGAACTGTAAATTTTATAAAGGAAAATACACTTGTGCAATGTCAGTGTGCATGTATGACAGTGTGTAAGCATCTGTAGAGACAACTGCACTGGTGTGGTCATGTGGTGCATAAGGACAAGAACAGCTGTGTAAAGAAGTGCTGATCTCTGTGGAGGGAACCTATGGTGAGATAGACCCAGGAAGACATGGAACAAGGTGGTGAAGCATAATCTTTGAACTTTAGGCTTCATGGAGGCAATGACTAGTGACCGAGACCTTTGGTAAAAAGCTGTACTTGCTCATCCCTCTATCATACTTTAGCCTTCCCACACCTGGCCCCTCCCCCACACTTCACCTTCCTTCTTAGTAGTGGAAGTTTATCTTTTTTCCCTGTACATTTCTGCCTTGCAGGTTTACATGGCAACCTCTTTAGTGCCAATGGCATGAAAAAAGTACTGAGTACAGTTTGTAACATTGCTGATATTAGGAATGACATCCAGCCATAGAAACCATGTCCAAGCAGACATTGGGGCCCAATACAGCCTTGCAGCTCACCGGATCCTGTCAGACTGTCCAAATCATGCTAACATGGAAATAGATGTTAGATTAAAAAAAAAAAATCAACCATTGAACGTTGGGCTTCACAGAGGCAAAGAGGCTGAGTACTTTTGAGCATTGGGCCTGATGGAGGCAGAGTGGCTGAGTTCCTTTCGAGTGGGCCTCACGGAGGTGAGATGGCAGAGTTCCTTCCACGTGTTAGGCCTCACAGAGGCAATGAACAAGACCTTTGACATTATGTCCTGCTTGAGAAGATCCATCAAGGCAAGCAAAATCAGTCGTGGTAGATACCAGTGTCATGCAAATGGCACCCATTACACTCTCAGAGTGGTGGCATTAGGAAGGGCATCCAACCATAGAAAACCATGCTAAATCAGACTAGAGTCTGGTGCAGCCTTCCAGCTTACCAGCTCAATCAAACCATCCAACCCGTGCTAGCATTGTCAAAAGATGTATGAAAATGATGTTCTATATGTATATCATCATCATCATGGGTGGACAATTTGACCAGAGCTGGCAAGCAGAACTGCACCAGGTTCAAGTCTGATTCAAATTGGTTTCTACAGCTGGATGCCCTTCCCAACACCACTTTACAGTGTGTGCTGGGTACTTTTAACGTGGAACTGGTAAGTTCTCTTCCCAACATTCAACAAGATGGTCCTAGGTTCAGTCCCACTGCATGACACCTTCAGTTAAGTGTCTTCTATTATAGCCCTGGGCCAATCAAAGCCTTGTGTGAGCATCTGGAGATAGAAACTGAAAGAGGCCCACTGTGTGTGTATGTACTTATAGTGGTGTCTGTGGTGGTGTTACTGATTGCATAAATGGTGGTAGTGTTTGTGATGATGATGATGGTTGTATCTTTGTATCTGTTGTGATGTGAGTGGCCGCAGCAGTGATGGTGGTAGTGGTGATGATTGGTTGCAGTGGTATTGGTCACAGCTGAATGACAAATACGTTACTTACTGTGGAGATATTGCTTTGAACAAGGTGCTCAAGAAGAGTTGTGTGAAGGAATTCTCCTTTGATAAGGAAATCAAAGTCAACCAGCTTTGGTGTGTCAGTGAGGGCTTCTGGGAACATGAAACAGAAGACAGCAAACAAAGACATTAACGACACATTATAGGGTAACATACAGAGTGCTGGTTACCTTTTAAAATAAACATCCATAAATATACAGACCCCCAAGGCCTCAGAAGCTCAGTTACTCAGTTCCCATGGTGTAAGTGACTGAGATCACAATCTTCGCTTTGAATGGAATCCTAGTGCATTGCAGGGTTCAAGGCCAACAATTTGTTTATATCAGCCCCAGTACTTGACTAGTAGTTTATTTTATTGACCCTGAAGGGATGAAAAGTTAAGTTGACTTTGGTGGGATTTGAACTCAGAACATAGAAGACCAGAGGAAATACCATTAAGCATTTTGTCCACTGTGCAAATGATTCTGCCATGAACATTTATTGATGATATTCATGTGTTGCGTATACTTCGTATTACATTGCATTTGTAATGTTTATTTCATCATCATCATGATGATGATGATGAAATAAACATTACAAATGCAATGTAATACGAAGTATACGCAACACATGAATATCATCAATAAATGTTCATGGCAGAATCATTTGCACAGTGGACAAAATGCTTAATGGTATTTCCTCTGGTCTTCTATGTTCTGAGTTCAAATCCCACCAAAGTCAACTTAACTTTTCATCCCTTCAGGGTCAATAAAATAAACTACTAGTCAAGTACTGGGGCTGATATAAACAAATTGTTGGCCTTGAACCCTGCAATGCACTAGGATTCCATTCAAAGCGAAGATTGTGATCTCAGTCACTTACACCATGGGAACTGAGTAACTGAGCTTCTGAGGCCTTGGGGGTCCAAAAAAAATGAGAAAAAAAATGATGCTCTAATAACGCAGCCAGTCTGCTGCTGCCAATAAAAGGAAAGACTTGACAGAAGTTTGAATAATGAGAATACCTTTTAGCAATCCATTGACAAGACTGTTCAGTTCTTTGACAGTGATTTTACTGGGGACAGAGAATGGTGCATCGGGAACTGAATACCTGTAATAAGAAAATGTGAGAAGAGGAGGAGGGTATATGAGACACTGTAGTATGAGATGAACTGTGTCTGGAAATAACATGATGATCATGGCTGGAATAAATGTCTTTTATCATAAATCTCAAAATGAGAGGTGATCAAACAACAACAATCATACAATTATTATTATCTTTATTATTAAGGTGGTGAGCTAGCAGAATCGTTAGCATGCCGGGTGAAATGCTTAGCAGTATTTCGTCCGTCTTCACGTTCTGTTCAGAGTTCAAATTCCGCCGAGGTCGACTTTGCTTTTCATCCTTTTGAGATTGATAAATTAAATACCAGTTACACACTGGGATTGATGTAACCAACTGGTCCCTTCCCCTCCAAATTTTAGGCTTTGTGCTTATAATAGAAAGGATTATTATTATTATCAAGGCAGTTAGCTGACAGAATCGTTAGCACACCAAGCTAAATGCTTAGCTATTTCGCCCGTTGCTATGTTCTAAATTCAAATTCTACCAAGGGTGACTTTGCCTTTCATCCTTCCGGGGTCGATAAATTAAAAATCCCAGCCGATACAATCAACAGAACAGCTTGCTCATGAAATTAACATGCAAGTGGCTGAGCAGCCCACAGGCACGTATACCCTTAACATAATTCTCAGGGAGATTCAGCACATGACGCAGAGTGTGACAAGGTCGGCCCTTTGAAATACAGGTACTACTCATTTTTGCCAGCTGAGTGGACTGGAGCAACGTGAAATAAGGAGTCTTGCTCAAGAACACAATGCATTGCCAGGAATTGAACTCACGACCTTTCAAATTTGAGCCGAATGCTCTAACCACTAAGCCACACACCTTCACTATTATTTATATATATATACACACACAAACACATATGTATATATATCGCGGTAACATCAACATTTTTTCTCTGCTGTAAGGCTCAATTCCTAACACGCCAGCTGAATTCAATTCATCTCTAGTCGAAAGACGCCTGTTGTGATGTCCTGTTATTATTATTGTTTTTTTTGTATTATTTTTGTATTTATATTCGTGTAACATCGTCTGTTTTTCCGTCCTTGTTTCGTATACATTCGAAGCTTTTTTCCAAGGAATCTAATGCTCTTAGCTTAGTTTAATCAGCCGAAATTGCGAGGATGATCTGGTTCTTGAGTGAAGATTAAATATATCATCATCATCATCGTTTAACGTCCGCTTTCCATGCTAGCATGGGTTGGACGGTTCAACTGGGGTCTGGGAAGCCAGAAGGCTGCACCAGGCCCAGTCTGATCTGGCAATGTTTCTACGGCTGGATGTGTATATATATATATGTATGTGTTTATATATATATATATATATATATATATACACACACACACACATTTGATGCTGCTTTCCAAGGAATTTAATGCTCTTAGCTTAGTTTTTCCTGGGGATGGCCAGATTGGAGCAATCTCAAGATTAATCAGCCGAAATTGCAAGGATGATCCAGTTCTTGACTGAGGATAAAAAGCTTCAAATGACACATTTTGTATCGTCTATCTGGATGTTTTTTGTCCCTTTTTGTATCACCTAGTTGTCTGGATGTTTTGCGTTCTTGTCCCATTTTGTATTTTATATATATATATATATATGTGTGTATATATATATATAATATATATATATATATATATATCCGAGATCTAAGTGATATTGATATTTGATTTTGAGCAGGTGTGGAGCGATCACTACACTGATGTTTTTCAAAATAGAACAGAATCACTGAAAAGAAGCCAATACACAGCAACAAAACTCCTTTCAGCATCATTTAAATTAATACATTTTTAAATGTGTGTCATTATTATTATAATGTATATTTTTAATATTTATGTCACTGTTTAAAACCTATGGAAACAAATGAGAACGAGTGATTTTAACCCTTTAGCATTTAAACCATCCATACGAGACCCAAATATTCTGTTTTATGTTTAAACTTGACAGATCCAGGCTCTCATACCCACCCTACAATGTCATTCTAAAAATAAAGTCAAATCATTGAAACCCAGAAGCTATGATAAACTGCAAGATTAACTCACAACAATGCAAATAACTAAGCATTATATTTTATTAGAGTAATCTAAATGCTGAAGGGATATGATAAAAAAAAAAATTGTTTTACTTTATAAAACAGATTCCATATATATGCATGTGTGTTTGTGTGTGTGTGTAATCACCCACCCTTTCTAATCCCTGATCCACTCCTCTATATACAACACCTTGTAACTTGGGTGCACACCCCTGCCATCTCTCTGTCACATCTTCACCACCTGAGATAACCCTGTCTCCTTTCTAATGCAAGGCACCTTTCTGTCCCTCAATACTACTCCCCCACCCCATTTAAAGGGTCTTGTCCTGCTGCAAGTTACTTGGTGACCACACTGGTGCTGGTGCCACGTAATAACTACCCAGTACACTCTGTAAAGTGGTTGGCATTAAGAAGGGCATCCAGCCATAGAAACCATACCAAAATGTTTGGTGAAGTCTTCTAACTTCCTTGTTCCCATCAAACCATCAAACCCAAGCCAGCATGTTAAATGGATGTAAAATATATATAAGCACCGTTCATACGTGGGTTGTAGCCAGTGCCACCTGATTGGCTCCCCATGCCAATGGCACGTAAAAAGCACTGTCCGAACATGGTCGATGATGTATATATATAGATATATATATATATATATATAGTCCAGCCCATATTAGCATAGAACACAGAGATTAAGTAAACAAACCATTTAGATTAATGGTTAAGATTAAGTTGAAGGAATAGCTCATTGGTATCTGGTATTCCACAAATCCAAA
This sequence comes from Octopus sinensis, assembly GCF_006345805.1. Lineage (NCBI taxonomy): Eukaryota > Metazoa > Mollusca > Cephalopoda > Octopoda > Octopodidae > Octopus > Octopus sinensis. The sequence continues at coordinate 64,304,500 of NC_043006.1, forward strand.
AGTATCCAAGGATTAATTGATACATTTAAACTAATTACAGTAGTAAAATGAAATAAATGGATTTGAGTATTAATACATGGGTTTCAGCAGCAAAATTTATTATTAGCACATTATTATTATTATTATTATTATATTCTCATAGTAGCCAAATTACCAAATGGTTTCAATAGAGAAGCCAATCCTGCAATCATCAGAAAGAATTGAACGAAACAGTATTTGGTTATCATGAGACTTTAATTATTATTATTAATAATAATAATAACAATCCTTTCTACTAAACTCACAAGCCCTTAAATTGGGTAGGGGAAGAACAGTCGATTACATCGACCCTCGTATCTCACTGGTGCTTAATTTATCGACCTCGAAAGGCTAAGAGGTAAAGTCGACCTCGGCGGAATTTGAACTCAGAATGTAAGGACGGACGAAATGCTTAGCAGCATTTTGTCCGGCGAACTAACGGTTCTAAGTTCGCCGCCTTTAATAATAATAAATAGTAATAATAATATAGCGGAAACGCAATGAACAAAAACACAGTTTATGCATACAATTACAAATATATACATAATATACACAGTTTAATAGGCATTCTTTCGATATAACTCGACAAAATCAAAACATTTCACTTCGGGTATTTCCGTGGAAGCAAATGACAGTTCGATACCGTTTTCTGCTTGGAAATTTGCGGATTTTACCTACACACATGAAACAGGTAAGAACAAATAAGCAAGGTTTTTCTTCAAGTTTAAAATGAGACATTGCTGGCATAATTTCGGAAATACCCGAAGTGAAATGTTTTGATTTTGTCGAGTTATATCGAAGGAATGCCGTTTAATAAAACAAACGTAAAAAAAAAAAAAATGAGTTGAAGTTGTTTGACAATTCAACCCTCAAGTAAATTGCAAATACGTAGTTTTGTTCAACCGCAGGT